>NC_053156.1:173000384-173372884 GCF_016835505.1 Polypterus senegalus
TACCTTTCATTAAATCCTTTGATATATGGAGTGCAAGAACAACAAGAACAGTTTAGGGACTTTGCACTGTACTGGCCCCAACATAGGCAGAATAAGATTGGTCTAAACTAGGGGTGGCCGTTACGGCCAAAAATTAATATTATGATGCAATTAAAAATTATTACAGTGTCATGCATACACATCTGTGGATCTCCCTCCAAGCTCATCTGAAACAAGTAATAGTTTGCCTTGCTTTTGTTCTCCTGAAGAGGCATGCATAGTGACCCTTTTTTCTTTCATTTTGACTGTATTAAATGGGGACAACTGGGTTGGCACTCCAGCATTTTCTTGTGGAAACCTGAAGTTCCTTATTCAACCACAATGGTTACAATATTTATCATGGTATAATGTATGTATACACATACTTTTCAGACTAAATCCAGTTTAGATGCTTCTATTGGCCCTATTTCATAGGTTAACAGTGGATTGATCTACTTTGATGTTTCTTTTCATAAGAAGCACTTTAATCAACTAAAATAATAATACATTTTATTTATATAGTGCCTTTTCCATGCACAAAGTGTTGTGCAGAATCTCAGAATGAACAACAGGGAAAAGGAAGATAAAAGATCAAACACACAACACCGTATACAAAATAATATCAGCATAAAACACTGAATATAGAAAAATAAAAGTGACACACAGAATAACAGACAACAAAACATAATAAAATACAAAAATACAAAATACTACAAGAAAACCCTTAACAAATAACATCATTTGTAATTCAAATGCAAATCATCCTGAGCATCTGGACAGAGAGGACAAAGTGAGAGAAAGGGTCAAAATGTCACCGTAAATTAAATGCTTTCTTGAAAAAATGAGCTTTAAGTTTAAAGAATAATTTATGTGATTTGATCTAATAAATTTATCTTCAAAATATTTTTTATTGTGCAAAATAAAAAATAAGAACTTAACAACAAAAACACAAACATAACACTGCACATAACATTTCAAAGATGTAAAAAAAATATATAAGAAAATGAGATCTTAAACAGTTTCAGAGGTAGGGGTTATGGGGGATGAGATGTGGTTATGTATTGCGAGAAGTGCCATCTTTGTCAGAATGTAACAGAATGCCCTTTCCCCACCATGCACCGTTTCATTTGTGACAAGTAACAAAGGCTTATTCCTGATGTCTTCAACCATGGTAAAAATTATATACAAAAAGTTCTACCAGTTAACAATTTTTTTCTAGTGTCTCATTTCTACCTGTATACTGTGCACCACTACTTTGAACTCTGAAAATGATTACAGGGAAAGCCATTAGGAGAAACGTTGGTAACGTTTAAATGGCTGAAAAAACAGACACAGTGCATACAAAGATTTTGATAAGAGAGAAAACATACCAGACTCAATTTCATTGCATTCTTTGTGATCTGTACTTTTATCTATCTATCTATCTATCTATCTATTTCACATGTAAAATTTCCTTACTGTGACATTTATGAGGCAAATAAATTACTTCATATTATTATTCTGCCTGTGCCTCTGACAGCATTGTTGCTTAATTAAATACTGCTCATTCTTATTACATACTGAATTTGATGATTGTAAAGAGTTTAATTTATGATTGTAAATGTTGTGTATGAGAAATGCACATTTTTAAGATGTAAGGATCTCTTTGTAAACGACGTTTGCAGTTCTGCCCCCGGTCTGTAAAATGACAAAGCCGTCTGGTGAGCTTACTGTTGAGCATGCAATGTACAGTAGGCCATGTGAGAAGCAATCTTGTGTCAAGTCAAAACGGAATTGTCATGCGGAAAAAGGAAGAGGGACTGGGGGAGGCCCTTGTGTGTCTCTGCCATGAAATAAATCGTCTTTTAACGGAAATAAGGAATGATACCGTCAAAAGGAGAGGTCAGTTCCGAAAGTTCCTTACGGCATAATGGTGAGAACTGCCAAAAAGAAGACATTATTTTTGAAAGTTCGTTATGGGGCATGAACAAACTTAATGTTTGTAAGTACAGTGTAAAGGATGAGCATGGGAAATTTGGGCTTCCTATGTATATTGGAAGTTGCAGAAATAGTGAGAAGGGGTTTCCCCCATCTATATATACAGTTTAGGGGGTACACCTGTTTCCACCCCTTGGGTGTTGCAATAGGACATGGAACATACATAACTTTTATAAGTACACTGTAAGGAATGAGCACACAAAATTTCAGCTTCCCACCTATTCAGAAAATAGGAGAATTAGTAATGAGTCAGTGAGGGCTTTGCCTTTTATATGTATAGATATTCTGATAGGTTGAAGATAAAATGTACTCAATTTATGTCTTTTACTTTTTCTTCTAATGTTTTAACTTTCTCTTTTAATAAGTATAACAAGAGTTGATACTTCATGTTATCCCAATACCATTCTAAGAATGTGTTTTTAAAACTATTTTGTTATTCTCTTTAGAATAAAGTAAAAGTGACAAATATAAAAAAACACTTAAACACATTCCAATGTATTAAGAGAAGTTAAAAAACTGCAGTATAAAAACATTGGGCAAAATGTTCTTTGAAAATAAAGTTATAAATGCCAAAGGATTTTTTCTTTTAATTTATAGTTTAGGCAAATGCAGATCTTCATCTAAGTAACCTGACTTTGTAGGGAAGAAAAGTTTACTATGTACTCAAACACAGTAGTTGTACCAATTGTAATCTGTTAAAATAACCAAAATTAAAATTATGTTAAGAGATATATATAAACACAGTATACTTTATAAAAATACTGATTTAAAATTTTCTTACCATGGGTAGATCTTTAAGAATCTGGATACCATCACCAGGTCCCATATGGACAATGTGGTTAAAATTTGTTGGGTTGGAAATTAGCTTATTTCTCATCTCTGGGTCCCTAAGCATTTCCCTTTTGGAGAAAATACATGAATAGGCAAAAGATTTAATGCTTTTCAAAAACAATTAGTTTTTAATTTTTATTTAAAATGTTATAATACTGCATCTTGTTTTAAAAGTAATATTGTAGATTCTAAATGGCAATGAAAATTTCCTGTATACAACCAACATAATGCTGATAGGTCCTTCTTACTCTTTTGACTCTTATAAGTAAAGCTATTTGAACTGGCATATATCATAATAATCATAATTAGTGAAAAAGTTATAAAATACACCCACAAAATTTTAATCAACACATTGCTGATATTTCTTAAATTTGTTTCACAATTTTACATTACAGAATATTTCATGTAAGTGGAAACTGTAAACCAAAGGCTACTGCCAGTATACTTGAAAGACACAAATCATTCCCGAAATGTATTAAGGATGTTATGCTTCAAATATACAGCATTTAGCCAAGGTGTACTTCTGACATGACTGTCTCCATTCTTGTTTTAAATTCAACACACGGCAATGTAGTTTGGGAATTATGAAACAGCACATTGTGGGCAAAATAAATGGTAATTGCTCCTAGTTGCCTCCATCTGTCAATATAACACTACAAACTATGGTCCTCTGGACATCAAGCCAGTGATGAGAGGAGTGATTTGTCTTTGTATACCTGTTAACATTTAAAATGCAACAAAAAACAAGATGGAGGACAGTCAACTGTGACATTCCAACAGAAAAGATGATTGGTTTATGTAATATGATAGTTCTCCTGGTAGAGAAGATGGCAACTCAAAACACAATACACCTATATTGAAAAATTCAGACAGCGGTTAGATAAGAAACAGGATGAGTCAGTAATAATGGCCACATAAGACTGAGATGTTAACAATTTCAGTCAACCAGTCTTTACATTGTGTAGTGCAATACAGCATACACCAACACAAACAGTTTTTAATATTGTCTTTCCTTTGAGAGAATGATGTTCAGGTAAGAACTCAGACTCAGCTGGTAAAGGACCAATAAACAGGCAGCTGTAGAAACAGACAATTTTCAAAGGTGACAAAGTTGAAAAAAACACCAGCTGCCTGGTGGTAACCACCAAAGCAGCAGAACAAACTGGGTTCAGCAGATGTAGTACTTTGACTTTGAAGCAGTCTAAATTGACTTATATATAATTGTAACACATCCCTAGTATTATCACTAATTATAAAGTATTTTTTTTTTCTTGCTACCCTTGTTTTGACCAGGGTTATATTGACTAGAGTAGACATATTCACTAACACTTGTTGAATAATTCTAAACAACCACGGTGAATGAGGAGACTTGTGATTTAAAGTTTGGCGCTTGCGCTGAACAAAAATACACAAAAACAAAACATACCTCCTTTGCTGCATCCTCTCCTCCTCGGGCACTCTAAAGGAATAGCGCCTCTTATTGTTGATATTCCGAACCATCTGTTTTCTGCTATTGTCAGATGTTTCAGGAACTACCAACTCATCTCCTTCTACATAAAAGATAAATAAAGTTGCTTATAATGACGTTTCACAGTGTTTTATGTCCTTAAACTCACAAACAAATTGAACTAGTTGGCCTGACTATGGAAAGACAAGAATTCTTGTCCAAAGAGTAATGGTGCACGAAATTATGTAATGAGAGTCCTTAGTGTTAACTAAGTTATAATGGGTGTAATATATTCCAGTTTTACCCACATCACACTTGACGGTGACACTAAGCTTCTGGAACTGTAGAGTGATACGGAGACCTAAGGAGCAACAGTACTTCATAATAAGTTCTGTCAGAACATGCAACTCATGTGGTTTTCCATCAAAGCTTAGCAATACTGACAAATGCTATGCAAAACACCCGAACAATCAACAAGTTAATTCAGACTTTTTTCTGTTGCTTCAAGCTTGTGAAAATATTAAGAACTGGAATGGGAATGCTTATGGCATTCCCTGTACAAGGTGCTCACAAACAGTGGTATTTTCTTGAACTGAGAATAGGTTCATATTGGGTTTCCCAAAATGTGAATGCTGAGGAAAGCATACTTAGGTGGCACTGTATCCATAATCAGTCCATGAATGTTTATTCCGGTTTTGATTATTTTGTGTGACCATTTGGCCAGAATTCAGATAAATGGTGATGGATCTACTTTCATGATGTTGTGCAAGGTGGACTAGTATCAGAGTGGTAATAAACGTATCACAGTGTTTAATAAGCTTTTGACAGCTTTAAGTAATTTAGATGAATGCTGTGCACTATAGGCCCCCTTTACTGTACTGGGTATGCAGTCTGTTCCACCAGCCCACTAATTTGGAACCTACTCTAGCACACAAAGATGAATGTGCTTTTATCAGTGCATCCTCTCCTTAAGGGACAGAATAATTTTATAATAAAAAGTAATTGCTGGCAAATATGGATTGCCAACAGATATACGTATATATGATGTGTTAGTCCTTTTTTTGTTCTTGACTAGATAAATGTTACTTTTTACTTCACTGAGATGAATACCGCTCCCACTTAAGGAACACTTTCTGAAATAATTTTTCATTATGCATTATTTTTAAAATATTAAATTAGGTTATTCTTCAAAACATGGTAGAACATTGACTAAAATAATATTCAAAATCTAGGCAAATCGTAGCCATTCAAGCAGGAAAACTGTGTTTTTTTCATATTTCTGTCTTAACTTTTAGTTTGTTAAGGCACAGACTGAAAAGGACAGTAGTATAGTTAAAGCATCTGCCTAGGCAGAATTACAAAGGTTTTATGCTTGAGGCAGTTGTTCTAAAATAATGTATGGTATTTAAAACCTAACCAGCACCTCAATATCCAATGGGCAAAATAAAACTTAAGCACTATAGTCCTACAAACTAAAATTTAAAAAGAAAACCCCCAAAAATTATAAGGCAGAGTGTTATGAATGGTGAGAGTCAAACCATATGTCAGTTACTTGCGATAATCAAGCACGTTTCACCTTTTATACTGTGTTATACTGTAAATTGGACTACAAATCACTATAGCACCTGGAACCACTGAGAATTAGAACAAGGCTAATATAATAGTTTCAGGTGTTTTTACATAGCAAACAAAATTTCAAAAAGAGACCATACATATATTAATCATATTAAAGACCAAAGTGAAAGACTCTTGTACACTTAATAAATAAAGAACCCTCACATTATTAATTGTTCATAATGTTCTCTCAAACCAAGTTAATCCAGTTCAGGGTTGTTGGGGACCAGCACCTATCCCAGGACTACTAGGCCCGAGGCAGGAAACACATACCAATACACACACAAATGCTATTCAGGATTGCTAATTAATCAAACCTACAGATTTTCTCAAGCCTAAATTATGACAGGAAAATAATTACTACATAAGATAAGAAAACGCAAAAGATGATGAAATACAATATTATTTCATAAAATAAACAAAAAAAATGTATCAAGGGTTTCCATATCCAATCTTACCTGCCATTTTGTTCTTGAAATATATTAATCTAACAGTTTCCAGACCTAGAAGATTTAAGGAACCATCTGTATTCAAAGGACGCACCTGGAAGAAAACAATCAAGTTACCGATTTATAGTGTATAAAACATTTTTATTTTAGAATTAGATTTTAATCTCTGTATTATTACCATGATTTTAAAATTAGTGTAGGAAAAGTGCAAATATATTTGTGTCTCAACAAATAAAGCAATTACTTGGTCTACCTATCAGAGATTTTTAGCAGAATAGAAAAAAGTAATATTTGATAATGGGAACCAAAGTAAACATACAACACAACTTGTAAATTGTTACATAATATATTTAAAAAAAAAAGTATCCAACACATACATTACCCATGTCAAAACATAAGGAGGCGATTATTTGTTCACTAAAACAGCTATTGGTATTACCTAATAATTAGAAATAAGGTAATTTTACATTAAACAACTTTTTCAGAGATTTTCAGTCATAGCCTTTATTTATCGATCTTAAGAGAGTGCTGGTATTCAAGGGTAACATCAGTGCTTGCCTTGTAGTTAGAAAGAAACACCTGGATGATCCATAAGCCTTTAATGTTTCATGGACAAATAAGTCAAAAGTAGAGCTCTTAGGATGAAACGGCCCTAAAATGTCTGGCATAAAGCTAACGCAGCTCTCGACAGTATGAACATCATACCTACAATAAAACATGGGAGTGGTAATGTGAAGATGTATAGATGCTATGCTGCCTCATGACCAGGAAGACTTTTCATTATTGAAGGGAACCATGAATTCTACACTTTTCCAGAATATTCATAAGTAGAAATGTCCTGTCAGCTCTCCATAACCTGAAGCTGAAGCGTAATTGGTTTATGGTGCACAACAATGACTAAAACCATAAATGCATGCTTACAACTGAATAGCTGAGAAGATACAAAATTAAACTTTTAGATTAGCCTAGTCAAAGTCCTGACTTGAACCCGAAAGAAATGCTGAGATAGGACCAGAAACAAGCAGTTCAGTCAGGTTCACATTCTTTAATGCTGCCTTCTGTCTAAAGGCCTGAATCCATTAATTTTATAAAATACGCAAAACAGGGGATACTAGGAGGGAGTAAGAATTTTTCTTAGCACTGTATTTAAGCTTTTACTTTTATCAGTAATAATGATGGTGCTTTTCTTTATCACCTTCATAAGCTTGTCTACTTCAAGTTCATTTGTATTATTGTCTTGTAAAAGTAACCAAAATCTACAAATGGAAATCAGAAAATGGGGGGAGAGGGAGAATGACAAAGTACACACAACTGTACCTTCTTCAAAGGAATTGTTTGGATCCACTCCATTGTGTTGACATCAAAAACATCAATGGCATTTTCACTGTAGACTGAAAGGTATGGTGCATTATAACCTAAAGAAAAATGATACAATTTAATTTAAATGAATACTAATTCTATCATGCAACACATATTTAAACTGGGACTTGACTATTTTATGAAAGAATACAAGCATAAACATGCTGGGTGGTACCCTAAGACCAAATTTCATCTTGCTTTTCTCTCCCGAACTATCAGAGAACAATGTAGCAGTTCAAGTTTACGTTACAAATCTCTTATCAGTTGCCTGAAAGTCAAGAAATGCAACTAATAAACGTTTTTAATGTTAAAATGTAATCATTTCAGATTTCCTGGGATTCATAAACAAAAAAATCTATAATGTCAAACTGAAAATAAAATGTTCCAGATCTTTATTTGCCATTTAATTATACATGAATGAAATGAAAATGAATCATTGTGTAAATATTCTCCATTCTCTACTGTGACTCACTTATACAAGCTCTAATTAAACTTTTATTTTTTTTTTTAAGTCAGCAGTACCACACCTCATTAACAAATCATAATTCTGAAAACTACAGCACATACTGCTGACAATCAAAGTCAAGTTTATCATTTGGAATAGACCGATTAATAGAAAACTGTACTCAAAAATCCCTGTACATGGTCTGTTTTAACTAATATTTCAAAGCAACAGGTGAATACAGAAAAAACACCTTTTTATTCATCAAATTAGCTAGCCTGACCTATAAGAAATTGGAACTGTTCGGCATAATTTCTCTATATTTTAGCAGTGACCAATGTAAAGATGTTTCATTAACTACTTACAAATTAAAAAGATATGGACATAGAGAACAGTCTCCTAATCAGGTTGACACTTAAAGTTCAGTAACTTAAAATTAACACTACAAGTAATTGTACAAAATCATATAGCCCTTTCAGAAACTCTCCCAATAGCCTGCCTAAAATTGTTGCTTATGGTACTTCCTTTATTAAAACAATGCTATTGTCCTTGATTCCATTAAAGTGGGTTTGTTTTTCACCTTTGAAAGATGTCATATTTATATTGTAATACTTTCAAGAATTTAGATCAATGCTACCGGTATATGTAATTCTCTTGTCATACATTTTATAAAAACTATGGCCTGACAGCATTTGTTTAATCTAATTAACTACACCATATTTGAAAGATTCAATCAGAATTTTACCAGTGTCATAAAAATAAATCATCTTAATGCAAGTTGTTAATGACCCTCTAATATCTTCAGATGCTGTAAACTTTATAGTGATTAATCTTTTTAGAATTAAGTACTGCTTTTGCTACAATTGACCATATAATTTTATTACAAAGGATGACAATAATGCTGGTCTGTCAAGCATTATTTTTATGTTCCCTGCATATCATCCTCACATATTATTCTCCTTATTTGTTAGTACTGGACAAGATAATGTTAACACAAGATACTAATTTTTACTTCTATGCTGTTGGGGATGGGAGAGGAAGGATGAGGAGAATTTCAAGTACTCACTTATATTTTGTTTTTGTTCAATTGTCTTATTACCATTGGCAATCACTATCACTTTAGTGTTAATCAAAGTACATTTCTGATTTTATATAACCTTAAAACATATGTTCATTATGCCAAAAGATTAGGCACAGTATATACCTGCCTGTTCACTGAAGTGCACTGGTTTATGACATTAAAGGATTGAATTATATGGCAAAGTAAATTAAAGTTTTAATGCAACCACCTCAAAGCTGCCATAGCGTTATTATAAGACACTCATTTGCACATACATGACTATGGGTGGGAAAGATGTTTCACTCTATCTTCCATGTCAAAACCTGGGCTGGGAGCAGCGATATTAATACATTTATTATTTTCCTTTGCAATATCTCAGATGTTTGCAGATTCATAAGACCCTATACAACAGTAGTGACAAGGCTACAATAAATTCCAGGGACTAGTTTATATGCTTTCTGCCAGGGCCAGACTGGGAAGCTTTTTCAGGCCGAGAATCCCAAGTCTAACCCAGACCACACAATATACATCAGTTTTCTTGTACAGGCACAGACTCAAAAAACCAAACACCATTATGTCTTAGAATTTTTTATGAATGAGGAGACAGTAGATTCAGCTTTTACACATACATTTCACTCTTAAATATTAGTCTCAAGAAAACCTCTATAATAAAGTGTGGAACAACATTTCATATATGTAAACACTTCATAAATAAATAAACCATGTAGTTCTATAATATTCATATCAAAACAATTGTGCAAAAAGCACTGAACCACAAAAAGTAGTTTGTCAGTGGAATCCACAGTGCATAGATTATGTTTGTAATTTCAATTGTGAGTCCGGAACCCACACAGCTGCTGTCAGTGTCTGGATGGTAATGCTGGATACTCTCCCATAAAGTTTGAAGTGTTGGTCAAAAAAAGACCACTTTGACGAAAGATGAAAAAAAAATGTCTCAGTGCCACAGAATTCTGTCAAGCATTTTTTAAAGAATGCATTTAATAAACAAAAAACTATGAAACATTCAGTGTAGCCTATTCAGTCACTCTCATCATAGCTCTAAGGTTTAACTGTCATAGCATGAGAGACACACTTTAAAAATATTAAAATAAAGTAAAAAGTCACGTTCTTTAACAAACTTATCATGAAATAAAGAACAAAGGGTACATTTAAAAATACAAATCATTCCACTCACATACGTGTTTCATTAATAAAAAAATAAAATAAAGCATTTTGTGTAGCCTATTCAGTCAGGGAAAAGGAAAAAAAAAACATTAAAAATGTGCTACACTTCATTAAAATTTGAAACAAAAATAAAATAAAATAAATACACAATAACAAATACCAAAACTCATACAACATCCAAATATAATTCAAAGTGCGAACCTCTCATCACAGCGCTCCTGTTTAACTGTCAGCGCGCGAGACACACACAAAGTCAAAACTTGACATGAACAAAAACAAGAAACCATCCAACCAGAAACCAGAAAAGAAATCCTCCAAAATTAAACCCAAAGAATTTGTGCCTACTACAGAGCAATAACGCCTGCTTGTTTTCCAATATAATAACATTATATAATTTCACCATTAGTTTATTTCACTGGTTGCTCTGAATGCCAGGCCAGGGAGGAGGCCTCTGGGAAAGCTCCCACTGATTGTAAAAGTCAGTCTGGCTCTGATCTCTACCAGAATGCAGAGTTCAGGCGAATACAGTACTTTTATTCTTCTCTTCCTAATATGTCAACTCATAGGCTTATTAGGTGGTGATCTGAAATTATATATTAGCTAGCAATGGAACTCCTTGTACTACTCTTTCCATGTCTGCCCTAGTAATTCAAGAAGGAAAAAATGTGTGAAAGTATTTTCACCTAGGCTCAAGGAGAATTTTTATTTTCCTTTCCACTGCATCATAATTATTCATGAACTGACTATTTTTATTTATAATAAGATGCTGTCAACCAAGCACTTGTACCATTAAAAAGTAATTATAAGCTATGATCATGCTCCACATATTATATATATAGCATTAATATGTCAATATTTCTGAAGTGGCTCTTGGTATTTTAATGCATTTCTTTTTTTAGATTACTGTTGTGTTAAATGTATGTCTTTGGAAATAGGCTTCTTATTGAAGTCTACTCTACTTTGGGAATTTAATGAGCTTTTCTGTGGGTCCTTCTCTAGACATGCCTAAGGGGCTGTCTGCATTTACAAGAAAGCAACATACGATGAGAATGCAAGAACAAACATATTAAATAAAAGAGGTAGTTGGGAATTATGTAAGAAACCTGCTTGCTTCGTCTGCTGCACAGTATAAGACAGAGACATGTTTGGCATTATGAAAACGAGCTCCCTTACAACAAAGGTACTAACAATGGAATTCTGGCATGAATCAAATATTTCCCAACCCATATCAACATGAGTAACTATAGAAAGTTGACAATGAGTAGAAAGACACTCTCTGAAGAATGCATGCTTTCTCTATCCTTTCTTGACCATTTCCTTTTGGCTTTATATTTGACTATTTTTATTTTTTGTATTCCATCTCTTTTTAGTACATACTCAGAGGCCTTGGGCATCTCCGCACACCTTCACTCTCCAATTTCCTCTTCCAGAGCAATCCCCAATGATACACTATTTCTGAATGATTACTCTGTTGCAGTTACTTTTGTTACATTGCTAACTGACTGCCTAAGATTGTTCAATCAGAAGAAAGACATAGCCATTACATTGTTCATTCCATTACTAAACCCACTTAAACCAGATTATGGTTGAGCCTATGCAGGTAGCATCATGCACAACCAAACCTCAAACTACACCAATCCATCACAACAGCTGCATACTATTCAAAAGTTTAATGTTATTGAAAAGGTATAAAAAGGCTGTGTCATTGGCTGGGATACTAAAAAAAGAAATGTTGTACTGTGGCGGGTTAAAAAAAGTTATCACTCTGATAGGTGAATGTATGTTCAGTTACTCTATTCAGTTTCTACATCTCCTTTAATGCAACTATATATATCTACTTAGCTTTATTAATTTGGATACAGTTAATGTAACATATTCCTATTTATATATAACTAAAATATACAACAGTTCAAAAATGTGGTCCAGAAAATGTTTATATGTATCAACTGATCCCTCTGTTTTTATACTCCAATGATAATGAACAACTGATATTTCACAATACTCTGACCACTGAAAGTTGTGTTACATATTATTAATTTACCTTTCACTTGGAAAGAGCAGGCCATGTATGAATATTTAAATGAAATGCTAAACAAAATTGATGTGTCTATCTATTTAGCTTCACAGTTTTGAAAGCAAATTTTAAAATAATGATGCTCTTTAAAGTCAATACTATTACACAGTTATGATTATTCAAGAAGTTATAACTTTTAAATGAGGTTCGGATTTTGAATGAAAAAAGAATTTACCATGTGGCAAAAAATAAAATACCAAGATGTCAGTTGTACTAGCTGTGAAGGTTCTTTGTGAGAACTAACTAACACAATTCCAGTGCCAAATACTGGCCATTAAAATTTTCCAGTATGCAAACCACCACTCATTTACCAAATACAAGGTTCAAGTGACAAGCAGCAGCGATCCTAAAACCTTTACTAAGGTGATGTAAGACAATTCAAGTAATTATTTCTACACTTCAATGCTGGAGTCTCTTCACTGGCGCATATAAAATAAAACATGTGCAGTACACCATGACCATGAAATGGAAATCTTTCTGGGTAAACAAAGTTACTGACAGATGTAGAACCTTTCCACAGAGTGCTGCTAAAGTTAGGAATGATCTGTCTGTCAATGAGATTGGCGCTTTCTTTGACTCAGCATTGATAACACACCTGAGAGCCCAATAACCATGGCAGACTCATTGAAGTTACTATTTAGGTTATGCTGCCTGTCTATTAAAGGTTTGCCTACACTTGAGTAGGACAATCCTTTTGGTTAACGCTGACTGCAGTCTTTCTTTCAAATCACTTTCTTCATCAGATGTCAAACTATACCACTAATGTCTCACTCACTCAGAAAGCTACAGAATTCAGTCTTCATTCTCATAAAGCTGGCTACACAAACCTCTGTGATGTGGGTGTTACTTCTACTGATTAAACAGCTTGCAACTAGTCATCTAAGTGAAATCAGATATTTCTCAGAAAATTTGAAAATATGTGTATCAGCTGCCAGATGCATTACACACAAAATGCTGTGGCATTAAAATAGCAAAGCTACAGAATTATAAAAATTTAAATACAAATATGGTTGGGGTGTGGTTGGTGGCAACAGCAGTAACCCAGAATCCAGACAGGGATGAATCCTAGAGTTTTTAGCAAATGGAAATATTGTCTTAAGGGTGTTTAGCAACTCTGTGTGTCTTTCACCAGTATGCAATACTAGCACAGACGTGTGTCAGTCATTATCATGGTAGTGGAGTAAAGGGGCAAATAGCTGGTAAATAAGCTTCTGTAAATGTACTGTGAATGTCCTCTTATTCCACAAGATTACACAAGATTATAAACTTATTGTAAGATTCTGGAAAAGGTTTATTCTGAGAAGACTGCCAAAAGTTTACATAACTCCCCTAAAATTTACCTGTGTTGAAGACATTTAGTATACTTTGTTGGAATGCAAGAATATCAAGAGTATACTTTGCAGTGGAACACTAGTTCCTCAATACTGTAATTTAAGCCTGCTCTGTTGCCAGAGGTTAGGAACCCATGGGCCAGTACCAAAAATTTTTGGGCCAAAAAGTCACTGTCAGAAGGAATTTATGACCTGCAAAATCACTACTGGATGGCAGAAACTGAAGGCAAAGTAATCCTTGATCTTCTCAGAGTGCCCTAAATGGTCTAACAACCATAAATAGGACACTAAAATAAAATGTGCTGGCATAAATAGGACACTAAAATAAAATGTGCTGGATAACGATAGATAGATAGATAGATAGATAGATAGATAGATAGATAGATAGATAGATAGATAGATAGATAGATAGATAGATAGATAGATAGATAGATAGATAGATAGATAGATAGATAGATAGATAGATAGATAGATAGATAGATAGATAGATAGATAGATAGATAGATAGATAGATAGATAGATAGATAGATACTTTATTAATCCCAAGGGGAAATTCACATTATGGTTTTCATCAAGAAAGAGCTATAGTGAAAGAAGTCATAGAAAAGTGGAACATCACTAATATAAATATAAAACACCTGTCAAGAAAATAGGAGCTGTTTGATGGGTTCTTTTTTCAAACCTTTTTTGTGTAGTTGTAGGGATTTTGGTGAGGTGTGGTGCAGTACTTGTATTATTAATAGTAATGTCAGTAATTCTATTTTTAAGTTTATATGCAGTAATTGTTGATGGTGGTGATTAATTAAGCACAAATAGTAATAGGTAATGACAAGAAAAGTTAAAAAGCTTGAAGAACAGTCATGCAATAAGTAAACTTACATGAAGCTATGGGAACTGCTGGCCACATCAGTTCCTGTTGCCTTGATCGCCGACCTTGACAGTCCACATATATGCCTATACTACTGAAACACAGCAGATACTCCTTGTTGGAGATTTCCACTGCACATATGGCATCCATCCCTTGTTGTGTGATGAAGGAAAGTGTGTGATCATCAAAATGCAGTAGGCTGATTGCATTTACTTCACCATGCAGGCTGTACTTCATGAATCCTGACTGGTAGCCAACACAGAGGCGCTCGCTATAAATGGCCATCCACTGGACATTGCCTGGAACCTGAATGTCTTTGATCTTTTTATGGCGAGTTTTGCTCTGGTTCAGTTCATAACATATCACTTGTCTCTTCATTGCCACACAGAGGCAAGTCATTGCTCCATGCCTGACCTGCCCAGATATAATAGTCTGGCAGCCTTTTGTTTCTGCCAATTTATAAAATTCTGCTTCTCGACCATCTAAGGCAGATATGGGGTACAGTCGAACATGTCGGTTTCTCCCTGATATCACTGCTATTAGCTGTTCACTTGGGATTAGCTCAATCTGGTGGACTTTTTTGTTATCACCCACTCGTATGATCTCTGTTAATAAAAAAGAAATGTAAATTAGAGTGATTTTAGCAAGTAATTAATTCTTTATTTTTTAAAGAATAAATATTTGGAATTAAATGAAAACAAAAATAATACAATTAAATGTGAATACATTTAAAATTACCTGCATTTTAAAGCTATCCTTGTATGATTTTCATAGTGGTGTTGTTATAATGTTTATGAAATAAACTTTAAAGTATATTAATGAATTGGAGTACACTAAAGTGGTATCAGGCACTGTAAAAAGAAGGCAGCTAGTTCACAATATTTTTTATTGTGACGAACTTCTGTTCAACATGCCTTCTTCATTGGTTTTATAATCCTTACGAAATGAAAAATTCACAGAACATGACTATAACAGAAGCAAGACTATTAAACATTCTCTTCATAATGCAGAACTGGCCAAATAAATAAAAGGACTGTGATCGCGACAGTAAAGATAAGAACCGGCAATTGAAACAGACTCCATTGAAATTATCAATCAGTAAATATATGCTCTATTACCATCTTTGTAAAAGTGATTCCACTTTAGAATTTTTTTCAATGTGTGTTGCTGTATAAAATACAATCTTTAATGTATTTAATTGAAATTTTTTGGCAATTCAAAAGAAAAAACATATTACAATTTCAAAGCAGAAAATAATGTGAACAGCTCCTACCAAATTAATTATAAAAAACTAATTTTATAACCATTCATTACTACCCGTTCTTTAGTCCTTATTTGGTGGAGGTGTATTATGGTAGAGGAAAAATTCTGAATATAAGATCTTGCTATTTTTTTTTAAGTACTTTACATTGCAAAAAATTTTTCAGTCTGAATATGAACTCTCGGTAAGTAAGCTACAACTTAGTCCTCTTATATGTTAAATGTGGATTGAATTTTTGAACCACTCCACAAAATTGAGATTTTCCTACAGCTTTTGATATGTGTTTCTTGATGCAAAATCATGAACATTGCAATAGCCTAACAGGATTTTTCTCTAGACTGTGATATCCTTTTTGCCTTCTGCCTCTGTAAATCAATCTTATTTTATATGCTCCATTCACAACTGCAATGCAGTAAAGTTTACAAATAACATTACAAGATAGCATATATTGCTTTGCTTGAATCCAGTATTACAAAGGAGAGTTGCTATCTGAAGTGAAGTTCAAAAAGTAAAGTAGATCTAAACTACCCTGCTGTAAGTGTGCATGCAGGTGTGCTCTGCAATGGTCTGCCTCTCTATGCAGTACTGCTTTCCACATCACTGCTCTCTGTGACTGTTCACTTGACAAGCTGGTTAGAAAAATAGATGGATAGAGATAGATGGACAGAGTGCTCCTTTAACGTTTTTAAACTAAACAGTACTAAATGTTTTAACTATGTTGTAATTTGGAATATCTGTTGTAGTATGAGCACATACGCATGAAAAACTGAATAAAGGCATTTTAGAGGATTAGTAATGGTGGCAGTTACTAATGAGCAGTAGTCATGCATGGTACCTCATGTGGCTCACTGTGATTTTTGTGAAAGAGTGCCCAGGATCTAAATTTAGTTATATTTCACTGAAACTTGAAGCCTGTGGAAAATATTATTAGTTGTATTTAAAACATTTGAGGTACATTTATATTTGATGTTATTTATGCAAATACATACACTACATATTAATGGGAAGAAGCAAAACCAAGTTGCTGCTCTTTAGAGGCAATATACAGGGTCGTCCAAGAAAATTTCACTTGATACGATGGCTACACATAACATGAGGTTGTATTTTATTGTAATTTGAGAAATGATTTGATTTCTGGGAAAAAGGGTATACTGTACCGATGAATACTAACGAATATTAGGTAGATGACAATGAAATTAATATTCCGTTTGTAGAAATCAAAACGAGAGACACAAAGATAAAAATAAAAATGAAAAATGAATACAGCAAAATTAAAAAAAGGATGGAAAAGAGGTTTGTGCATTAAAAGTTCAGTACTACTGGAAAATCACTGCTGGAAAAAAATTTGTCTGGTATTTTTAGTGTATTTGCCAACAGTTACTATGACCCTTATGTGTGTGCTTCTACAATCATTATAAAATTTCTACAGTAAACAATAGTAAATTTAGTTTTCCAAATACTTACCATCTTTAGTTACATGTACAACAAAGAGGCCTTCTTCATTTCCCAGGGCTATTCTTTCATGATCTGTAAAACAGCATGTTTTTCTGTCTTCAACATTACATGAAATATATGACCTTTGCCTTAAAAGTATGCATTAAATAATGCAAACTAGAATTAATGTTAATTTGAAAACCCTTTACAAATATTAAGTCTACCTTTTAATAGTGGGATTAACAGAAAGGCTACCTTGTATTTAGTATGTTAACCTATTTTATTTGTAACAATAACAAGAGCAAATTAAAAGAAAAAAGGGACGTTTTGCATTGGCAGATTTGGAATATAGAAGAAAGGAAGGAAAGCTATTAATGGATTTTACTGCTAACAACAAAGTAAATTTCAGACTCACCTAAGATAGAAGCAGACTGAGTGGTTTTGATTAAAGGAAGAGTGCTATCATAGGCCTCTTTGGGCATATAGACCGATCTATCTTTCAGTTTGTTTTTCTTCAAGATACGATGTAATTCATTTAAAACACCAATCCACTTGTTCTTTTCATTTTCACTGTCAGCCAGTATTAGGATTGAACACTTGCTATTTGATGCTGAAAGCTGTGAAGCTGTCACCTAAAATCAGATCAGAGATTGATCATAAAGTGATCATGTGAAGCTCTAAACATTTCTGTAGTTGGCTTATAAAATGTTTTGTTAATTTAGGTAAGATTCATGTTTACACATTCTACTTAGAAGAAATATAAAAACAAAATACATTTAATACCTTGTAGGAATAAAGAGCCACAGAAAAGATTAAAGAAAACAATAATTTATGAGGCAAGGCCACACATTAAAGTTATAACCTGCTTTTGCCTTCTTTGCATTAAAGAACTTCCAAAAAAGTGTTACAAAGAAATTAAAAGAATAATTCTCCTTAAGTACATATATATTGAATGGAACTGTAAAGACTTGATCAGTCTGTACTTTAAAACTTAATGATGACCACTTAGTTACTACATTGTACACTTCAATGTCAAAAGCCTATGAGTAGCTCTGAAACAAGACACATTTTTAAAGACACAACAAAGAGTAGCATAAAATAAAACAAATAATGCCAAAGGTTTCCCCTTAATACTAAATGATTCCTATGCAAAATACAGAAGACTCTGGTCAGCTCCAATAATTTAGTAAAATGTTAGTAATATCCTTCTTTTCCAGTGTGTACAGATTTAATTTAAATGAATGGGAAACATGACAGTCATTCTTCTTCAAGATGAGCTTACCCGAAAGATGCATGGAATGTCCTTCCTGTTGGCATGAATGACATCTGAAGCTAAAACTGAACTGACTGAAAAATCCTCATCTCTGACAAGAAAGGTAAAAAATAAACAATTTAGAAAAAATACTTTATAACAAACAATAATGGAAAAACTTTTTTTATTTATAAAATACATGTAAGGTCATTACTCAACAATAATGTGAAGTATGTTAATTGCCTTATTTCACACCAATATTAAAAAAAATAAGAGACAATAAATGTAATTTTTTCACTTTGTGGTGAAGGAGATTTTGTATATTAGATGTTTTGTCAAGATTGTGAAAAGGAATATAAATACTGTATTTGAGATATTATTCCTTCATTTACACCACCAGAACATTACTGAAATATATTGTTCCTCTTTTTATGACAGAAATAAGGTTGACACAGTTAGTCTTCTCCTCTGCATTTGCTTAGCAAAAACTAATATTACATAACATTTTCTCTCATACCTGTGTAATCCAATTCAGGGACGTAGGGGGCCAGAGCTAGGTAATCAAAAAGTAACATTATTTATGATGACACAGAGTGAAATTAGTGAGAATGCAATAAAAAGCACTCATGTCAAGCAGAAATGTTCCTAAGATGTGGAAGAAATGATGGTGCCTTGTAAAAAATCATATTGTAAAAGGATTTAAACACTTTTGATGTCTGTTGTCCAGAAACAACCTGACAAAATGTCTAAGCACTACAATTGTTGCACAGTGATTGACGTTGGTGTCTCACAGATCCAGTCCTGGAATGGTCATCATCGGTTTGCGTGTTTTTTCAGTGTCTGCGTAGGTGTTTTTCCAGGTCCTTCAGTTTACCACCCAAATTCCAAAAACAAGAATTTTTAATTGCAAACTGATTTTAAATGTGTGAGTGTCTTTGTGTGGATATGCTCTTTGATTGATTGTTGTTCCAGAAGGAACTAATCTTATATCTAAAATCTGCCAGGATAGGCTGTGGTCTCCTGTGACTCAAAATTTGGTTAAAATGGATTAGAAAATATATGGGTGTATAAATGCTGCACAAAAATGTATGAAAAACTTAGAACAATATTATGACATATGAAGGACACTCACAATTAAACTAGATCATTACTAGTCACAATACATAATCATACCTCATGTCAATGACCTGGCTCACTACCACTGTAGGCTGGGAAGTCTTTCCTTCTGGTAAGTCATACAAGAACAGTTTGAAGTCACACACTACTGCAATGGATCTTTGCCAGCCTTTTTTCACACCTGCAGGTTTAGGTACCTTTAATCATCACAAAAAGAAGAAACAATGTATCATCAACATCTCAAATACTCTAACATAAAAATAACAGTAAGAAATATGGTGTTATGTATTTAGGGATATTTACTCTTTTGAAGTAACTAAATTATGCCATTTGTATTAAAACTTCTAATTTCAATTTAAAATTTAATTTAGTTTAATAAATATAATTTTAAAATAATGATCAATTAAAAATGTCATGATAACACAAAAATGACATTGGGCGAGGCTAAAATCTAGGTAACAAGCCCAAGACAGTGACAGTAATTAAGAAGGACTGCAGGGAAGTTGTTTACACCTCAAGTTGTATAAAATAATTGGTTTTAAGGAGACACAGTCAATGAAGTCAGCTAAGCTGCTGCAGGTAATGAGTAAGATGACACAAAAGCAGGTCTTAGCCCATTTTTGTTCTTTGATAGCTCATACTCAAAACTCTTCAAAATGGCTTGTATTTTTTCATAACCTTAATAAATGACAAGGTATTCACTTTTAAAACTAGACTTTCCTTTATTACCATGCACAAAAAGTAATCAAAATCAGTAAAATCAGATAATGTTACAGTGTTTGCAAATATGAATTATCTTGCTTTTTCATTATTGCAAATATTTAAGTAATTTAATAATCCTTCATAAGTCAAATCCTGTGTCAGAACTCTTGTCAATTAAAACCATCAATACTACCCTTCAATATAAGTAGCATATAGAAGAAGGCTAAAGAAGAGGCTAGATGACCAGCTAGCTTAGGGAAATTGATCCAACTTTTTTGCAATCAACTGTGAGACCCCAAAATTTGTTTCACTGGAATATTTTGTACACTAAACTTTTGTTTTTCTTTCCTTCCTTGAAAACTAGTCTTAACCTAAAATATTAATTTTAATATTTAAATGTTTTAAAAACATATACTTATATGAATTTTAATTAGCTTTTTTGTGTTTAGTATGCTTTTTATGTTTTATTCTGGTATTTTTCATTTTAACTATTATATTTCTATGAATGTACAAAATTTTGGTTTATAAATAGACGTGGTATATAAAAAAAGCTGAAATGTACTGATCCGTGTTTAAATAAAACTCAAAGGAGGCCAGTTGAGCTTTTGCTAACCAAAGATGCTGCATTGACACTTAAGATTGTTAAACATACCCTAACATTTCCTTCATAAGCAGTTCCAATCCCTTTTTGTGGATCAATTCCCAGAGGTCCTTTTGTTTGGTCAGATGGAATTGGACACACAGCTGGAGCTTTGTCGGCACAGGTCACATGACATGAGAATCCACAAACTAAAACAATAATAAGTTAGGATAAGTAACTTGAGAAGAATATTTGACTATATAGTAGTTGTTAGCAATTACAAACATCTATTTCTAAGTCCATCCTTGAACTGGATTCAGTGGGTTCAATGAATCAGTGGATGGGCCTTAGGACATTTGATAAAATAAATTCCCTCATAAGCAGTTTTAAATACAATGACCATGTTTTGTTAATAAAACATACTGCTGGACTTACTGAGGACTGTCATTTTGCTTAAACTGGCGATTGTATTTTACTCTAAGCCAGCTGTTAATGTTATAAAATGCTGCAAATAAAAATAGAGAGTAATTTTTTTTGCATATTATTATCAAGGAAGTAAAGTAATTGAAATAAGAAGAGGGATTTGTAAACAAGTTAATATATAAAAGCATGTTTATTATAAATAACACAAAAATTACATGTCAGGTCAGAATAAAACCTAATTATACTCGTAATATATACCAGTTGTTAGCGAAGTGCATCATACCATCTCTCCTAACTTTGAACTGCACTGTATTGTAATATTGAGTCTTATTTTGCAAAATCTTCTTCTTTTAGCTACTCTTGTTAAGGGTTGCCGCACTGAATCATCTTGTTCCATATCTTCCTGTCCTCTTGCTCTGTCACACCCATCACCTGCATGTCCTCTCTCACCATATCAATAAACCTTATCTTTGGCCTTTCTCTTTTCTTCTTGCTTGGCAGCTCTATCTTTAACATCCTTTTCCCAATATACCCAGCATCTCTCCTCTGCACATGTCCAAACCAAAGCAATCTTGCCTCTCTGACTTTGTCTCCCAACTATCCAACCAAAGCCGACCCTCTAATGTACTAATTTCTAATCCAGTTCTTCCTCAATGCAAATCTTAGCATCTTTAACTCTGCCACCTCCAGCTCTGTCTCCTGCTTTCTGGTCAGTGCCACCGTCTCCAATCCATATAACAAAGTTGGTCTCACTACCATCTTATAGATCTTCCCTTTCACTCTTGCTGATAACCAGCTGTCACAAATTACTTCTGACACTCTTCTCCAGCCATTGCATCCTGCCTGCACTCTCCTTTTCACCTCTCTTCCACAATCCCTGTTACTCTGTACTTTTGATCCCAAGAATTTAAACTCATCCACCTTCGCCAACTTTATTCCCTGCATCCTCACCATTCCACTGACCTTCCTTCCTCTTCCCTCTAGAGCATATCTCCACCTCTCCAGGGTCTCCTCAACCTGCTCCCTACTCTCACTACAGATCACAATGTCATCAGCAAACATCATAGTCCAAGGGGACTCCTGTCTAATCTCATCTGTGAACCTGTCCATGACCACTGCAAATAAGAAAGGGTTCAGAGCCAATCCATGATGTAATCTCACCTCCACTTTGAATGCATCCGTCACTCCTACTGTAGACCTCACCACTGTCACACTTCCCTCAAACATATCCCATACAACTCTTACATAATTCTCTGCCACTCCTGACTTCCTCATACAATACCACAACTCTTCTTGAGGCACCCTGTCATATGCTTTCTTCAGGTCCACAAAGACACAATGCATCTCCTGACCTTCTCTATACTTCTCCATCAACACTTTCAGAGCAATCACTGCATCTGTTGTGCTTTCTTGGCATGAAACCATACTGCTGCTCACTAATCATAACCTCCCTTCTTAACCTAGTTTCCACTACTCTTTCCCATAACTTCACGCTGTGGCTCATCAATTTTATCCCCCTGTAGTTACTACAGCTCTGCACAACCCCCTTATTCTTAAAAATCAATACCAGTACACTACTTCTCCACTCCTCAGGCATCCCCTCACTTTCCAAGATTCCGTTTAACAATCTGGTTAAAACCTCCACTGCCATCTACTCCTCTGGAGTAACGGCCATTCCATTCTTCATCCTCTTCATAGCTGTCCTTACTTCCTCCTTGCTAATCTGTTGCACTTCCTGATTCACTATCTCCACATCATCCAACCCTTTCTCTCTCTCTCTCTCATTCTCTTCATTCATCAGCCTCTCGAAGTACACTTTCCATCTTCTCAACACACCCTCCTCGCTTGTGAGTATGAATCCATCTTTATCCTTTATGACCCTAACCTGCTGCACATCTTTCCCAGCTCGGTCTCTCTGTCTAGCCAATCAGTACAGGTCCTTTTCTCCCTCATTAGTGTCCAACCTCTCATACAACTCATCATACACCTTTTCTTTAGCCTTTCCACCTCTCTCTTCACCTTGCACCTTATCTCCGTGTACTCTTCTCTACTTTCTGCATTTCTCTGACTATCCCACTTCCTTCTTCTTCGCCATCCATTTCCTTCTATATTCTCCTGTACTTCCCCATTCCACCACCAGGTTTCCTTTTCCTCCTTTCTCTATCCAAATAACATGCCAAGCACCCTTCTTGCTGTCACCCTTACTACATCTGCTGTAGTTACCCAGCTATCTGGTAACTCTTCATTGCCACCCAGTGCCTGTCTTACTTCTTCGCTAAACTCAACCTTGCCGTCTTCCTTTTTCAACTTCCACCATATGATCCTTGGCTATACCCTCACTCCTCCTGTTCTTCAACTCCAAAGTCATCCTACAGACCAGCCACTATCCTATGCTGTCTAATTACACATTCCCCTGCTACCACTTTGCAGTCTTTAATCTCTTTCAGATTGACTCTTCTGCATACCATATAATCTACCTGCTACCTACTGTATCTTCCTCCACTCTTGTATGTCATCCTATGTTCCTCCCTCTTCTTAAAATACGTATTCACTATGGCCATGCCCATCCTTTTTGCAAAATGAACTATCATCTGACATTCTACTTTCCTCTCCTTGACATCATACCTACCCATCACCTCCTTGTCTCCTCTGTTCCCTTCACCAACATGTCCACTGAAATCTGCTCCAGTCACCACTTTCTGTCCTTTAGCTACACTGTCCATCACTTTATCCAACTCACTCCAGAAATCTTCTTCCTCATCCATCGCACACCCAATTTGCGGGGCATATGCACTAACAACATTCATCACCACACCTCCAATTTCCAGCTTCATAATCATTACTCTCTCTGACACTCTTTTCACTTCCATAACACTCTTCACATACTGTTCCTTCAGAATAACCCCTACCCCATTTCTCCTGCCATCGACACCATGACAGAACATTTGAAACCACCTCCGATCTACCTGCCTTACTCCCCTTCTATTTAGTCTCTTGCATGCACAATGTATTAACCTTCCTTCTCTCCATCACATTAGCTAACTCTCTCCCCTTACCAGTCATACTACCAACATTTAAAGTTCCTACCCTCAGTTCCACTCTCTTTACCTTGCTCTTCTCCTCTGTCCTCTGGACACGTCTCCCTCTCTTCTTCTTTGGCCAACAGCAGCCCAATTTCTGCCAGCACCCTGTTGGCTAACAGTACTGGTGGTGGTTGTTGTTAACCTGGGACTTGCCTGATCCGGTATGGTAATCTGTATTGTTGTCTGCATGTTGATCTGACAAAATTTTATACCGGATGCCCTTCCTGACATAACCCTCCCCATTTATCCGGGCTTGGGAACAGCACGAAGAAACACACTGGTCTGTACAATTTCTGTGGTCTTGTTTTGCAAAATGCTATTTCATATTTTAGTAAAAACAAGATAAACTTCAGAGTATTTAAAATTTATTATAGGAGAAATTTTATTAAAACTCTATCTATGATATTCCATTATCATATGCATTTGCTTCAGTTTAGGTTTACGTGCATGTAAAAAATACAAATTTTTGATATCTGATTCTTAAAAAGAAAAGCACTTTTTGGGAAAATGCACTATATATCTAAAATAAAGCAATCTTCAATACAGTTACACAAATTCCTTCATATATACACTTACCTTCACAAGCACAGCCTTGTCGTATCAATCCCACCATTAAAGAGGTGCACTGATTACATTTTGTAGGAGTACTGAATGACTTCACAATAAACTGATGGGCTTTGGGCTACCAAAAAAAAAATATTACTGAGCAATCAGGAAGGCGAATATCTATAAATTATATGTTACAGTTTTAAAAGAACTATAAACAGATTCACAAGTGTTTCCCCTTCATTTTAAGCACTTACAGTTTCCTGCCAAGAGTTTCTTTTTCCAATAATAATGGATGCATGACGGGAATAGTCCAGGACAGACATTCTAGTCTATTAGGTCATACACTCATAATACAGAACTTATCCATGCTGGGAAAATTTGGAGTTGCTAAATTATATTCAAAGCATGTATTTACATTATTTGAGGAAACCCATAAGGAGACACAACAAAATTAACATACCACATACACTATGGAATCTCAGCAAGCAATTAGTTTAGATCCAGATCACTATGAAATGTTAATGCAAGCTTCTCACTTATGGATTGCTCTTTTATGAGGAGTATTAAGCTAAATACTACCATCTTTGACAACAGTAAAGTAAGTTTTAAATCAAATTTAACAATCAACTAGATTTATGAATAAATTATATATGGAGTGGCCCGAATGTTTATTGGTCTTTCAGGTAGGAATTTAAGTTCTGCAGCACTCCTTGACTGCTGTGAGTTTGGTGTACAAATGCTGAGTTGTTTAGGTGTAGCTGTAAAGCCCTAATATGTATTGCAGCTACCTTACTATTTAGATCTATTTGTGTAATCTCTTCAGCAATCCTTTTACTACACACCTGATAATAGTCTTAATATTTTCTGCTCTGCCAGGACATTCTGTTTACCCTTGGTTGGAACATTACTTCCATCCTCTTTCAAAGTATGTGTTTCTCTGTAGTTGTTTGAGTGACCCGTGAAGAACCCTTTGTGATACATCTTAGGTGACCATGGTTTATTGTCTGGACTGCATTTAACAGTTTTAGTAACATCTCCACCCAGGTACAAATATAGTAGACACAGACACATCCAGCATTTGTTACTGAAAAACTCACAGGTTGTGCTGCCCTTCTTAAATGACTCTTACCTCAGTTTTCAGAATTGTAAAAAGAAAAATCACAACATGTCCTAACAAACACTTTATAGTTTATTTTCTTTATTCATGGAAAGTGTGCAGTGTGATTTGTACTGGTACCTAAATATTCATCACAAGATGATGAACATGATCTTGTGCTTCAGCCTAATGCACTGCTGAAGACTCTGGTCATGTCTTCATTTAAAAAAGCAAAAGCTGGTTCATGTTGGTGGTTTATATCCTATGGTACATTTAAGATCACCTTCAGCTAATATCATTTTTTTCGTCAGATAGGCCCCTGTTTATGCCATTAACAGTGGCTGAAATTTGTTCCAAGTTCTTGTTTTCTTACTTAATAGTACCAATAACTTTCTGTATTCATTGATTTCTACAATGGACATACATACAGTATGATTATAACAACTCTGAATAACTTTAAGTGTAAAAGAACACACAGTATACGTACACTTATGTTTTCAGTCTTCTGAGATATTTCAAAAAGGAAGTATCCCAACTATTTATTTATTAAAGAAAAACAATAATTTATTATTATTCTCCAGACTATAATATCATTCTACAGGTTTGTTGATTTTTGTTAAGTAACACCTTAGATAAAAATTAATCTTGGATTGGATTAGCTGAATTTTCCATTTTATTATATTCAACAGCAAAACTAAAGTGCTTAGTTAAAGGTTTTAAACCTATTAAACAATATGTGCAAATTTTATCCCCATGTTCTGTTTGTCTTCTCATGTCCATCTGAAATGAATGATGATTGCTATTTTGTGTTTGCACACATGTTCTAAAATGGAGTGGCACTCTGTCACAGTCTTAGTCTTACATTTTGTTCTCTGCTGAATAAACAAAAAACTCTGGCAGTCTGCCAGCATAGTGAAAATGAATAGATAAACAAATAAACAGAATCACCTGATTTACCTTAGGTGCTGACAGACCGGATCCACTGTATGTTGACCTCATTGTAGGTGTCTGTATATTATGTGGTGGGTGATCTATAATCTTAAATAACAGCAAGAATGAAGAATTAGGAACAAAACACAAAACAGTATATATTATATTGCCTATAAAATGAATAATATATTGCACAATTTGGCACAAACTATATATATATATCACTTATCTGTATACGTATCTATTTTTCTCTCTTTCCAAATTTTATATATACACTAGCAAAATACCCGCGCTTCACAGTGGCGAAGTACTGCCTTAAAACTTTTATTAAGAAGAAAATTAAACCTTTTGAAACTGAGAGAAAATATACCAATAATTATTTGTTAAGGATCTCTTTGTATACCACGTTGTCAGTTCGGCCCTCCGGTTGTAATATGACCAAGCTGTGCGCTGAGCTTACTCTTGAGAATGCAACGTACAGTTGGCCATGTGAACAGTAATCTTGTTTCAAATCTCACAGCTTGGATTACTGCTGTCATAATCGGTTTGAGTTTCATGGTTTGTTTCAATTACGACAGTATTTGCAGGACTTGTGTTGAAGTGACATTTGGCATCTGTCAAGCGTTGTAAGCATACAACCGGTTTCATCGATAACTTCACATCCAGCTTTTGAGAGTTTAAACATTCATAAACATAAATGTGTCCACTACTGAAATCGTCACCTGTGAATCTAAGATGTTTAAGAGGCATTGGCGGTTGTCGAAAGGTGTAAAATATTTCTCCGTTTTGGTACATTCGAAGAACGACAACCAAACAATTCAGCGGCAGCCATCAACACACATGCAGAACCATAGGTGAAGGGCTTAAGCATTTCACTCTTATAGTGCTCCTGTGTAGAATAATTATCTCCTGTACCATCAGTCCACACCTTGAACCTGTCCCAGTCATTCAATACATAAGACACAATGTTCCTCTGGATATCAAGAGTGAGCCTGATATGGCCGTGGAATATGTAACACAGAGCATGGAAAAGGCAGGGGCCATCTCCGGGCATGGAAACGACTCGGGAAGTGACAGTTCTTTGATCGATGGTGATCACCTCGGCAAACATGTTAATAGGGGTATGGTTGGAATGATAAAGGAAATGGGAACCTGAACAATGTAAAGTAAGTCTAAAATACCCACAAAATAACTATAATCGTAATAAACAAACAATAAAACAGCGGAGAAGCCGTGGATTAAATAAAAAGGCTGTAGTTATCAGCGCTGAGACATGAATCCCGTGGCGAAGCAAGAAAGGGAATGTAGAGACTGGAGCGACGGACGGCCTTATATAGGCAGGCAGAAGGCCAACAATGTGTTGAGGCGTTGGGATGGGGGACCCAACGCCGCCTCACACGGTGACTGAGCTGCAGGCTATGGACGTATATATGTACGTAAGTAGGATTCAGTTAGCGTTGGAAACCCACGTACCAAATTTCTTGAAGATGGGCCCATAAGTAACAAAGACCATTGAAAAGTTCAATATGGCGGCCGACAGTGGCATCATACCACCGAAATAAGTATGCATACATTGGTTTCGGTTAGCGCAGGGAAGCCGCCTACCAAATTTCATGAAGATGGTGCCATAAATAAGAAAGTTCAACATGGCGGACGTTGTTGACCGTTACGTCTAGAATTTCGAAATGAAACCTACTTAAATTTTGTAAGTAAGCTGTAAGAAATAAGCCTGCCAAATTTCAACCTTCTACTTACACGGGAAGTTGGAGAATTAGTAACGTTGGAAAGTTCAATATGGCGGCTGACAGTGGCGTCATACCACCGAAATAAGTACGTACGTCGGTTTCAGTTAGCGCAGGGAAGCCGCCTACCAAATTTCGTGAAGATGGGGCCATAAATAAGAAAGTTTAACATGGCAGACGTTGTTGACTGTTATGACTGTTACACGTGGAATTTCAAAATGAAACCTGCTTAACTTTTGTAAGTAAGCTGTACGGAATGAGCCTGCCAAATTTCAGCCTTTTACCTACACGGGAAGTTTGGAGAATTAGTGATGAGTCAGTCAGTCAGTCATTTTCACATGGTTAATGCAAATCAAATTTATTGAAACTGCTTTGTATATCTAATACTATCTCATAACACACAATCTGGTGAATGGAGAGGTTGCTGGATTGGATTTATTGTCATGTTCATGGAATCAGTTCAAGATTTCCCTAGCCTTGTGGCATGGAAAATGCTCACAGTGTAGCCTATTCACATGTGGATACGATGCTGTTACAAAATTATGCACATTAATAAACAATAATATTCTGGTATCCTACAATAATCAAATGATGCTCTAATAGTACAGGTATGGAGCTTTGTTCAGTTTTCCCTTGTCATATCATTCCCGTTAAAAGGAAAGATATGTTCAGTAGGCTGAATTGCTTCATTTAGTACTGTTGTAGACACGATTTAGCAGATTGACAGTAACTCAACCATTACTTTGAGCAAGTTATTATGGTTATCAACAGCCAAATGATCTAAGGAAAGGGGCCGCACAAAAAACTATCCATCCTCATGGGAATCTCAAATAAATCAAAATGAACCTCATATGGAACAGGTAAGGCCTGGCTCTAGGTCCCATGCATGGAGGCGTACTTATATATTATATATGAAATACATCTAATTCCCACTTATATTCTGAGCCGTTAACACATTAGCAATTGGAAAAAGAATACTTAAGATGCATTTCTGAAATTATTTCACCTCTTCTGAAGAAAGAAACCTACTGATGGCAGAAGGTCAGGGGTTAAAACTGTTAAATCTGTTTCATTATATATTTGTGTGACACAGAATCACCAGCAATCTTAAAAGAGCAGGTGGGGGGAACACTTCTTTTGTATTTCTTAAAATTAAAAAAGAGCATAGAAATAACAAGAGCTTTCTTCACAAAGTGTAAATGCAGTTTGGAAACATATTTGTGAAAATAAATTGCGAAAAATAGTTGGATTTCACCTCTCAATTCCAAGTGCAGATCAGTCATTGGAGAAAATGGACATTGATTTTAGCTATCCCACATCTAACTAATATGTTCTATCTTGGCCTAGTGTGGTGTCAAAATTAAGCACCAAATATTTCTAAAGCATTCAATCACTATTTCTAAATTCTGAAGTATATATTGTGATTCATTGCTGGCACAACTCATTCCTTTTATTTGCAGAGAACTTTAAAAAGTCATACTACACAGAATCTTTAGACAACCTCTAGCAAATGCTCAGAAATGAAACAAACTAGCACAGATGATGACACATGATTATAGAAAAAAGTTGGGAAAATTGTTTAAGAAGTTCAGGATACAAAGTGGCTTGGAAACAGAAAATTGCAAGCATATATACAGTATAGTAATTCTGATAGAGAGCAGTTTAAAGAGTTGGAATCAATTTGAGACAAGAACACAAAACTTACATGGATTACGATTTTCATAAGACATAAAAGATGGAAAAGAAACGTGGAATAAATAATCTCTGAGAAGGTCAGCAGGAGAGCAACCGCTGCAAGATGTATGTATTGCAACAACACATAGGCAAAAACAAGTAGGAATAAATGCATTTTAAACAAAATACCTCGATTGCTTCCATATCACTTGCAGTTGATGGTGACCTGGATCTTGAATAAATCTGGGACTTTGATTCTTCATCTCGTGAAGGTGTATTAGACAAGTTAAAATTTTCAATAGAATCAATCTATAAATATTAAATAAATAAGTTATAAATCTTGCAATAAAATATTTTATTGAAAATGATTTTTTTATACTGTGAATGTGCTTCAGACACATACTTTTAACAATGCATTTGTATTTACAATTATTTTTAAATTAATTAAAAACTCTGTACAGTACCTTACACCTCACAAGATAGTTTTGTAGGTTTTTTAAGTAATAATACTTAGTTCAGTTAGAGGAAGGGTAATTTAAGACATCTATTTATAATTGGGTATCTTTGCACTACATGAAAAATGTCACTATCAAATTAATGGATTTTTTTCCTAAATAAATATTTCAGTGATTTCTATATACAGTAAACACAAGTAAGTACATACACAGTATGCTACAGCTTACATTATGTACCCACTAAATAAATATTCACTTTTTTCTGATATAATCTAATAATTCGAATGCTACCCATATGGTAGCAGCTAATGGTAATAAAAAATGTAGGTTTCCTGTGCATTTCAAAACATTTCACATTTAAAAAAATCCTGTTTATTCAGTAATTCAATAAAGGACAGTGACCTAATGTCTGGGGGCTAGAAACTGAGTTTTAATATATAAAGCAGTACTTAAGCCTTTTTATCTGATCTGCTGTATGAGCAGATTTGCATGACTGCCATATGTTAATAAGCATAAAGATATTCAATCAAAAATCTGAAGAGTAAGTCCATGTTAATCTTGAAATATTCGTGTGTCACTAGGAAACATCTTATTATATTTTTGTGTTTTCAAACCAGGAGCCAGATCACATACTGGGTGCTGATTATTACAATGCACTTTATTATAAATGTTGTCCACAAGATCCAAATAGGATTATCTTGTTTGATTCTTACAGTACACAAGTCTAATCAAACTGGTTTTTGCATCTAACAATCTCATTTTACAGCATTTAAAACATTCTCATTTTAATACTAATGAAGTATTGTTTTATAGTAAAATATCTCCATATAATCAGGCTAAAAAGCTGTGTGCTTATATTATTAATTTTTATTGTTATGCACATATTTTGTTTATATTTAAGTTATCCATATACTAATGTTTACTATAGCAGAATCATCCTTGTGATGAAGAAGAAGATGAAGAATTTTACAAAATCTCATTATTTGTTGGTGTGATGTTAGCTAAGCTATTCTTTACATTTTATAGAATGGACACCAGAGGGAACTATACTCAAACTTTACTACAGCCTAACAATCCTATTTTAATTTACTTTTGGGAAATGCTTGATTAAAAAAAGGAATATTGTCTTCAGTGAGCCCCAACAAAGCATGAATAATTATCATTCTAATTTCTAATTAGTTTTGTATCATGCACATTTGTTATTCTCTATCTCAGTATGAAGTTTTTTGACAAACAAAAAACACTGATACCTTGCCTGAGAAAAATCTTTCTTGCTGGGGTAAAAAACTTCAAAAATATGTTAGCTGTAACATACTCATATATGTTTTGTACTAGTGCTCTTCAGACTCACACTGAATACTTTCAGTACAGTTTTCAGTTTATACGACCATAAGAGATACACTTGGAATATAGCACTATTTAAATTCTGCAACCTTAGACCCTGTTCCTCTTTATTATGTCAGCTACGAGAACGCATTTTTTTATTCCTGTATTTCCGTTTAGAATGCCTTAAGTATATTCATATACAATAAATGGGCAGAGAGACCTAACGTTTAAAGAGCAGCATGAAAGACAATGATGCCATTTTGGGACTTAAAGTGGCCAGCATGTTAAAAAATACACCTGTAATATTCTAGAAGACTGGCATAGGGGGATTTAGTTTTTGTTCCCCTTCTATTTTTTCAATTAAATTTGACCAAAAAAAGTATAGCATCTGTACTGAAAAAGGTATGTAAAGAAGTGTAACGAATAGCATGAAAACATAAGTGTATGAATAGGCACAATGACACCAGCATTGCTTGTGGCACAAGTGATTCAGAGTATGGATTATTTTAAAGGCGCATATTTTACATTATTCAAAAAAGGCACCCTTTGGGCATGCTTATTTTTCATCTAATGAAAAATGAACTTAACAAACAACCTGATTCTCCAATAAATAAATGTTTGCAATTGTTAAACCTTGTGAGTAAGAACTTTAGTATACATATACTGTGTGTATATATATATATATATATGTGTGTGTGTGTGTGTGTGTGTGTGTACACAGACACTGGCTAGCTGAGAATGGGCAAACAGGGAGGAATTAAGGGTTCACTTGAATAGAGCACTTTGAGAACACCTGCTAAAATATAGTTTCATTTTTCCTATCAGTAACAGGCAGAATCAGACTTGCCTAGATCCTGTAATTTCCAGTCCCTTTTTTTAAGGTTTCTGTAGCCACCCTTAAAATTTTACGGACTCACTCCAGTGGCAAAGGTAAGTGAAGCTGTAATAATGTTCTGGCCACTGGGTGGTTCCAGTCTGTAGTATCATAAAGGTAACAAACCTGCAGTTAAGGTTTTTATTAGTTTGGGCAAAACTTTTAAACAGTTGCTTTTGTGTAAAAATAAAGTCAGAATGAGTCTCCACAAGAAGTGCAGGCATTTACTGCAATTTGGGCCGAATTCAATACAAAAAGAAAAGAAGAACACACAAAAGACAAAATATCAATTAGCATACAGTAGTGTGAAAAACTATTTGCCCCCTTCCTGATTTCTTATTCTTTTGCATGTTTGTCACACAAAATGTTTCTGATCATCAAACACATTTAACCATTAGTCAAATATAACACAAGTAAACACAAAATGCAGTTTTTAAATGATGGTTTTTATTATTTAGGGAGAAAAAAAAATCCAAACCTACATGGCCCTGTGTGAAAAGTAATTGCCCCTGAACCTAATAACTGGTTGGGCCACCCTTAGCAGCAATAACTGCAATCAAGCGTTTGCGATAACTTGCAATGAGTCTTTTACAGTGCTCTGGAGGAATTTTGGCCAACTCATCTTTGCAGAATTGTTGTAATTCAGCTTTATTTGAGGGTTTTCTAGCATGAACCACCTTTTTAAGGTCATGCCATAGCATCTCAATTGGATTCAGGTCAGGATTTTGACTAGGCCACTCCAAAGTCTTCATTTTGTTTTTCTTCAGCTATTCAGAGGTGGATTTGCTGGTGTGTTTTGGGTCATTGTCCTGTTGCAGCACCCAAGATCGCTTCAGCTTGAGTTGACAAACAGATGGCCGGACATTCTCCTTCAGGATTTTTGGTAGACAGTAGAATTCATGGTTCCATCTATCACAGCAAGCCTTCCAGGTCCTGAAGCAGCAAAACAACCCCAGACCATCACACTACCACCACCATATTTTACTGTTGGTATGATGTTCTTTTCTGAAATGCTGTGTTCCTTTTACGCCAGATGTAACGGGACATTTGCCTTCCAAAAAGTTCAACTTTTGTCTCATCAGTCCACAAGGTATTTTCCCAAATGTCTTGGCAATCATTGAGATGTTTCTTAGGAAAATTGAGACGAGCTCTAATGTTCTTTTTGCTTAACAGTGGTTTGCGTCTTGGAAATCTGCCATGCAGGCCGTTTTTGCCCAGTCTCTTTCTTATGGTGGAGTCGTGAACACTGACCTTAATTGAGGCAAGTGAGGCCTGCAGTTCTTTAGACGCTGTCCTGGGGTCTTTTGTGACCTCTTGGATAAGTCGTCTCTGCGCTCTTGGAGTAATTTTGGTCGGCCGGCCACTCCTGGGAAGGTTCACCACTGTTCCATGTTTTTGCCATTTGTGGATAATGGCTCTCACTGTGGTTCGCTGGAGCCCCAAAGCTTTAGAAATGGCTTTATAACCTTTACCAGACTGATAGATCTCAATTACTTCTGTTCTCATTTGTTCCTGAATTTCTTTGGATCTTGGCATGATGTCTAGCTTTTGAGGTGCTTTTGGTCTACTTCTCTGTGTCAGGCAGCTCCTATTTAAGTGATTTCTTGATTGAAACAGGTGTGGCAGTAATCAGGCCTGGGGGTGGCTACGGAAATTGAACTCAGGTGTGATACACCACAGTTAGGTTATTTTTTAACAAGGGGGCAATTACTTTTTCACACAGGGCCATGTAGGTTTGGATTTTTGTTTCTCCCTAAATAATAAAAACCATCATTTAAAAACTGCATTTTGTGTTTACTTATGTTATATTTGACTAATGGTTAAATGTGTTTTTATATTCGGCAACAAGTGACAATATACAGTAGGTATGCGAGAATTGTAATGTATTTTAGTGTGTAACTAAATATAGCACAGTAGAAAAATCATCTGATCTGACGACTTTGTGACAGTATAAGTAATGGTTAGCAGTACAATATTACAATGCTGTGGTTACTGGAAAAGAGGAAACATACATAATAGTGTACAAAACAGAAAAATGTCATTACAGTTTCATTGCAGTGCTGTAATTATTACTATATGAAGTAGACTTCTACTTTAGAAGAGATTTCTGCTGAGAAACTAATATAGACAGATGTGTGCAAAAGTGGATATATTGTACTTAAAATACATAGATAAATAAATCACCTGTTTGTAAAACCTTTTAAATAGCCAGAATTTAATGCCTGCATGTAGCATGCACTTTTTGCTAGCCATTCTCCTGAAGCCTGTTCATTACTATAATTAGGTGTGCTTGTTTGCCCTGAGACCAGAGCAAATAGCAGAAATAAACTGTTCTTAGGTGCAAGGCTGCCTTAAGGGTTGTCTCTGATCACATTTGAGGAAACTTGACCAACACACGTGTGTGAATGAACAGGGTCTTTGGTTACTGTAATTTAAAATCTGGTGGTGAAGTTCAAAAAGAGATTCTTTGTGCGAACATCATCAAACACATCAACATTACCTTGCAGAAATTTTTACTTCCTGTTACTGAGTTTTCATTAATTATGACCAACATGTTACAATATAATGGTAAAATTACCAGGTGTCAAAAAGTTTAAGTTAATACAGACCAAAGAAAGCAACTGAAGCACATTATATTTTATAGGGACAAACTACACATATAAATCAAACAGTACAAACTCCACATTGCAAAATGACAACTTTTTCTCAAAATTTTAAATTAGCTATATTGAGCATGAAAATTCCTAAAAGCAATTAAGAAACAAGCTGAGCAGATACCACACGCTAGAGCTGTGAAGTCTGAGGACTGTGAAAGAAAAGTCTAAGGAACTCAGTAAGAGAAACAATCCAATCAGTTGTCTTCCCACTGTGAATGTGTCCTGGTCACCCAGAGGTTTTATTTATTATTCATAAAACCCCTAAGTAAGCTTTTGTGTTGATGGCAATAAATTACATTTTTTTTGGGGGAGATAAAACTTTTAATAGATTTCTCAGACTTCACACTGCAAGCAGATATAAATATGCAGCATTCAAAATTCCCATTTCAACATAATGATGCTAATAAATGCATTTAAGCTGCACATTCTCTTTATTACGCAAAAGGTGAAGATCCATATTTATTTACATGCTGCACTTTTGATGCCAGAACACATTTAAGAGTAAAATTAAAGCAGAATTAAGAAGTAGAGGGTCAGCATCCAATAGGCCAGAACTGAAAACACTGCTCATTTCTGATGGGCCAGTTTCACTTAGGGAGGGATGTGAGGAGCTTATAAATGATTTTCATACAGGATAGTACATTTAAATGATGTAAATGCATCAAAAATAAACTGAACAAAAAAAAAATAACTCTTAACCAAAAACTGTGTAATAGAGGCACAACAGATGGGTCGTAACTACATACTGTACATTAATTTTTTATGTGATACAAAGAACGATGATATTTTTCATTCTATTTCAGATTTCCTTAAAACCATGCTTGTCGGCCCTTCAGGTGTCTGTTTGTTAGACCCATTTAGGTGCTGGCCCTTTTCCATGTCAGTCCCTCTGGCTATGATATATAAGCATTTTGTTTTCTATTCAATCAAGGCATTCATGTTGCACATTGAAAGAAGACCTTTTCATTCTCACAGCCATTTCCTTTTAATAAAGTTGATTAGCACTGTTGTTAAGTCACATGCATGTGAGACTAAATATAACCTTTAATGTTAAATTTACAGCACAAGGACAGCGTCCGAGCATGCATTTTAAATATGTCTGTTTTCCCCATTTGCAAAATAACATACGCATTTGATGTAACAGTTTCAATGCACTGATGAGGGAAAAGCTGATTTAACAAAGACAGCAACTGCACAAACGCCGTTCTTAAGAAATGAAAAGGAAGGAAATCTAGCAGAGCAGACAAAAGAAGCAAGGCAACAAAACATAAAAAACAATAAATAAAAGAAACTACTGCAAAACAAAGCACACAAAACAAAACAGCCTCTTACACGTCTGCCTTTGTTAGCCGGGACACAGGCAGGAGAACGCTTTAAATAAAAAGAAACAGGAAGAAAATAAGTTAAACAAAAAAATAACGTATAAAGGAAACAAAATGACAACTTAAGAAGAGTTAGAATTAATCTGCATGAAAAACACACATTGCTGTTTACAAGGAGTTAAAACCTACAGAGAGAGGAATGGGTAATTTATTGGACTTTTTGCTGTGTTCATAGCAATACATAGCCCCTTCATAATTATTGCCACTTCTGGTAAAGATGAGTAAAAAAGAGATGTAAAAAAAAATCACCTTTTTAATGAATTACCTCAGTCATGTACTGAAAAAAAATACAGAAATACCTTTAATTGAAATAAATGTATTCTGAGAAAACACCAAAGTGCCATGATTGTTACACCCCCAGAAATTCTTATGAACAATATGTAACTGAATCATTTTTTCCATTTATATCTGACTTTAAGTTGATCAGAGTGTGTAGAAACTTTCAAGCAGTAATCCATGACTTCCTGTTTCACTGGGGCACAAGTATGAGGTAGGACAATGTCCAAATTCCCTTATTCATTCATCAACATAGGAAAGATAAGAACACACACAATTCAAATGAGAGAAAAATGTGATGACTAGTGATGAGCAAACTCCATGGAGTTTGCTTCACTGTAAGTTCTGCAGAATCGTGGAAATGTTTGGGAATTTTGCTGAACCCTGAAAAATGATTAAAATCAAAGGAGAAAGACAAAATGTACTAGTTCTGAGAGGACTATAATGTTGCAATTATCTTATAAGTGTCCCTAAGGACAAGGTAAATGTCTGCCAGCTATGTTGGACCTTATTATTGTGGGCAAAAATGTGATTTGAATCCTGCCTCAAACAACAGAAGACACAGACTGAACAAATACTACAAACAAAATATAAGAACTGGCCAACCAACTAGCAAAACATTAATATGTATTTGTTCACCTGAAAATGCTTATTAAAAAGTTCAAATCAGCTGGAACAGTTACCAATTTGCCTGGAAGAGGACCCTAGATTATTTTGTCCCTGTGCACAGTGTGCATGATGGTAAGAGAAGTAAAAAAAATCCTCAAGGATCGCTGTTGGAGAAATACAGAAAAAAGTAGCATCTTGGGGTCACCAAGTCTACAAAACTACTATCAGACTCAATCTCCACGCCAGAGGTAATTTGCAAGGCATAACAGACAAACGCCTTTCCTGTCATTTAAACACAAGCGTCAGTGCCTGGAGTTTGTGAAACACTACTGAAACTTTGATTGGAACCATGTTCTATGATCAAATAAAACTAAAATTGACCTTTTGGGCAACAAACACTGAAGATGTTTGGTGTAAAAAGAAGGATGACTATATCGAGAAGATCCTGATACCCAAAGTATGGTGGACTTGTGATGTTGTGGAGCTTCTTTTCTTCCAAAGGCCCTGATAACCTTATTAGGGTAAATGGCATCGTGGACTCCATGAAATACTAAGAAATTTTAAATTTAAACCAGGCTGCCTCTACCAAGAAATCAAAACTGGGTTATCACTAGACCTACTAGCAGGAAAACAATCTGATCATATGAATAAACTATCATAAAAATTGTTAAAAGAACAAAAAATCAAGTTGCTGTCTGGCTGTCACAATTTCTACACCTAAACTGCACTGAAAACCTGTGAGGTGAGCTGAAGAGAAGGGTGAACAAGAGAGGACATAGTACAATCTGGAGAGATTCTGTGAACACGAAATAGTATAGATTCCCTGCTGTATATTTTCCCACCTTAAAAGATGTTACAGAGGAAGACAAAGTGATGCTTTATTGGCAGAGTGAGGTTGTACAAAGTATTAAATGCAGGAATGCCACTAATTGTGGCATGTGAGGTTTAATTAAAAATAAATATTTCTTCAGGAGGAATTAATTTTTCTCAGAATAAATTTACTTCAGTTAAAGGCAGGATCCCTAATTTTCAGTGTGAGATTAAGGTAATTTACTACAAAATATTTTTTTATTCATCTTTACCAGGGGTGCCAATAAATGTGGAAGGGACTCTTAATGGAAGAATTTGTTAAAGAAATAAGTTTATTTTAGATGTCTTCAATAATGAAATAGAAAAAATATGAATTATCAAACCAGCAAAGCAAAACCAGAGAACACAACAAAGTAAACCCTAGGTGAAAAAGTAACTAAGCTATTTCTATGAATGGGAATGAAATACCTTTTGATTAAAGGAGTACAGTCAATTTTATTAAACAGCCCAATGTGCAGTGAACCAGTTCTCTCTATAATTTTGAATTTATCTTTTTAAACTTTGATGCTGACTTAAAAAAACAAATTTAACAATATGAAACATTTGCAACAATTGGTAATTTAAGAACATGTTATAACATTTTGAAACCTGCTTAAATTTAAGTAGGACAACTTAAATTGATACTGTATTATATTACATTCTGCACACCAGTACTATTTCTTAGCGACCTACATTATGTTACAGTACACATTTTTTGTATTAATACTCATGGGCTTTGAGAACTACAAGACTTTAGAAACAATAGAAAAAACTGTTTTCATTCTAAAAGTTTACACACATGCTTAAGCAGGTATACAGAGAAGGGAAAATGTAGTAACCAAAACATGGTCAAAATTACTATTCTTAGGTGTATGGAAAAAAATGGTAATCTTTGTAACATTCCTTACTGGAGACTTTGTCTACGTGTTTGTCCTTTACAGCTCTAAAATAATTGTTTTCAAGACAGTCGCCACCAAAGGGCTACTGGGGGACCATGGCAGTGCTGGCAGTATTGATGTTTAAAAAAAAAAAAAACCCAAAAAAGCCTTACTTTCAATTGCCTCACATACTCTTTAAATGAACATTACTGAAAGTGCTTGTCAATTGTTGCATAAAAGTAAGTCAGTATAATTGTAGTTATAACCTAGAATGCTAGTTCTTCAAATCTGTGGTATGTGGGAGGACACACACAAAAAGGGGGAAAAACTACGCCTTAAAAGGACAGTATGTTACACAGTGATCAAACCTAAGTTTCCATGCTCAGCTGCACTTTAATTCTACCACTCCAACTCTCAGTGCTCTTGCTGTTAGACTTCACTTCCGTCTCTCCCACCCAGCTTTGTTCTCTTCTGTGTCTACTTCTGGGGCCAATTTAAAGTCGGACGCCCACAACTCTGTCTCACTCCCCATCTCCTTGAACCGAACCATGCCAGAATTGACAGATTTTAGCAAAGGAGAGCATCCCAATGGGTAAGTACTCTCCTTCTCAACCCATTCACACAAGCAGAATATGAGCAATCTGCACAGTATGTGTCCCTCTCTCAAATCCAGTCTGCCAATACTGACAGTATTTTTAGTTTTTGGCTACCATCATTTTTACAACAGTTTTGAAACTGGCAGACTAATGCAGAAGAATACACAATGTGAAATAAAGGCAAAAATTAATTATTATTTAATATTAATTAATATTTATTAATAATAAACATATCTAACATTTGAGTGTTTACCCTGTTCTTTCAGAGAGAGTTGCCAATGTTCAATAACTTTAGCCCTTATGTTGAACATAGAACTACACAGCCATGTAGCAGGCTCAGCATTTATGTTGACTTAGAAACATTTGTACGCTTGTTTCCTCTTGTTTTGACTTGATGTAATTTTAGTTAGTTTATAAGTTATTTCTCTTTATTATGATATCAATTCATATGTACAGTAACTGTATAATTTTTGTCAATTCAAAGCATGTAAATTTTCTAATTTGTGTTACATATCAAACCAGGCTACTGTTTTTATGTTAAAAAAGTATCTTGCATACATAAGAAAAATAAAGACATATAACTGGATATGCAACAACTAGATATGGCATTAAAGAAATATCACGTAGTTGTGCCTAGTAAGAAATTTGTACAATTTAAGATTGAAAAAAAAAAATGATGGTAGTTAAAAACATTTCTATTTTTTTAGTAAGAGGTAAGAGTACATTTAATTTTAAGAGACAAGTTGTTCAATTGTGGAAAATCAACTCTGCATGAGCATTTATCACCTTTAATGATTCAGTGTGCTTCTGTTCATAACATGACCATTTTATGTCAGTACTACGAATCCAGTCAGTTATTTCAAAAAGGGTAGGGGCACAAAAGCTAATGAAGGGTGAAGAAAAAATTCCAAAGTTTAAGCACAGAAATTTAGTGCAATTGTAAGACACATTTAGAGCCGCAGATCTCCTTTGGAGTAGGTATCTCAAACAGATTGTTTAACGGGCTAACATTACAATATTAAACATAATGATTTAAGCTTCTAAATTGTGCTTCTGACATGACTTTTCAAATAACCCAAACATTAAACTGATAGTTCAGTTAGATTAAGCTGTTACTATAGTTTTTCAAATTATGTTAAGAGTTTGTCATAAGCTTACAAGCACATGGGCACTAAAACATAAGTAAAGTTTTTGATGATGAAAGTTATTACTGCTCATTTTTGAAGTGGTACTGAATTTTAATACTGGTATACATTTTAATAAAATTGACCATACAGGGCAAGTATAGTATTTAAATCAATGAATTTTGCAATTTATAAAGGAAATCATTGATTTAAATTCCATGAAAACTTACATCATCCCAAAATTCTAGCAAAGAAGATGATGAGGAGGAATAAGAATCCTGCTTGGTTGATAAAAAGCAGTGAAGACAAAACAAAAATTAAAGGAACCTTATTTGCAAAAGAAATTGTTATTGACATTCAAAATTTTGCAAAAAAAAAACAAACAAACAAACAACAGGATACTGATGATTTCTGCTTTATACTGTCAATTAAATAAAATTAAATAGGCAAATGATTTCTGGTATATTTGTATACAATGATCCACTGCTAGACAAATATACCTCACTGGTATTCTAAACTAAATATTGACCTAAGTATAAATAAAAAAATTGGGCTTGTATACCATCAAAAATATTTATTAAAATACCATATGTACATTGACATTTATACTAATTAATTTTTTACTTTCAAATGCAAAATGAATGACTAAATTATTACATAATAATGACACTTCTAAAATATTTAAAACTCCATTATACACAACACATCCTAAATGTACATTTTATTTTTAAGAAATGTGCAATCTCAGGCAATGATGCTCATAATGGATTCAAAATGCAATGTTTAAAAAAAGATATACAAAACAACAGCTTTAATACGTACAGTAAAGAAATAAGTCATCATAACCAACATTGTAGACTTAACACTTACATCAAATTGATCCAAAGCAGAGGTGGGGGCATTCAGAAACGCCAAGAAAGAATTCTGTGAGTCTTGATGCTTTACACCTTTAATAATAATATAAAAGAACTTCTTAATTATTTCTTATATTTTCTGTAATATGCTTTATGTTTAATCTCTCTCTCTCTCTATGCAAATCTACAGAACTTAAATAGAAAAGTACAATGTATTAATACTGCCAAGACATTTAACACAAGTTAATTCCAATTATTTTTTAGTCAGTAGTCTAAAACTGTATTATTACTTACCTTAATACAAAGGATACAATGCTATCCATAATAAGAATGTATTTGAAGAGCAACAGAACATTTGTGACGAGAACAGGCCATTTAGCCCAATAAGCTTGGCCATTCTATTCATCTAGATTCTTCAAATAACATCAAATTTTAAGTCTCTAAAGTTCTACTTTCCTCAATACTATTTACTAATTTATTCCATGTGTCTATGGTTCTTTTCTTAAAGAAAAAACTTTGCAACAATTGTGTGAAATATGCCCTTAAGAAGTTTATAACTGTGTCCCTGTACTCTTTAAAAGAACTGCTAGAATCCATTGTAGTAATTACCTTCATAACTTTTAATACTTCAACAATGTAATCTCTTAATCTCCATTTGATTAAACTGAAAAGCTTTACCTCCTACAATCTCTCCTAATTGATCATACCTTTCAGTCACGGAATCAGCCTAGTCATATTCATCTGGCTAGTCCATTCTAATCTCCATTGCTAAGCCTTTTTTTTAATTTGCAGACCAAAAATTGTACACAGTATTCCAGATGAAGTACATTATATAACTTAAGCACAACTCCAGTGACCTGTAGTCCAACCATTGTGATATACTTGTATAATTTAACATCCTATTAGCCTTCTTGATCATTTCTGTACACTGTCTTAATGTAAATATTGAAGAGTCCACCAGCGCTCCTTGTTTCTTGTCATAATCTCACATTATGTATTCAAACCTAACATTTCTACTTCCTATGTATAATACCCAGCATTTACTTAATTTAAATTTCATCCCTTCTCAAATCTGCCAAAGCCATCTTTTGCCTTATTTTTTCCTCCAACTGCATTTTAGCCTTCTTAATATCTTTTTTAACCATTGGTCTCATGTGCTCTACTGAATTATTAGTCTTATATTAAATACAGTAATCCCTCCTCGATCGGGGGTTGCGTTCCAGACCCCCACTATAGGTGAAAATCCGCGAAGTAGAAACCATATGTTTGTATGGTTATTTTTATATATTTTAAGCCCTTATAAACTCTCCCACCCTGTTAACATTATTAGAGCCCTCTATACATGAAATAACACCCTTTAGTCAAACGTTTAAACTGTGCTCCATTACAAGACAGAGATGACAGTTCTTTCTCACAATTAAAAGAATGCAAACATATCTTATCTTCAAAGGAGCGCCATCAGGAGCAGAGAATGTCAGAGAGAGCGATCGCTAAGAAAAGCAAACAATCAAAAAATCAATACGTGCTTTTAAGTATACAGAAGCACCGCGATAAAGCGGCATTTTGTAGAGGAGCGTCCGTGTCCTCTGTGCAAACAGCCCCTCTGCTAACACCCCCTCCGTCAGGCAGAGAGAGTGAGAAAGATAGAGAGAAGCAAACAAGCACCGCGCGGGAAGCATATCTTATATCATTGAGGAGTTTTAGTTAATATGTAATACATGCTCTGATTGGGTAGCTTCTAAGCCATCCACCAATAGCGTCCCTTGCATGAAATCAACTGGGCAAACAAACTGAGGAAGCATGTACCATAAATTAAAAGACCCATTGTCCGCAGAAAGCGGCGAACCAGCGAAAAATCTGTGATATATATTTAGATGTGCTTACATTTAAAATCCGTGATAGAGTGAAGCCGCGAAAGTCGAAGCGCGATAAAGCGAGGGATTACTGTATATACTGTATATTATATTATTGTATTATATAGCTTTTTTTTGGTATTCGTTTATACACTGCAGAGTCCTCTTTAATTTCCTTCTGCAGCTAAACTTTGGGATAAACTTGCTCTGCATTATACGTAAAACACTTTTAAATCTGACCCACACTTAAAAGCATGATGTAATTAATCTGTTTTAGGCTTTTCCACATCTCCTAAAAATTTGCCATACTAAAACTAAATGGTTTTTATTTTTTAATACGCACTCAAACCAAAACACTGTTAAATCTATTATATTATATTTACTAGATCTTAAAGGTTCATTTACATTAACCAACAAATTAAGTCATCTGAAACCTATCTTGATTATTACAGAAAACAAAATCTAGATAGGCTCTCCTTCTCCTTGGTGCTTTAACATCCAGAAACTTGTGTTCTTTTGCCCTGATATTTGAAAAGCACATTATGAAACATAAGCAGATATCTCTTCATTTTTCTAATCTGAAACTTAATATATTAACATGTAGTTACATTTTTAATTGTTGTACTGTATGCCATATTTTTCAAATGTTACCACATATGTTTTTAAATGAAAACTGATATTCATTAAGTGTCTGTTCTCTTTGTAACAGTACTTCAAATTGTGGGTGTCATGTTGCCTCATGTCAGCACAGACCAAATAAAGAATTGAGCTTTGCAAGATGAAAAACACATTTTGTACTTTGTGGTGACAGGACAAACTAATAAGGGTTCCCAGGATACAGAGATTTTTCACAACAAATGAGCAGAAAATAAAAAAGCATGTATGGTGGAGGACTAAACTCATAGAATTAAAAATTAGTACTACCGTGTTTCCCTGAAAATAAGACCTACTCCGTAAATAAGCCATACCCCAAAAACAAGCCCTAGTCAAGATCGTCAGCTGAAAAGTAAGGTGCCTAAGGCCAGGTTTACATCTATCAATTTGGGGATGTGCCCATTCCAGAAGCATTGGCACAAGACAGAAACAAGATCTCTGGACGAGGCATCAGCACATCACAAGGTAATATACAAGCGCACACACATAAACCAAGCACACTGCGGAAACATGCAATCTCCAGGCAGGGAACACAAGGGACGTGACTCCCTGTGAGACAGCAGCGCTACTGCTCTGCAACCGTGCCACCCCATATGTGTAACTATTAGCAGTATTCATTATTTAAACAAAGTAAACAATTTATCTGTAAAATGTAACATACATATTTTAATGCATTTCATCATGAAAGTGATATCAAGTATAAATCTAAGAATTCTAAGTGTGCAGAGGGCTGGATTATCATAAATGTAATGTGTTCTGTGGGGCGATGCTGCTCTCAGTTCAGGAGGAATCCTCAGAAGCGCATAGCGATTTAACAACCGAATCGGTTTTAAGATGGCGTTTACGACAGTCTGCTTTAATGATAAAGTAAACTACAAGGTTAAAGTGGACATTTCGAGGTTAAAGCCAGAATTTCCACTTTAATCACAAAATAGACATTTTCATTATGTACTTATTTTTTTTTCTCTGTGGCTCAAATACACCGCCGTACACTCTGATGGTATATTGTAAAGGCACAAAAAAAAAAAAAAGCACAGAAGATGGTATGTGAGACTTTTAAAATGTATTGTGTCATTACTTTGGGGAATATACAACGCTTGAATATAAAAGCACCACAGATGCATTTGTATGTCGCCATTTGGCTTCACCACATCGAACCATTCATCAAACGCACAACGATCCTGGAGGATCCTAAAAGCGGCTGCAGTAGCAAGAAATTCAGGCTGGAATTCAGGGTTTGAATGTGGAGATTTATGACAATATTCTAAGAAGATGTCAAGAAGATGACATGACTGCATTTGGATACATGTATATTGTTATACATTATTAAATATAAGACATCCCCTGAAAATAAGCCCTGGTGCATCTTTTGGAGCAAAAATTAATATAAATCCCTGTCTTATTTTCAGGGAAACACTGTATATAGCAAACTAGCGAAAAGACACAGGCTTATGTTACATATTTTTGTTAGCAGTCTCAGAGCAAGAAATTGACACTGAAACAAGGATAGGCCAAAGCCTATTCAGGAGGAAAACCCCCTTAAAATGTCTCATTCATGAGTTAGCTTTCTAATACTTTTGTATCTTAAATAAGACCTTCATTCTTGAATTGTGACATGCTATCTTCTCAGCTATTTTCATATGGAAACACTTCCATCTATTCACTCATTTTCCAAAACCGCTTACCCAGAGCAGGGTCATGGTGATGCTGGAGCATGCATCAGGCACAAGCCAGGATCAATCCATGGGTAAGGTGCCAGCACATCACTGAGTGAACACACACACACAAACATATTAGGAGCTATTTTAGCATAAGCAATCCACCTAACCTGATTGTTTTTGGACTTTGAGAGGAAACTAGAGCACACGGAAAAAATATATTGACACAGGTAGATAGAAACTCTCCCAAAACGGAAAATTAACTTAGCAAACAATTTCCTAAGACACTAAATGTTTAATAACTTGTACCTTAAACCCACAACGTAACTTTTGACAAAAATACACTAAAGATTAACTTTTATAATCCCATTATTTTAAATGACATTTTAAATTTTTTTTAGTAAACTTACTTCACGACACTTTAATGCACATAAAGTAAAAATTTAAGTTAGATGTTGCATTGCTCCTTTCCAAGTGATGCAGCATCACAGCTCCAATGTCCTATGTAAAATTTTGTATACTGTATTCTTTCTATGTTTACATGGACTTTTGCTTTGGCACTCCAGTTTTAATCTTGCATCTTAAAGACATGTGTGTTAATTTAACTGGTGATTCTAAATTCACCTCAAGTTGAGTGTGAGTGTATGTACATGAATTGATACTGCAAAGGATGGGTGCCCAGTGAAGGATTGTTTCCTGTCCTTTGCCCAATTCTTCCAGAATAGGAGGGTTTCAAAATATTGTGTGTTATGTTTCACGCCAGGTTGAACACAGTTTTAAAGCAATGGCATACAAGACTGCAATTTTTACAATACCCTTTTCCATTCGAAAGTCCTCAGCCTCTTTTTTTAGTTTTTCTATTTCTGCCAAGAGGTCCCAGTTCTTCTTCTCTGACTCCTGCAGCTTACTGTAAAAGAAAGAAATAACATAAATGTAAAAAGCAATCTGGATTTCAGACAGTAAATAATTCCTATTTCAGGTACCATCAGCTCCAATTACAGTAAGAGTTCTATTCATTAAACTCATATCACAGGTAGCAACCTAAGAAGGTATTCACTCTCACATTAATATGGTGTTAAAATCTTAACTGTCATGACTGGGGAGTCCCAAAAGCATAAAAGCTCCAAGTACTTTCAGAATTGCCCTGTAAGGAGGGAATACCATAGAACCCCGACTAGATATAAGAAAAACCTTAAAAAATAAAAAGGTTTATTTAATCAAAGGCTCTGTAATATAGGAAACTCCAAAGAACTCAAAAGAGTTGCCTGAAAAAGCAAGGCAATCACAGTAAACAAAATCCCAATACAAAATCCGGAGGCGTGGTTAGAAACACAGCAGATGTTCAAAAAATCCTGAAAATTGTAAAGCAATAACAAAAGCCACAGATACAAGAAACTCTCTACTTCCTAACATATTCAAAATGAACTATGGAAGGCCCTCCCCTGGAGTGGCGGACCATTCCTGAAGATGATTGGCAGGTAGCCCTGCCCATTCAGGAACCACCCACAAAACACATGGGACATAACCTAGGAGGTGGAGATTGGGATCATGTGCTGATAGCGCGTTGCCGCACCCACCACAAGACAAACCACCTGGCTTGGGACCAGAGTGCAGCAGGTGACACCACGGCCTAATCCATTTACACAAAAACAAAGAAAAATGTCATCAATCCATCCATTATCCAACTCGCTATATCCTAACTACAGGGTCACGGGGCTGGAGCCAATCCCAGCCAACACAGGACGCAAGGCAGGAAGCAAACCTCGGGCAGGGCGCCAGCCCACCACAGGGCACACACACACCCCCTCACCAAGCACACACTAGGGACAATTCAGGATCGCCAATGCACCTAACCTGCATATCTTTGAACTGTGGGAGGAAAACGGAGCACCCAGAGGAAACCCATGCAGACACGGGGAGAACATGCAAACTCCACACAGGGAGGACCCGGGACGCGAACCCTGATCTCCTAACTGCAAGGCAGCGGCACTACCACTGCGCCACTGTGCCACCCACAAAGAAAAATGTACATAATAAATAAAAGAAACATTAATACAAATAAATGACATAAAGTTAGACAATACAAACAAGAAACATAACTGTGAACCCCAGCTAGGGGAAAAATGCTGGCTGAAACATGACACAAATTTTCTAAGTAGTTACACCAATATATTAACTATAGTTTAATTTGCACATTTCTTTAATGTATTAGTTTATTAGGGAGAATTCTGTTAATTTTCTGAAACTTTAAAAGGTGAAGTAAGAAAAAGTAATTAAACACAAATATCTACAGTAATGCTTTCAATTCATTATACAGTAACTTACACAATTTTTATAAAATATTTGTGTTTTAATACTGGGCCTAGTATATTTTTGAACTATTATACTAATTTGGGTATTAATTTTGTTACATCCAAATTTACCAAAGCACACAAACTCTCCTGATTATAAACTAAGAACAGCTCAAATGATACCTCAAAAGCAGAACATGTTGAAGACATCCAACAAGTGGACAGTAACTTTAAAATGCTTTGTTTAATGTTCCTAATTCTTCTTCGGCACACTGTGTGCCTTCATAGAATGTTGTGTTAGTCACTGGAAAGTATAGCCACATAATAAATAAATAATTTAATGTCAAGTTGCATGCAGAATGAAACACTTGCACTTGGCAGCTTTACAGGGAGTGCAGAATTATTAGGCAAGTTGTATTTTTGAGGATTAATTTTAATATGGAACAAACACAGTGCTATCAGTCAATCCAAAATGTTAATAAACCTGAAACCTGAATGTTTCACAACGGAAATGTGAGTGTGAACATCATCAGGGGAATACATATGTGCGCACAATTATTAGGCAACTATTAGTGTGCAGATTTATTATGCAACTAAAGGAAAATGAAAATTTTCCCATCTCACTTGTTTATTTTCATCTGTTATAGTGAGAATAATAAACAAACACCTCAAAATTTACAAATAAACATCTCTGACATTTAAAAAAAAATAAATCAATCAATCAATGACCAATATAGCCACCCTTCTTTCCAATAACAGTCATAAGCCTTTCCATTCATGGAGTCTGTCAGTTTCTTGATCTGTTGACGATCAGCTTTTTGTGGAGCAGTGACTACAGCCTCCCAGACACTCTTCAGAGAGGTGTATTGTTTTTCTCCCCCGTAAATCTAGCGTTTAAGAAGTGCCCACAAGTTCTCGATAGGGTTTAGGTCAGATGAGGAAGGGGCCATGTCATTATTCCTTCATCTTTAAGGCCTTTACTGGCTGGCCACGCAGTGGAGAACTTCGATGCAAGTGATGGAGCATTGGCCTGCATAAAAATCATGGTCTTTTTCCTGTATCACTGTTTGAAGAAAGTGTCTTCGAAAAACTGGCAGTAGGTTTCAGAGTTCATCTTCAATGCAAAAAGGTCCAACTAGCTCATCTTTAAAAATACCAGCTCATACCAGTACCCCACCTCCACGTTGGAGTGGAGCTCTGTGCCCATTACTGATCCACAGGTCCATCCATCTGGTCCATCAAGAGTCACTCTCATCTCATCGGTCCATAAAACCTTTGAAAAAAATCTGTCTTCAGATATTTCTTGGCCCAGTTTTGACGTTTCAACTTATGTTTCTTGTTCAGTGGTGGTTGGGTTTCAGCCCTCCTTACCTTGGCCATGTCTTTGAGCACTGAACACCTTGTACTTCTGGGCACTCCAGGTAGGTTGCAGCTCTGGAATATGAAAGTACTGGAGGATAATGGGTTCCTGGTAGCTTCACGTTTGATTCTTCTCAAATCTTTGGCAGCTAATTTGCGTCTTTTGTTCTCAACACGTTTCTTGCGACCCTGTTGACTATTTGCAACAAAATGTTTGATGGTTCTGTGATCACACACCAATATCTTAGCAATTCCAAAAGTGCTGCATCCCTCTGAAAGACTTTTTACAATTTTTGACTTTTCAGAGTCAGTTAAATCCCTTTTTTGGCCCATTTTGCCTGAGGAAAACTAGCTGCCTAATAATTCTGCACACCTTGATATAGGGTGTTGATCTCCTTAGGCCACACCCTCCCTCATTACACAAATACACATCACCTGACGTGTTTAAATCCAATAAGCATTCAAGTTAATACAGCTTGGAGTTGGAATATACGCATTAAAAATGATGATATGGTCAAAATACTCACTTGCCTAATAATTGTGCACACAGTGTATTTCCTCTCCCTTTGTGCACCTTACTGTGCCAGGCGATCATTTACTTTACCACACAGTATTACATCCAAAGATAAAAAGAGGTTAAGTTGCAGCCCAGTGAAGATGTATGCACTGTCCACATGAGCAAATACATATTCAAAGAAAGAAAGAAAGAAAGAAACTACCAATTCTTCCTCCATTTTACTATAAGTAAAATGCTGCTGAATCAGAATTTTGGTGCAGACAAAAAGCAACAACAAAAGAATAAGAGATTAAGATTGTTTACTCAATTTGAAACAAATACATGTATTATGCTATAAATTTCATAGTTATGAATTGAATGGTATATGCAATATTCTTCCAGCTCAATGTATTCTGTGGCTATAATGTTTGCACATACTTATTAGTCATGCATTTTTAATACGCAGGAATGACAGATTCAGCACAGTAACTGACAATATGCCTTCTATAAAAAGATTTGCAATATGTCAAAGGTCTGTTGTATAAAATATACTATTAAATTAAAGCAAGTTGTCAAATATTATCTTATTAAATTATTCATTTTTATCTAATAAGGCAAGAATGTGATAATAGTTTTCAAAATCTTGTGGATTTTGGTTTTTGAAAATAATGCTAATAGTATTTATTTGTCTTCCCACATTTGTACGCAAACAAAATTTAATTATTGTAGAGTAATTATGGTCAATTATTATTTCCTACATTTCTACACAATCAATCAATAAATGTTTATTATAAAGTGCATGCTCCTTAATAAACACCAAAATAAACAATTATTACATTGAGGACTACTGGTTGTGTACTGAGAGTAGGCAATCAATTCTGAGACCATGTGTAAAAATCATACAATAAATCTGTATTAATTATACACTTAATTGAAGTAAACAACAGCACCATTCAAAGCAAAACATTACACTATGATAATTCAAATCCACAGGCACTACTGGCCTACCTCTTCAGGGATTAAATCATAATATAAACAATAATAAATATATAAAGGTTAACTGACAAAATACATGAAACCCTCAAGGTAATCAAGAATACAAATTTAATTGAAGGTTGACACTTCCACACAGGTGTCGTCATTGAAATAAATCACACCCCATCAAGCTTAAAGTATTCCTTATGACTCAATGAACAAATTTTAGGAACTCTGAGAGAGGGCATTTTGCTAGAACCTTAGTGACGACATCTGCTCCATATTCTGATGTATCCCAAGAAATAGTAACTAAACTGTTGGTGGCCAAGAAGCCCAAGTGTGGGCAGAGGTGCAAACTCCTTAACACTTATCTTCATGCAGTGATTCGGGAAGCAAGGAGAAAACAGACAAGCAAATATGGATCACAACATTACCAAATAAATCAAAGGCAAGACAAATTGTTCAATCAAGAGAAAGTGCGAAGAATATTTAAAGTTGTATAAAAAATACATGCAATGGTCTAGTGGGCAGCAAAAGAATCATCTGGTCTGATGAATTATTCTCCATAGTACAGTATTTTCAACAGATGACTACATATGCATACACCAAGAAAAATGTACTGTATATGCCTCAATGCTTGTTTCTAATCAGTGAAGGGTTGTGGTAACCCTGTTAGCATGCAAGATGAATTATTCTTATCATGGCTTAGCCACAAAGATTAACTTAGAGGGAAAGGTAAATGTCAATAAATCCACATCAACTTCATGTGATAATATTTATCCTATGCAAAAGCATTTCCTTCCTGACAGCAGTGCAAACTTACAGTATAAGAAAGTTCCAATGATCAGGAAACGTGTAGTCAACAAATGATTTAAAGAATACAGCATGATCATGGACTCATTATTGCTATTTGAGATACTAAAACATTAATGGTTTCCATGCTTGGCCTGCTGATTACAGGAATACTATCTGACATTTCAGCAATAGATCTATATAACTACTTACAGAGCAATGGAAACTCTCTCAAGTAGAGTGAAACAATGCAGACAGGAAAATACAAATGCAATAATTTCCAAATAGAAAAAAGACAAACAATATGTCAAACTGAAAATCAAATAATGATCCAATTAATTTTTGTCTAGCATTGGGAAAATGAAAATAAATGACATCTTATAAACCTTTGTTATTAAGTACTTGATAACTGTTATTCTTACCATTCTGTGGAAATATTTGATGCTTTAACCTTGTTTAATTCATCCTGAATACCTTGCTTTGCCCGGATCTCTGCATCTAGGGCCGACTGCAGTTCCAGCCTTGCAGACATATCCAGCTTTGCAAAGCGACGCATCTTCCAAGGCATGTCCTAAAAATAAATAGGTACAATTAATAATAAAATTCTCTGAATTTATATAGCACTTTTCTCACTACTCAAAGTGCTCAGCAATTGCAGGTTAAGGGCCTTGCTCAAAGGCCCAACAGAGCAGAGTCCCTTTTGGCATTTACGGGATTCGAATCGGCAACCTTCCGATTGCCAGTGCAGATCCCTAGCCTCAGAGCCACCACTCCGCCACTGGGTATTCAAAAGTCATCACTTTAATATAGAATGCTAAGTGAGTAAGAGTCAAGTAGAAAAGAAAGCTTTCATTCAGTGGAGCCTGAATCAACAGTAAGTTTTATGGCAAACACTGACATAGGGAAAAATCAATCAACCAAATAACCGGTCTTCTCCAGTACTTTTATGTTAGCTTGTCCAGTTATTTTAATGTAATGGGTAGCTCTGGAGGAAGACACAAATAGATTTTAGGTCAATTCTATGCAAAAAATAAAATATAAAATCTTTCTAGAACTACTGTATTAGGCAACAAGATGAGAACTGTTTTTGCACTAGACGGTGTGTCCATATATAATTATTACAGAGCAGCAGAACAAAATGTACTAAATGGGATAGGGGGATGAAGAAAAGGTGTGTCAAAGAGGGAGCCAACTTGCCCACTCAAATCAAGATTTACAGGCAGCTGATTCTGTCCCTTCTCTGCCTACAATTGCAAATGAATGGTTATTTAGGTCTGGTGAGCAACAACAACATTTATTTATATAGCATGTTTTCATACAAATGATATAGCTCAAAGTGCTACAAATTGGTCTCACTATGGATAAGGAAAGATTATAAGGAAAGACATTATGATGACCGCTACACAAGTTTATAACACAGATGTGTCATATTTTGTTAAAAAACTTAATATTAAATTTATTTGTTTTGCAAATAGGACAATAGAGAGACATTTTACTTAATCTAAAGGTGCATGCTTATTATGATAATCATAAAGTTTTCTCTTATTTTAATCTCAGAAGATTGAAAACCCCTTTAATCCTTTTATATTTGGTAATATTTCTGAAGCAAAAAGGAACCTCCAAAAAATACCTGCAGAATTATACAGTATTTCTACATCATTTAAGCCATGTGTATCATAATACACATAAACTAAAATCCTTTCTTATTCATAAGACAGTCAAACCCCAGTTTCAACCCAAAACTGGCACCTCAGACAGTTAAACAAAAACATATTAGGATCATTAGGATACCCTACACATACATATAATCCACGGGAGCTTAAATGTGCTTCTTCACAGAGTATGGTCAACAAGCTTCTTCGGGTACACAGTAACTGTAAATATACAATAATAAGGCATTCCCAAACCCACAAACGTCAAAGCAGGATTGTGAAGGCAACAGGCATCATGAAGGAAACAAATCTGCACATGGCTTCAATACATCACTAGGTCCACATTCAAGAGCCCTCAGTTATTCTAAACTGTATGCCTTTTGGGGCCATATGATGAATATCCATGCAGACAAATGAAGAATGTGTAAACTCCATCCAAACAACAACTAGACACAAGATTCAAACACAGGGCACTGGATTTGTGAAACAGCATCACTGATCACTGTGCTAACCAAATAGTACACTATCTATTTTAATTTACAACTGTAAGAGTGCTTACCGTAGCCCTGGCACCAAGACTTGAATTCCTCAAACCCTCCAGTTCCTCAGTCATTTTTGTGGCTAGAGCTTGTAAGTAACCACGGGCATCCTTTTCATCACTTACCCTGCAGAAACACAAGACATAAGTATTGTAAATAAGGTTTAACCATCATATAATACTAGCCAAAAAAATTGCACTGAACAAAACAAAAGGTTACACTTGGAAAAATCTAATCATCACACAAATTGATTTTTAGTGTGGGAGTACTTAAGGAAAAGTGAATAACCCTTCTCTTTACTATGCGCCCTGGCTACTATATTTACAGTAATGGAAAAAAGGTTTCTAAATCCTTTAAAATCACCTACATTCCTGGTGTTTGTCCTAAAATACAGCAGAACTGATAATAAAGAGAATATTACCAAATAAGCAACACCTAAACATTTTTTTGTCTTCTTATTGTTATAAAACTGGCCTATATGACAGATAACAGAATAGTATTTTATTGTATCAAGACTGATTGACACTGAATTCTGTTTTAAAAAGACAGCCGATAAGGCAACATTGTTGTATCCCTACACTGATCTTTTTAAGTTAAATTTACAAAATTGAACTAAAACTTTTATACTCTCATAAACAATCTGCAAACTACATAATACATCTTGTATACAGTAAAAAGGTCCATTATTTAAAGCAGTGAAGTCTGAGCAGCAACAGGAAATACGTAGAAGCTCAACATGTACTGGTCCTAATGATTAGAAAAAAAGAAAAGTACACAAACAAAATGTACACAGTACAATTAGGCATTGGTTTTCATGCTGTTATTAGATAGCTATAACTGAAACTGGGCCTTCACCTCTTTATGGGAAACTACCTTCACACTACGCGAATAAGTGAGCACAGAAGACTCCACTGAGCATACAGGAACAAAAACATCATAATTTAAAATATATGGGTAGTCTCACTTAAACACACACACTTACACTGAGCCAATTTACACTTGCACAAAAAAAACTAACACACAAACTTAGTTTACAGTAGAATCACGGTCCTTGGTGAAAAAAAAAAATAACCAAAGCATAGACATAGAGAATTCACACAAACATTGCACAAGTTGTGATATGAACCCAGGAACTTTAAGCCAACAGCACTATCCACCATGCCACCAGCAATACACAATATAAGATAAGATAAACAAGAGTAATGACTTAATACCAGAATGATCAGTGAGTACAACAAGCCCAATTATTAGTTAGAAACCATTTCATTATATCTTTTAGGGAGTGCTCCTGCTAAATAATATCATGTGAGTGCCTTGAGAACACCAGTCACAGAATTACACCCCTTTCCTGGGAAATAAATTCAATATACAAGCCTATGGCCATGGATATAATCTCCTGCAAAAAGAATTTCCTTTCTTCCCAGAACAAAAAACAATAAGTGTTTTAGCTTGTGTCTTTGTAAATATTAGTTAAGAATTCACCTCTCTTCCTGCCCAGAAAAAATCCAATTAAATGGCCCTGTACCAAACTGTATTTAACCACAGGTTTTTCTTCCTTCCCTAAGGATTACCATATTTAAATGCAGTGCAGAAATATAGTCAAGTATATGGCACAGAATATAATCAGGTCTTCTCTACTGGCGTGAAGAACAGAAGAAATCACAGAGAAAGTACAGTATGATGTAAACTGACCATGCCCTGCCCATTTACACTGTTGTTAGTGATCAACTGTGCCTGTGCCTTCTAATGCTTTAGTAAAATGCACACAATAGGCAGGAGGATTAATGCACTTAAGACTCACACATCCAGATTCAGAATTTTACCTTTGTTCTAGAAGCTATTCATATGATTAAAAGTAATGAGATGATAATAATAGAAGTGATCTTAACTTAAACTAAATACGGAGGAATATAGACAGCAGTAGAGACAGTCACTGACGTAGAGAATATTTTCAGAAATACATTTACAGTTTCATTTATGTGTTAATGCCTGCTGCACATTTAAATTTAAACATATACATTTTATGAACATACAATATTTTGCTAATGATAACTTCATCACTTAAAATGTAACTTAAATATGAATACTAAACTATTTGGATGACTGTACAAGATAGTGAACAATATTTAGATTTTGTTCTTGAAACAAACAATAGCAGAGTAGTCTCCCAGTTTGTCATCTATACTGAGGTTAAATAGACTATAAGGCAAACAATAATGTTAGCTTTAAAAACTCTGTTCACTGTCATTATAAAATGTCTGGAGTCACACAATGCTTGAGTATCTGATTGAAGATTAAAACAATAAGTTTTGCCACAATCTGAATTGCAGTTGAACCCAAAACTGTGGAAAGCTAATATTTTACTGATAACTCACAAATTTCAAATACTGATTTCCTACCCTCTGATCAATTTTTCAAAATGACTTAATTTAAATTAATATTTTTCACATTATTCAAGGGTTTTTGGCATTTCTAGAATACGAAGGGACCAATGGAAGTATGTTGATCAAAATCAACATAACCCAAATCTTTAGTCTTAGAACAACTTTATGTAAGATAAGACTAACAAAAAGAAAACATCCCATCTAACATTTGTTTCAAGGCATTTCTCTATTTATAAATAAAATGCTTCCCAGGCTATTATTTCCCGAGTTTGTACATTGCAGTTTCCATTTAAAATATAACCTGAGCAGCAGTAATTTTGCAGATATTTTCAAGTTTTTACAAATACTTGATTATGCAGGGACAGTGTTAATGCAGGTCATTACAGATGGTTTGTTAAAATAAGCAGCCCCTTTTAAAACAATCACACTCTCTTTTTAAAGAGCTCTTATTAAATGATTTAATCCACTACATCAGGGTAGCTTGGACCCTTGTGTGTTAGAGACACTTTACTGCAATAGAAGGAACATGATCTTAAACCAGGTCCTCTGATGCTGCTACAATGCTATAGCATTATACCTTCAAACACAACTGATACTAATTTTTGCTGAGCATAAAGCACAAAAAAAATAAATAAAAAAAAACATTTAATTAAAAATGTGTTTGCTTTGATCCGGTTTTAGCTATATGTGCCTTTATTGGTTCTGGCCTAAAATGAGCACTTTGCTGCCAAGATAAATCACTTACTGTTTTTTTTTTCCTTTTTAAGTGTGCACTGAAATTATACAGTCGTGGCAAAGGTTTTTAGAATGACACAAATTTTACCTACTCAAATCAAATGTATGTTTTTATTATATACTATAATAGTAACTATAATACCTGCTCACTACTCAAAACATTAAATGCGAGGAAGACACAGGATCGAACCCGCAATGTCTTGGTTATGAGGCAGCAGTCTTTACCTCTGCACCAGCCAAGCAGATGTGTCTACTTCAAATTGATTGATAGTTGGGCTTGCTGCTTGTGCTGATTGACACATTTGCAAAACAAAGACACTGCTGATGAGGTGCGAGGGAATTTAAGGTGGCCTGGCATTACAAATATTTTTGCTGCCTTCAGGGACTCTAGTAATAAATATAAATTACTACAATTAAATTTACTGTTCTGGTGATTTATTATCCTCTAAAAAGAAATAAAAGCCAAGCATGTGCCCTTTCTCCATGTTGTTTGCAATGTAATTTATTGTAAGACCTATGCACGAATGCACCATATTTAAGAAAAGCACTCCATGAATTTGGCCTCACCCAGTGAAAACTTATCCATAGATTACTATTGGACTTAAAAGATATCTACCTGGATGTCTGTACATAAAATAGCTTAACAAGGAACATATAAATGAGGCAATTTATCAACAGTGTTTGTCAGACTGGTATAAAGAATGAAAATCCCAAACTGATGAATTTGTCTCTGTATGAAATCTAAAAAAAAAAAGAAATTATGTGATGATTAGGGAATCCATTCCCGGGCTCCCGATTACCCGAATGAAACTGCTGTAATTCCCGGGAAACTGGGAGTGGCCAAGCTCGCATATATAGTGTGTAAAAATCAATCAAGAAATAACAGAGTTATAGTTGAAAATAATTAAGTGGCATGGTTTTTTGGCCCACGGTATAGTGTGGTCAACAACATACCAGCAGCAGTCAGTCTCCCGGCTCCCACTAAGACTAAGCACAGTGGACTGGGAGGAGTCTGCACTTTGCAGCTCATGACTGCCGGGACAGGGCAGACTTCATTGATGTCAGTCAGACAACGGCTTTGAACAGCAACTTGAAATTGCAATGCGTCAGTCTGTTGCATCTGCATTATCTGTGCCAAGAAACTTGCCATCACAGAATGATGACAAGAAACTGGATGCATCAGTAAAAGCTGAAATGGCGGTGTTTCAGAGAAATGGCAAGCGCAGGTGTTGTTTAGAACAAATGTATCAAGTATCCGATGACTGAGCCACCTAATTCAGTGGAGGCAGAGCATGCTTTTTCAGCAGCTGGCATACTCTGCATGAAGGTGCGCTCTCACCTGGATGACCGCACGCTGGACATGTTGTGCTTTCTACGTTCTTATTACCGCAACTAACTAGATCAGGGGAGCCCAATACGTTGATCGCGATTGACCGGTAGATCAGAAAGGTAGTGCAGGTAGATCGCGTTGCATTCAAATTTTTATATTTTTATCATATATCCTCCCTATGGCATTTACCACTTGATTGACATACAAGGCGGCCAGTCTGAGATCTCTTTTCTTCTAACACACTGGTCATCCCGCATGCACCCATACAATCAGATTGTGATTCAGACTACAAATGCCATGAATGTAATTACCCCGATCTACATGCTTTCAAATAAACAAACCACACGCCGCGGCTTCGCCTCTGACACTGACGTCTGAGGTTTGATCCCTGAGAGGGGGTGCAGTGAGTGTGTATGCCTGATGAGCCTAGAATTAGGGCGAAACACGTGTTGCGTATTCTTTGCATTATTTCACAGTAAAACTATGCAACATTCTATGATCTGCTTCTCGCAACTGAAGAGGGTACCGTGGCGGATGTTTGCTGACTTGCATACCAACCACAAGCATCACCTGGTAGGTAACCACCCATACAATCAGATTGTGATTCAGAGTACAAATGCCATGAATGTAATTACCCCGATCTACATGCTGTCAAATAAATGAACCACATGCCGTGACGCAACATAAAGAGGCTTTGACGCTGACGTCCGAGGTTTGATCCACGAGAGGGGGTCAGTGAGTGTGTACGCCTGATGAGCCCAGGATTAGGGCGAAACACGTGTCGCATACTCTTTGCATTATTTGACAGTAAAACTTTGCAAAAAAAAAAAAAATATATATATACACACATATATGAATATATATATATATATATATATATATATATATATAATTTTAATGTAGGAGATCATTTCACCTGGTCATTTTAAAAGTAGCTCGCAAGCTGAAAAAGTGTGGGCACCCCTGAACTAGATACATGTACTTATATGACAGCATGAACTGCTTGTAGATAAGGTTAGTCTTTTATTGGTGTCAACATATTATAGTAGTTTTATTAAAAATAAGTGTCGGTCATGAGATTCCCGTGCACTGAGTTATACCCAGGAGCACCAGGATTCCTGGGAATGACATGCGGGATTCCCGGGAATGGATAAACCCATCCGGGAATGGATTCCCTAGTGGTGATATATTGCACATTGGTTAGACATGAACTTAAGAATTTCACACAGTTTGCTGCCTGAGTTTATGAAGAGTGATCAGATGAATTACAATTAATTGAAAAGTCCTTCTTTTCCATGAAAATGAACTTAATCCCAAAAAACTAATTTCCACTGCTGTTGTGAAGAAGGCTTCAAGGCACCCAAGAAAGTTCAGCAGGTGCTAGAACCATCTCCTAAAGTTGATTCATCTGCAGGATCAGAACACCACCAGTGCAGAGTCTGCTCGGGAATGGCAGCAGGCAGGTGTGAGTGCATCTTCATGCGTAGTGAGGCGAATACTTTGGAGATAGCCTGGTGTTAATAAGGACAGCAAAGAAACCACTTCTCTTAAAGAAAAACATCAGGGACAAACTGATACTCTGCAAAAGGTCTAAGGATTGGACTGTTGAGACTGGGGTAAAGTATTTTTTTCTGATGAATCCCCTTTCCAATTGTTTGTGGCATCCACAAAAAAGATTTTCCCGAGAAGAAAAGGTGAACGCTACCATCAGTCCTGTGTCATGCCAACAGTAAAGCATCCTAAGACCATTCATATGTGTGGTTGCTTCTCAGCCAAAGGAGTGGGCTAACTCACAATTTTGCCTAAGAACACAGCCATGAATAAAGAATGGTATCAAAATATCCTCCGAGAGCAACTTCTCCCAATCATCCAAGAACAGTTTGGTGATGAACAATGCCTTTTCCAGCATGACGGAGCACCGTGCAATAAGGCAAAAGTGATAACTAAGTGGATTGGGGAACAAAACATTTAAATTTTGAGTCCATAGCCAGGAAACTCCACAGACCTTAATCCCATTGAGAACTTGTGGTCAATTCTCAAGAGGCGGATGAAGAAACAAAACCCCACAAATTCTGACAAACTCCAAGTATTGGTTATGAAAGAATGGGCTGCCATCAGTCAGGACTTGGTCAAGAAACTGATTGACAGCATGCCAGGGCAAATTGCAGAGGTCTTGAAAAAGAAGGGCCAACACTGCAAATATTGACTTTTTGCATAAACTTAATGTAACTGTCAATAAAAGCCTTTGAAACTTATGAAATGCTTGTAATTATACTTAAGTATACCATAGAAACATCTGACAAAAAGATCTACGAACACTGAAGCGGCAAACTTTGTGAGAAAGAGTATTTGTGTCATTCTCAAAAACATTTGGCCACGACTATACTTTTCATTAAACTGCATTTAATTTCTACATTATAAACTACTGCAGGCAAGGTGTCTAAGCAATATCTAACTCAAGGATCCCAAATTCAGCCTAGGAGGACTAATGCAGCTGTTGGTTTTCAATATAATCAATTTCGTATTCAAAGGACTGTTCCTACCTTTAAGTCATACATCGGTTTAATCAGCTTCCTAGAGGTAATTCTCAAGAGGCAAAAACAGGCTGGTGTGTATGATTTATGAATAAATATGCTATTACCCCTCCTTTCAGACTAGAATATGTAAATAAACATATCTGTCTAAGGAGTTAGCATTTATCTTCTTTTAATGTAACATTCTCAAACTCAACTTATTCAACTGAGAATCTCAAAGGACTGTAATCTATCTACAGACTATTATGTATAAAAAAACAGAAAGTACAAGGGTAAATGGCAGGCTGTCATGAACAGCTACTACAACATTGTTTACATTTTTATCCACATACTAATCTTCAATCAGATGACAACAGAATTAGTAGAAAAATAGGAAACTAAGGTATTTCTTTCAACAAAACAAACAAATCTACATGAAATTACATGATAAAATAAAAAAAAGTTTCTCATCAGCAATTACTGTAATAAAACAAAAAATACAGAAAAGGGGAAATATTGAGATATATCATTAAGATAGAAGCGCACTTACTAGATGATCTATGGTTTGGAAAACCTGATTTATGTATTTCCAACATAAAAAAAATGCTGGTTGTCATACAGTAGAAATCATTTCTAGATGTTCCTTAGCTGAACGAGTGGTAGTTGTTCATACCAGGGTTACCAAGATACCAAAATTTTAAACTTCACTACGATCTTAAGTATTGAAATTCAATACCATTTTCGATAAGCAATATGGTATATAACTCAATCAAAAATGAAATTTAAATAAATCACAATTGTGTATGCATTAAGATATTTACATTGATGAAAAAAAGTAATAGAAATTTTTAGTCATTAAAGCACAGAAATAATTAACTACATTATTACTCAACAGCCTTGGCATTAATCTTAGAGGACCATTATGTCCCATCATAAAAACTAGTTTCCATCCTTTCACAGTCATAATCTTACATAGGCAAATTTTATTTTACAAACAGTTTCTCCAACAGTATGAGAAAACTGCAACAAAACAGGGCTGTCATTAAAGCAAAAATCATAACCACCATGGTGCAGAGCAGTACATTTTGTGATACAGCTGAAATGAAAATATAGCATGCTGCACCATTTGTGCGAACCTAATCCGTGAAACAGCTGCCACAGCAGGCCAAATCCAATCAGCATTCACTTTAGTTGCCATTATACAATTCAATTTCCACTGTAATAAATGGAGTATAAGCGCATATGGGGTTATAGTGCCACTGATTATGCAAATGACCACTGAAAAGTTATATTACCTTATATTATGTACTAATTGTGAAGAAATAATTTTAAAATCGCACCTAACAAAACAAAAGAAAGAAACCTGCTAGAGCAATATACTTTCCATGATAGAGCCCTAGTACTAAAAAGTGTTTCATGTAAATTAACAGTACAGAAAAAAATTTAAATAACTGCACACCCATGTCTTAATATATTAAATGTGACTACAAAAAACATTTTAGCCTGTAGAAAATTAACAAACAACATATCTCTATTGTAGATGCAACAGGTTATAGGCATATACTAATTAACATTTCTGTAATTTAGAAATATAATATAGGAAACAGGGCTGCAACAACAGCCATGCCCATTGGTAGCCTAAGAGGCCGAAGTCAATCAGAAGTGCATTCTTAACGTAGGCCGTAGAATCGATACAATGAAAAATGAGTATTGAAATATTTTTTTAATTTTACAATAAATACTTATTTTTTTAATTTTTTATATTACTTTTGATAACTCTAGTTCAGATACATACCCTTACATATCACATCTGATATTATTGACAAGATTCTGTTAATGAAAACAAGTTGCACAAAGTAAATTCAGTTATTATATCATTACAGATTATGCTTCTTGTAGGGCTTCTGTCACATAGCAATGCTTCTAGAGATGGTTTTTAATGTAATGAAACCAATCATTATTACTTTAATACACTGTGTTGGAACAGCATCATCACACTTTTGTTTTCACAATTCAGTTTTTAAATAAATGCACTCCACACAAACTACTAAAATCAAAAAGAGTGTTTCAATGTTAAGCCAGCAATAAACAATCTTAATACAAATTATTAACGAATAAGTGTACAAGTATGATTTATAATAAAGGCACAAAATGGATCCCAAAAAATATAAAACTATCTACATATGAAAAAAGTAATCAAAGTAGCAATTCAGTCTTCATCATTTAAATAAATCATCAAAGCCCAAATACCAGGTTCACCATAACAAAGAGGCTGCAACAGTTGCGTGTGGTATTTTTCGTTGCTTCATGAAATATTGTACTTTTTTTTCATTCTACCTACAAATTGAACTCTATTTCTGTAACTTACTATGGCGTCAATAATTTTTCAAAAGACATTTGGCATTTTGGCTTCAACATGACAAGAGCTGACTTAAACCTCCTCTTTACTTTTTATGTACTGGACAGTGTGGAATTCAGTGTCAACAGCATATTAGGTCACATGTGAAGCAAGTTACGCCTATACCCTAAAATGGCACATCATCATCTGGAAGTCATCTTTCTTTGTAAGAAAACCAGTCAGTGTTTATCATTACACTCTGCTGCTTCTAACACATTGCAATGCATATACTAGTGTAGAAATCGTTGCCTCACAATTGGATAGAAGAAAATGATCCACCATCATTCAATTGAAAATGTCACGTGTTTCTGCCTCACTGGACAGGCAAATAAAGCATCGCCAGATGTGATGTGCAGTATATATACATGCTTCATGGTGTTCTCTATGTATAGCTTTCAACAAAACCATGTAACCAATAAATGGTCATCTTATTAATTTTTCACTTTAAAGTACCAATACAATAATCCCAAAGTTTGGACATTTCTGTATATAGTGTGTAAAACATTACATTAGTACACTAAAACTTTACACAAAACATTAGCTAGTCGAACACTCATCTTAACAAACACATTTTTTCAGTAGTCACCAACATTACTTCTTATTGATATGGTAGCCAAAATGATATACAGCGACCTATGCAGAATTTTATGTATCACATAGGTCCTTGTGTTCCTTCACTTGAAGTCAACATCTATGAAAGATAATACAAGTTTGCAGTTTGTCTTTACAGTTAATGGTATGTACTGACAGAAATAACCATGACTGCACAATTTTATGAAAAGAAGCACTCCTGCAATGTCATGAAGCCTGGTGTAAAGGCTAGCTAGTAACAGAGTCTTGCCACAAGCTAAAACTTATTCTTGAGGTTCAGGAAAAGAGACTACAATTTGAAGTCGACTACGATACAGAAAAGTCACAAGCATGCAATGTCTTAACTCAGTGATAGAGTACTAAAGGTGTTAGCTGCCTTCAGTACACTGCCTGGTGTTTGTCATCCTTTGAAATCCAGGTGGACAATGTCCCAAATTAGGGTCAAAGCATTGTGAAGTGTATTCTGATGATATATCACAGCCTTTCAAAGAATTATGTAATTTTTACCTGCTTTAGTTTATTTAGGTTATACCCTTTGAAATACTTCTCAAGCAAGCCAAACGTCCATCTACTGTACATTTCCTTTGTCATCAAACACTCATGCCACAAACTAATTCTTGCATGAGGGTTGTGATTGTTTACACTTGCATTTTGTTAAAAATTGGTAAACTCTAATACAGCAGCATGGAGGAGTTTCTGGGAAAGGTCAGATGACACATATTCTGGACTGAAAGTTCATGTGTTTGGGTATGCAAGTTAAAAGTATCTAATGCATCATGCATTATTCACAGTAATTTTTTTCATCACAAAGGCTTCGGGGGTCGCCTCCTAATAGCTGCAGTTAATTTTTCAGATTTCAGTGTTACGGAATTTGCAGTGATGAATACGTTCTTGGTTAGGCCCACCAGATGTGACTCATCAACAGTTTGCCTGCTTTGTCCAGGAGCTCTATTTACTTAGTATACTGAAATAACACACTATTCCATTCTGTAGTGGGCACACCCAAAAAGGACACACAGACAGACACTGGAGTGGAATTCATAACTGTCTTTTGTGTGATCCTTGCAAATGTCTCATTGGTCTTCTCTGAACTATTAAAGGAACAACCCCAATTCTTGATCATTACTGTCCCTGTAATCTATCAGGATGAATATTCTCCATGCTGCCATGTGTTAGTTAGTTATTAATACAGAACCACAAGCACACATCTTACAGTTAAACTGCTGACAGAAAGGCTCAACTGACAATATAAACGTTCCTTCTAGGCCGAATTCCAAGAGACAGCCAGAGATAATCTAAACAGAATGTAATGTGAAACAGATGTACACTCTGTTTATTTTGATTGCTTTCATTTTATCTTGAGAATGAGTGAAATCTGAGTGGAGAATTCAAGAATGTGAGGTATGCATTAGGATGTCAACTTAGGGTAAAAAAGGAAATCATAAATAACAAATAAATTACATCACATATATGTGAAAAAATACATAAAGTGCAGTAACTGCTGACAACAAAAGACTTTACAATCAGGTCCTAACTTTATATGTCACTTAAATCATCATAAAAGCAAGTTGAAAGTTATATTTAAACTGTTAAGCAAGCAAACCTAAGGATAAAAATATGTATTCAATATATTTTATTTTGACAAACCACTAAAATTTATTTTATTACAGATGGCCCTAGTGTTACTGATGAGAATAACTTCAGTGAAGAACTTAAGTCAGTTGTCATGACAAGGTTTGAAGAATGTTGTACAAGAACTAGTAACTCCAACAGCTAGACGTGGATATTTTTATATTACGATTCTAAAATATTTCTTAACTTTGTGCATTTTTTTTCCTGCCAAAGTCACTTTAGAGAAACTTACCTTTAGGAAAGACAAGGTGTATTGAAACTTGAATTTACTATCATAAACATTGACATTATTAAAGAAAATACACAAGCTACATTAACCAACAAAAAACAATTTCTAAATTATTCATATCATCTTTATAAAAAATAAGCAGTGAAATAAAACTACCTCAAAAATGTTTAAAAAAGTTTATTTACCACAAATAAAACATGAGCAATACTTATGTGATATGTAAATATAATTATCAGTCTATAAATAAAGTCAAGCCTTTATTAAATTATTACTTGGCCAAGGAAAGCTCATTTTCCCTTGAGAAAAATCACAGAATTTACTTAATTTACTTTTATCATCAAATGCCAAGCAATTTTAAACAAATTAAAATATTTTAAAATGGCACATATATATAATGTTACTTTTTTTCAGCCAACAAAGAAAACCTTAAGAACAAGCCCACCAACCATTGAATGATTTCTGTGATTTGGGCCTCCCAATGAGCTACAGACTCCTTTTTATCTGCCAGTTCTCTCATTTCATCTTCCAGCTGTCGGTTACTGCTACTCAGTTTCTCAAACATGGATGTAAGCTGTGACATACAAAAAGACACAATTCACACAACAGAAAAGGAAATGAAATTGTCCACAAAGAAACAACAGTTTTTGGCTGTCCATGCTCAGTGCTCAAGGCATACACTACATTATCATGACTACCTATAAGGTTATGTTAATATATATATATATATATATATATATATATATATATATATATATATATATATATATATATATATATATATATATATATATATATATATATATATATATATATATATATACAATATAAATCTGAATTAAAATATTCATTAAGAAATATAAATTGCACTGTATAGCAAAAGATGTAAAACTATATATTTCATCATAATACAATTATAATATAATCATTTCTAAAAATATTTTTAAATAAGTAATACTACTTTTGTAAGTGTTCAGTGGCTTCAGAATTATTCTGTGTGTCAGATTACAGCACAAAGCCTTTTCCTATAATCTTTAATATTGCAGGAGAAAACATTGGGCGGGAACTTTATCTGTTTCAATGTGCAGAATCCTTTTAGCTCACTGATGTCCTCACAGCTAAAGATCCACTGAGCACTGAAGATTAAGTCAAAGCAAATATTTAACAGACTTACTGTCAGCAACATATTGTGTATGGATTAAACAGTGTGGTCATGAGAGTACTAGAAAAAACTAATGGTAAAGGTAGCCGAGAGTAAGGTAAAGAAATTGAAGGAATGTCAAAAGGGTGCTATAAAATTTAATTAAAAAAATATTTAGTTAAAAACTCACAGAATTCATTGTAGTGAGTCACTCGCTATTAGTTATTACAATATTCTACTTTATTTTAATGAAGGCATCCAAGGAAAAACTGGTGGATTTGTTGTAGAGACAACTTCTGACTGAAAGGATTCAAAAGTCTTACACAGAAGAAACACATTCATCTGAAAGTTCACATTTTACATTTTATGAACAGTATATGTCAAGCAGAAATGAGCTGTTAAGATTTGGCAAACTAAATCTTTAAGAAATTATGGTAAACAAATAACTGTCTCTTCTACTCTATTTATACTTGTACTTCATAGAATTAAAGCACATGTCAAAACAATCTGCACTTCTTCAATTAAGTACCCCATACCTAACATTTTTAAACCGTGATCTCTCATTCTTTAAAGTGCAAAAAAAAAAAAAATAAAGGAAAAATAATATTGTTTTTAAGACCATGTGGAGATTTCTGGTTTTATCATATTAATTATCTCACTGAATCTGCCTTGACGTATAACAAACATGTTGCTTTTCAAAACACTCACAGAAATGCCACTGTATAGACCAAACAATGAAACATACAGTACATAAATCCGTTTTTAGTCATTGATATACTAGCACTACTACTAATACTACTGTACTCGGCACTGATAGTGGGCCAGAAGGGGCAATGTGAACCTAAGTACCGAAAAATAATTTCACTATATAGTATACAAAGTAAATAAATAAAAGATTGTTTTTTCTTATGTGTGTGTGTGTTTTTTTTTCTGGTCAATAAATCAATGAGAGAAATATTTAAATTTATGCATAGTTGCGTGATATACAACTGTTTATATATAGTAAATGCATAATAGACAGGTCATGTATATGCCTTTGACTGCAGATTTATTAAAAAATGCATTAATGCATCCTTACACACTACTGTGTAATGGTAAAATGAGTATTAACATATTTGTTTATAAAAGCTTAACTAGACACTACCAACCAGAAAAAAATGACTGCACAAATAAATGTTGATGGATGTGAATGTTCAACTTTGAAAAAAACTTTCAATACAAACCGAAGTAACAAAGAAAGGCACCATTAGTACAGGTTACTGGGTGAAGCAAATATTTTTTATCTTAGGTGATTATTGGATTAAACAGTTAGCAAACCTCTACAGATAAACTAAATATCACTGAACTCTTTGAAGTTTGAAAATAAGAAAAGTACAGTACACATTTTCCTGTCCTTTCATTTTCAGAACAAACTTCTTTTGTGCACCCATTCTCATTCACATCAGCCCAATTTGGAATCACCAATTAACCTCATATCTTTGTCGTGTAGTAAGAAACAACAGAAAACATTTTTAACCTGATTCAATTCAGTAATAGCTAGTTTAAAAATAAAAACTAATCTCTGTATTATTGTTACAAATTCATATTAATGTTATTATTTACTATTTTTTTCTTATTTTGAAAGAATTAAAGAAAAAGCGCTAACTAGCTCCTAAAAGAATACAGTACCAAATATAATTAATAATATTTTAAATGAATACATTACTGAGCTTTAATCTGCTAGCAGCCAGTTTACATTAATACGTTTGACATTGGCTATATGTTTCTTTAAATATGAATGAGTCCAAATTATATATACGTAACAGGCTTAGTATGTGGGAACACAAATTACACTACTAAAGTAATGTGTTGAAAAGCTGTATCTCATTGGTTTTCAACATAAAGTATCAGCTGTTGGGAAAATGGTTGCTAATTTCCTTTTGGGGATTAAGATTTAAAAGTATACTTTATTTCTTCACAGGGCTAGCAGAGATAGTGCTTTGGGACTGCCAAACTGGATATGGTTGTGATTTTTACAAAGGGGAGAAGAGGTTATATTCTAGTTACAGGGGATCACACTCTTTAGCTTTCCTGAAAAGACTTTTCTGGGGTTCAGAACTCAATGTTAGTGTTAACTCAGATTCATGTGAGCAATATAGATTCCATCTTAGCCATGAACCAGTGGACAAGCTATTTGGCCCTGCACAGACACCTGTACAGCTATGAGAGTTTTTCAATCCCATTTACCGTAAGAGTGGTGTCTTATTGAAGGTCCATCACTTTCCAGGGTCACTGCTACACATTATTCACCCTTTATAGGAGGTCTGAACCCTGAGGTTGTGGATTCAAAGCCTGCTGCTGACATTGTGTTACCATGAGCTTGTCTTTCCACTTGCCTGTGCTCCAACTGGAAAACCAAAAGAAATGCAACCAATTGCATCCCAAATGTTGCAAGTCGTCTTGGATGAACTTCTACAGGCAGGATTATCAAGGCATAGTTGATTATCGTAGGTTATCTAGCCTAGGAATCAAAGTGATGAATCTCTACTCTTTGTAGATAATATTGTTGCCATTTGCATCATTAAAATATGAACCCTGGAATGAACTGGAATGGTTCATAGCCTATTATGTTTTGGCTGGAATGAGAATTAGAACTCCCAAATTTGAAGCACTGGTACATCCTCTCAGTTACTTGATCTGCAAGTAAGGGATAAGACGCTGCCCCAAGTTGAGAAGTACCTAGGAATCTTGCCCACAAATGACAGTAGAAGTGACAGCAAGATTGATCAATGGACCCAGGCAGCAGTATTTTTGTTAATTCTGTACAAGACTGGGGTAGGGTGCTGAAGTGGGACATAAGTTTTGCAAATGAAGCAGTCAATTTTATTGGTCAGTCCATATTTTCATCCTCCCCTACAGTCACAAGCTTCAGATTATAAGTGGGGAAAAAAGAGATCTTTAGTACAAAGGACTAAAATTAGGTTTTTGTGCAAGGTTAATAGGTTCAATCTCCATGGCAGGATCTGGAGTTCAGAAATATGGGAGGATCTTTGTGAAGAACTGTATCTTCTGCAGACTGTTATGAGCACTTAAATAGGATTTACATAGGATATTCTGTAGGAGCTTGCCACGGGGGTTTACCAGTCATGGCCAATCATGAGTAAACCAAGAAGCAGACCCAAGGTATGCTTTATGGATTATATTTCTTGAAGGTCTTGGGAAAATGTGGGTATTTCCCATTAAGGGTTAGAGGAGGTTGCTATGGATGGGGAAGCCTGGTTAGCTCTGATCAGCATATTGCTACTATGGCCCATACTATGGAATCAAAATGCTTTCTTTTACATTAGAATATATAAAACTATTTAGTAACTGTAACCAAAATGCACACATTTTCCAATGCAAGATTACTATCTTAACCATTTAAAAGTCTCACCTTATCTAATTCATTTGAAAGTTTTTTGTTCTCCTCCATCAATAATATTTTCTCTCTTTCATATTTTTGCTTAAATTCTGTCTCAAATTCTTCTCTTTCACTTTGACTGTAAAAAAAAAAAATGAAAAGCAAATTGATAAAAATAAAACACAGAAATATGATTCCTTATGTTACATATATCTCATAGGTTACACCCATAATACAGAAGTGATTAAGCAAACACATACACAACTCTGTAGAAATAAGAACACCACTTTTATTTTTGCAACACATTATTAAGTGTTCCTATCAAATGCATTGTCATGTAGTCTAATCATACTGGTTAAAAAGTGTTCAGAAATCTAGTGTAACAAAATTAAAGTTTTTTTTTGTTTTTTTTTTAATACTGTGTCAGTACCAATTTGTAACATTGCTTTTCTCTATCTTCTCATTTTCTATCAATTTCATTCTAAGTTGTATCATTACTTCGATAACCACATATAAATAAGAAGTTCAATGTAATGGGTATATTACATTCAGTAATAAAATTGAAGTATATAATGGATAAAACTATAATGACTGTAAAAAAAGGGGCAAAGGAAGTGGTAAATTCATGTTATTTCATATAAACTGCAAATGAGAAAAGTGATTCTGTAATTTCCTGATCACACTAAAACATATCATAATACGGAAGCAAAATATTTACTTACCTCTCTCTTCGGGTCTTATCTAACTTATCCTTCAGAATCATTATTTCCTTCTTGAGTGTCAGCTGCTGACTCTCGGCATCCCTCAGCTCCTTTCTCAAGTTTTTAAGCTCATTTGCATGCATCATCTCTCGCTTGGATAGCTCTTCTTCATAAAATACACTCTTCTTCTCTAGGTCAGACCTGAGCTTGGCAATCTCTTGCTGATGCTCCACATTGCTGATCCCAGGGGACCGACCTACTTGCTTTTGCTGTTCAAGTTTATATTAAGAGGAAAATGAGGACAAAGAATTAATTACTAAATACAAAATAGTGCTTCTCAAAATAATGCCAATCAGGGTGTAATCAAATGGGTGAGACATCTGAACCACTTAAATATATACATTAATTTAATTTATTGGCCAGTATTCTGAAACAAAATATACATTTACAAAAACTGTTATCACAAATAGATTGTTGAATGTTTTGCAATGAAAGTTTTTCATAGTTTGACTGGAAGTATCTTTGTTATATGAGAATGTTCTAAAATAAACAGTATCAACCTTGTTATTCTAAACAATCCAGACTGGATGGTTACCAAGTATGTAAAAAATCTGAACATGTGAAACATGGAAATTTGTACTTATGTGTAATGGAATAAAGAAAAATCATGAGTAAAGCGAAACTTGCAACTTCCTCATTTCCAAGAAAATTTAAAAATCTTGCTTAGGGTGACAAGTCGGGGTGCAGGTTCTCTGATTTAATTTTTCACTTTCCAAAAGATTGTGTGGTTGCTAATATAAATAATCAGAAATTTAGTAAGTAATGTTGGTCTGAAGAGTTTAAAACCTTCAAAGTTTTAAATTATTTTTCTACACCAATTTTCCCACCTATGTCCCCAAAAAATATTTTTCAGCAGTTTAAATTTTTTAAATTTCCAACAAAAAAAAAACTAACTGATTCATCTATTCTCCTATATTTTTTTAACCTGCTTTTTCCAGAGTGATAAAAATTTTTGTGTTTTTTTTCTACATATTTTTCCATGACCTATTGTAAATCTTACTTATTTAAATGCATTTAATCCAACTGTCACTGATTCCAGAAATGCATCAGAAAGAGCTATATATATTTACTATTAAACTTATCTGTTTGACATCTAGAGGTGGATGAAATCTGGCTACTAGTGCAAAAAGCACCACATATTGAGAGTGCTCTGCTTAACACATCTCTCCAATGCTGTGTGGAAAGCAAAGTCTTTTTTTTGAAAAGGGGCATTGTGTATATAGCACAATTAATGACAGATTACATAACCTAAGACTCTTTAGGAAAGCCTATGCTAGAGTATTGGAACAGAAACTCTGTCACACATTTGAATCTCAAAGCCAGAAGGAACAATATAGATTTAGTTCTGACTGTGCGCCAATGGGACAAATGTTTGTCCTTTCCGAGGTTATGGAAATTTTATAGTCTTGTTATGCTTGTTCTTTCTGGATTTGGAAAATACTAATGATCTTCTACCTCATAATATTTAATGGAAAGAATGGTGTTCTAAGAAACGAGAACGAGCAAAGGATGCTGCAAAATATACCTCACATACTGTTCATCAGTTTCAAAGATGGAATATAAAGGTTCCACTAAAGCCTAAACAGTACTCAGTCTGGGGGACCCAAAGGTTGCACTTGTGCTTTTTGCGGATAATATCATCCTCTTGGCCTCAGTGATTTCTGATGTGTGTTTGACTCAGTGTGGCCAGGAATGAATACTTCTAAATCTGAGGTTGTGGTCCTTATTTGGCAAAGGAGTGGCTCGATCTCTGTAAGTTGGTAGGATAAGGTGCCTCAAAGGTGAAAGACTCCCTTGTCCTAGGGTCTTGTTCATAAGTGAGGGCACGAGAGATTGTGAGACTGACCAATGCAATTGCACAGAAGCTGCAGTTTTGTGAATGTTTTGTTAGACTGGGGGTAGAGCAGAAACCATGTAATCAGAAAATGCATTCAGTTTCCCAAAGAACAAACAACGCTATTCTCACCAATGCTCACAAGGTTTCTGTAGTAGTGCGTTGCATTGTCTTAAAAGTTCACATCATCATTTTAAATATCGGCAATGTATGATACCATTGTTTCTCTGGTTTTGGGGAGTGGGAGGGTGGTCATGGGTAAAGAGATGGAGAGTAGCTTGTGTATTACGAATAATTAAGTGTTCTACTCATGTACTGCAGAAACTATCCACACTGGGTGGTGCGGCAGCAGTGTAAAGGAGTTTTATTTTGGACGCAATAGTTTGCAGCTCAGCACACATGGCAGTATTTAGTAATGTAATCACAATGATTCAAAAGAGATTCATTCCAAGTTAATTTAAAATTGACACAAATCATGATGATGTACTGGCACGAAACTCTCAAATTAGAATCTGCCTTATCATAAAATACATTTTGAGTAAATATCTACCAGCAGGAAACCAGAAGTAACTAATTACTTTTACTCAAACATCCTTATTTATTCTCTTTGTTACATGTTATGGACCAAGTATACTGAGTGATTCAGTATACATTATTGAGAAAAAAAAATCATATTTCAGCTATAGTGCATATTTTGTCTTTAATATATAAAGAGAAAATCATATCATCAGCAACGACTTCTGCAACAAAAATTACCCGTTCCAGAAGCAATGTGATTGAGGAAATGGAAAAACGACTTTCCATCTGGATTGACGATGAAGTCGAACACAATATGTCATTAAGTCAAGCAATCATAATGAAAAAAGCTAAATCAATTTTTAACCACATTGGCAGTGAAAATTTCATAGCTAGTCAATGATGGTTGCACTGATTTAAAAACAGAAACAATCTTCATAACATACAGAATACTGGAGAAGTGGCAAGTGGAGATACAGAAGCAGCTGCTGCATTTCCAGTTTCATTAAGGGCCATCACAAACATAAATTATGTATTTACTGGAATATTTTTGATTTTCATGAATGATTTATGAATAAAAATCAATATCAGCAACAAAAAATGTCTATAATGAATGCAATAAATTTAATTATACATGTTACAAAATAAAACAAAAAAAAAGATAAACGTTTTTATTTTCTGTCCTGTTTCACTTATCCCCATTATTTATGTGTTAAGATGACCTTGTTTAATGCTATTTTGTTTGGTGCTGGGATTTCTTGGAACATAAGCGGGGTTTTACTGTATATTAGTACATGATATCAAAGGTGTTGGGGTCCTCTTGAAGCTTCGAGCACCACTGGTACTGGCACACTTTAAGCACTGCCCAACCACACTGCCATTTTCCTTGCAGAGCACCCAAATCTCACTGCATAAATTACGTAAAATATAACACTACAACAAAAAGCTCCATCTGCCTAGAAACGTTGCCTAGAATACGCAGGTTCAAAAAAATAGATGGTGAATGAAAAATAGTATCACTGATAATTTGCATTAACCTGTGGGTCAGTTACCCACATAATGAGCTGACATTCCATCACACAAATTAGTAGCTTCAGGGGACCCTTTCAAAGGGGCAAACCGGTCAAAGTCTCAAAAGAATTCCAACTTGTACAGCCACAGTCAGCCATTTTAAGGATAGTGAACTACCTAAAAGAGTGATGTAAAGAGCGAAAAACCATAGGCACTCAGAGTCTGTGAGTACCACAGTGGCATGGTGCTACAAGTATTCTACCCATTAAAACTTTGTGCATGATGCAGTGATCAGGCTGTATTGCCTCAACTACAGCGCACTCCTTCAAAACTCAATAACAATCAGCTGCACAGCCACATACCCATACATCACCACAATTTTTTAAAACCAGTTTCTTGGCGGAAGTAATGCAGATCATTCTTGCTAAATCAGCAAAGCACAGGAATCTCACTCACATCTTGTTGCAAATAGGAGTGCCTGAAAGCTTTCTTGAGGCTTGCAAAAAAAAATAAAAAGTCTGATGGCTATAGTTTGGCATGTTAAGGAAACTTCAACAAATGTTCGAAACTAGCCAATGATATTTATTTACACTGACAATATGTTCAGCCAATTAGCAATGGGTGATATCACTGACCATCAGATCAGCCCTACTCTGTAGTAACTGAAAGAATGGCATACCAGTAATTGAAATTAGGTTCTTAGAGTGGGTTGCTGGACTGTTTCTAAATTAATGTGATTCGCTCAAAGACATGGGGAGACTTAAAGAGAAAAATATCTGCCTCTCTGGTATTAGAGGTGAGTGCATTGTACCAGGGAAAAATACTAGAACAGATAAGGGAAGATTAATGACAGACATATACTGAACAAGGAATAAGGTAGCCTGGCCAGTTCAGACCAACTGAGACTCTCACCTGGATGAGCAGGTGAAAAGAAAAGAAAAACAACACAAAGAATTCCTGCCTGAAGGAAGCAATAAACTATAACATACACAGGGTTGCCTCATTCTGATAATTTCTATAGTGTACTCTTCAGTCTACGAGACTTAATGTAGCCAATTAAAACAAGGAGATATTAACTAAACACCTTATAAAACTAATACCAGGTCTCACTTCCATCTACAGTGGAACCTCAGGTCACAACCGTAATTCGTTCCAAAACACTGGTTGCAACCCGATTTGGTCATGAACCAAACTCATTCCCCCACAGGACTGTATGTAAATACAATTAATCTGTTCAGACCGTACAAACTGTATGTAAATATATATATATATATTTTAAGTTTTTTAAGCACAAAAATAGTTAATTATACCATAGAATGCACAGTGTAATAGTAAACTAAATGTAAAAACACTGAATAACATTGAGAAAACCTTGAACAGAGAAAACTAACATTGCAAGAGTTCACGCTACAGCCTTACGAACCGCTCACTATAAACACTTTTTTTAGTGAGTTTTAAGCACTGGGGAAAAAAATGAAAACTTGAATGAAAAAATACTTAATTCATACAAAACCTAACCATAAACAACCAAGAAAATTTAACCTTGTGTGAGTCGAGTACTGGCATGAAGGAAGTGAGGAGGAAGCTGGGTGGAGAGGAGGTTACAGTTTTGAGGGAGAGTCCCTCTGCGTGATGGAGGGATGTTCTTCTTCAGGTGTTTTCTCTCTTGTGATTTCTTGGGTTTCTGGTGTTTTTAGCTTTTTAGCTAGTGGATCAGGCTTTGCAAAATAGCAGTCTAATGTGACTTGCCTTTTCCTAAGCATTAAAATTTTTCGGAAATGCGTGACGACACGGTCGTTCATCATATTTATTACTCTGTTCGCAACCACTTTGTCAGGGTGGTTCTTCTCGAAAAAACCCTGGCACTCGTTTCATTTTTCCATGACGGCTTTTATTGCATCACTTTTTATAAGCACCCTTTCCTCTTCTTCCCCTGAGGACTGCTCCTTGGTGAGCAACTTATGCTGCTCCTGCTGGAGTTCAGCGAGTTCCTCCATCATGAGCTCCTCCTTGTCCACTTCAAGACCCATGCTCTTACCCATGGACACAATCTCATCCACAACAGGAGGCTCAAATCTTTCTAAATCCTGTTCAGGAAAGCATTCAGGTCAAAGTTTCTTCCAGGCTGAGTTCAAGGTCCGGTATATGACGTCTTCCCAGGCTTTATCGATGAGGTTGATGCAATGAACGATATTAAAATGGTTCTTCTAGAACTTTTTCAGGGGTCAAAGATGTCTCTTCGGTCACATTGAAACACCTGGCGAATAGTCCTTTGGTGTACCACTTCTTAAAATTTGACATAACCTGCTGGTCCACGGGCTGCAGAACAGAAATCGTGTTGGTGGGGAGGAACACAACCTTAATAAAGTCATACTCCTCGACCATATCGTCAACCAAATTTGGAGGATGTGCCGGTGCATTGTCCATTAGAAGAAGGCATTTTTCAGGCAGATTATTCTCTTCAAGATATTGCTTCACGGCGGGAGCGAAAGCCTTGTGCAGCCATTCCAAAAACAAGGTCCTTGTGAGCCAACACTTTGTGTTTACTCTCCACATCATGGGCAGTCTGGCTTTGTTTACATTGTGCTGGTTGAAAGCATGAGGGTTCTCAAATTGGTAAACGGGTAGTGGCTTGATTTTTACGTCACCACTAGCGTTAGCACACAGCAAAATGGTTAACCTCTCCTTCATTAGTTTATGGCCTGGCATAGCCTTCTCTTCCTGGGTAATGTAGGTCCTCTTCAGTATACTCTTCCAGTACAATCCGGTCTCGTCGCAGTTGAACACTTGTTGCGGGATGCAGCCTTCATCCTCCATGAGTTTTGTGAAATTTTTCACAAATTCTTTCGCGGCTTCAGCGTTCGAACTAGCAGCCTTTACATGCCTTAACACACTATGAATGCCACTTCTCTTGCCAAATTTTTCAAATCATTCTCTATTGGCTTTAAATTCCTCTCCTTTGCCACTCATAAAAGGATAGTTTTGCAGCAAATCGCCATGAATCTTCCTGGCTTTCTCACATAACATCGCCTCGCTTACGCTATCCCCTGCAAGTTGCTTCTTGTTCAACCACACTAGCCAACAGTTTTTTCACCTCTTCCAGCACTTGAGGCCACTGCCTGGTTAACACTGTAACTCCTTTTGCAACATCAGCTGCTTTAATGGCCTCTTTCTGCTTTAGAATAGTCGAAATCGTAGATTTTGACTTCTTGTACTCGGCGGCAAGATCAGTAACACGAACACCACACTCATACTTTTCAATAATTTCTTTCTTTAATTCGATTTCAGTTTTCTTCGAACCTTTCTTCTCACCAACACTACCACTCTTCACTTGCTTAGAGGCCATGGTTAATTGCAAAATGAATGCAAAAGCACACGAAATAGAGCACAAAGATTTCACAGCGAATACACGAATGTCTGACCGAGAAAAAAGTACAGGGAGAGATAGAACACTTGCGAAAATCATTGGGGCGTATGAACCGTAAGGGAAACTGGCTTGTTCGTCACCCGAGTGTGTGGCCGTGAACAGATGCAAAAGTTTGGCAAACTTTTTGGTCGTAACCCGTTTTGTACGTGTTCTGAGACATTCGTGACCCGAGGTTCCAATGTACACTGGATCTGCCACAACATTAAAGCCACTTGTCTAAAATTGTGTAGGTTGGTCTCCCTCATGCTGATAAAACAGCTGTGGCCCATTGAGGCATGGACTCCACAAGACCTTTGAATGTGTCCCTTGATATCTAGCACTAAGGCATTAGCAGCAGATCCATTAAGTCCTGCAAGCTGAGGTGGGGCTGCCATAGATCATACTTGTTTTTCTAGTACATCCCATAGTTACATGATTGGATAGAAATCTGGGGGTCAAGTCAGCACCTTGAACTTTTTGTCATGTTCTTCATGTAGTGAAAAGTCAAGCAAAATTACAACTTTTATTGGCTAACTAAAAAGACTACAATATGCAAGCTTTCAAGACAACTCAGGCCCCTTCTTCAAGCAAGATCATTAAAAGGTGTAATTTTGCTTGACTTTTCACTACATTCATAATGGCTAACATGTTACAACACCCTAGTACTCATGTTCTTCAAGAAATTCTTGAACAACTTTTGCAATGTGGCTGGGTGCATTATCCTACTGACTTAAGCAAACATCATTAGGAATACCGTTGCAAATAATTAGTGTATGTGGTCTACAACAATCATTAGATAGCCAGTATGTGTCAAAATAACATCCAATGAGTGCCAGAGACCAAGGTTTCCCAGCAGAATATTGCCCAGAGCATCACACTGCCCCCACTGGCTTGCCATCTTCCGATAGTGCATCCTGCTGCCAACTCTTCCCCAGGTAAATGATGTACAAGCACCCATCTGTCCATATGTTAAAGAAGAAAACATGATACATCAAACCAGGCCCATTTCTCACACTCACATGCCCAATGTATGTGCATTTGGCAGTGGACAGGGTCAGCATGGGCACTCTGACTAGTCTGCAGCTAAAAAGCCCAACATCCAGCAAGTTGTGATGCACTGTGTATTCTAGCACCTTTCTCTTATGGGCAACCTTATGTTTTTAAGCAATTTGTACTACAGTAACTTTTCTGTTGGGTCAGGCAAGGCAGCCGAGCCTTTGTTCTCCATGTGCATCAATGAGCCCATGATCCTATCCCTGGTTCACGCGTTATCCTTCCTTGAGCCACTTTTGGTAGGCACTAACCACTACATATCAGGAACACACCATATGACCTGTCATGCCCTAACCCAGACATCTAGCCATCATAATCTGGTCCTTGTAAAAGTGTCTCAGATCCTTATGCTTGTCCATTTTCCTGCTTTCAACACATCACCCTCAAAAACTGTTGACTTGCTGCCTAACATATCCCACCCCTTGACAGGTGCTGCTATGACGAGATAATCAATGTTATTCACTTCACTTGTCAATGGTTTTAACATTATGGCTGATCGCTGTATACAGAACTGGATGTAATATTTTATTAACGCAGAAGCAGCATATTATATGCCTAAATTTAATAACATCTACAGTCAAGAGGCACTTTACAAGGCAAGCAATATAACAATACAATATGAATGTGCCAAATTAGTGGTCCAGAGTAATTGTAAACTACTTCAAGTAGTAGCAAGATTACAGTATTTATGGACACTAAGAGTGTCTAGAATAATACCCAACATCAAAAATAGAGAACAGAAAAATTAAATACTACTAGAGATACAATGAAATTTAAAAATATTGTATATTTGAGAAAGCAGATACTGAGTGAACATTTCTAGAATTCTAAAAAGAAGACACATGTCTTTAAATGTAATTGTTAAGAAGGCCTGGCAGAACTTATCTTGGTTGAATTCCAAGGAGAAAGAACCACAGATGTTTTTCAAGATTTGTGTTGTGAGCATTTGTTGGCATCAGAAAAAAAGTCCTGACTGGTTTTTACAGAGTAAGCAGTGTTGATAAGCACTAAAGTTGTTTCTATATATATTTTTACAGGGGAATCTCTTTCAAAAAGGACACCAGTGCATTTGAGCCAGATGCACTGCAACAGAATCCCTGTGTTTAGTCCGAGTCAGTATTGTAACATCTGCCTTTTCAACATATTGCTTTCTGTCGATTCATTGGGAGGAAAAGTTGAAATGAAAATTAATGAAATCATGACAATGAAAAGAGCAACTGGAATTATAAATATTATGCACCAGGAAGAATGAAATCTTGACCACAGAAGAGATGCGAGACTAAACATTTAATTCAGGGTCAAGGGGTAATGCCAAGGTCTGTCACTTAAGTTGATTTGATGATTTGGGGGATCCAGTACTCTATGGGAACTGTTCAATTCTCTTGAGGTGTGATGGAATTCCTAAAAGAAGCAGTCCTACTTTGCTAATATTTAACTGAATAAAACATGCATTCACATTTTCACTGATGTTACTGACACAGGTAATAAATGGATTCCTCTTATCAATGTGCACCTATTCAGGTGTAGATGGTTTCATTAGTGCACCAATAAGATATAAGGTCATGATGGCTTGAGTAAGCAGGTACATGGTGGAATAAGAACACTGAACAACAAAAAAGAACAAAGTTTAGGGAAGCAAAAGTCACCGGCAGCAGCAGTCTTACTGACTTTTAACTGCAGACATCCATCATCTTTAAGTGACAGTTTCATGATGTAAGACTTATTATTAGTTTTATTATGCCATATCCAATTAAAAAATTAATTAAGGTTACACCAGAACAGGAGGATGTAGCTATGATTGTGTTTATGTTTGTCATTTTCCAAGACCAATGTAATTTTGATTGGCTTGCAATGGTGCTGTTTTTAGTGTTTTTAATAACACTATGTAAAATGAAGTTATTAAATGATGCCCATTAGCAGATATGACAGGAAAATAATATTAAAGGTTATGTGGTGTTGTATTTTCTATAATACATACAGATAAGTTTAGGTATAGTTATGCAACTATAAACATAACAGCTTAAAAAGCAGTGACTATAACATGCACAGTGCATTACTGGCCACTAATAAAATAAAGGCCTGCAATAAAAATAAATAAATAAAATAATAAGATGAACACTGTTTCGTTGTTTATTTCATACTTGTCATAACTCACAGTATGGAATGATAATATAATAAATTACATACAACAATGTGTCCATAGTTCTAACCTGATAAAATGCCTTGAGATTCTGTGGACTATAAAAAGAAATTGGAAAAACTACCTATCATTCATTTCTTTAAGTGTTCCACAATGTACTTAAAATGCAATGTAACTTTGTTTTAGTTTAGAAAATTCACTGCACCTTTAGCCCTTCCAGCTCTTCTTCAAGTTGTTTAGCATACTGCTCACTTCTCTCTCTTAGCTTCTTTTCTTTTGAAGCTTCTGCTGATGCTGCTTCTGCTTGTGCTTCAAGCTGGAAAAGAACAGAAAAATGAAGTTTTACACTGTTAAGTAGTAGCTTTATTTTGAAGTTCCTAAATTACAGAAAACTCTTGTGAAAATAAACTGATTAACTGTTAATATACACACAAAGTGGCAAATCAGATACAAAACTAAACTGATATAACTAACAAAGTATAAAAGTAATAATAAAAAATCCTTTTTTGCATAGGAGTATGAGTCCATTTTATGGCAAATACCCAGAGGGTATATACTTTACCTTGTATAATTCAAAAACTACAAGCTATACTGACAGATGTTACAAGTTTAAAAACTAAGTTTATTTAGCAGGTAAAGCATTAGCTTATATTAAGGAAATGTCAGTAAAATATAAAAATACATTCACATTTTAAATAAATAATCACAACTTTTTCCCAAATAAAAATCTATGGTACTTGTATAATACAAACACACACAACTAACACATTAAATAAAAACATAAAAGTTTTATCAACAGATGCTGCCTTTACTTTCCACACTCATAGGAAATTGGGTGGATAAGTGGGAAGGATTGGGTTTTATTAGTGTTAGGGATCACCAAAGCATCAGCAAAGTCAAGTGCAATCATAAGTCCTTTTCCTCCTTGGTGAATCAAGCATGGTCATTAAAGAAAGGATTGGGGAGGTCTTCCAGAATCTGCCGTAATCATAAGATACAATATCTGTCTCAATACAACATTTGAAAACACAAAAGGGTCTAAGAAATTTTGATCTACTCCGGTCTAAAGCAACTGGATGGTGATCTCAGAAAAAAGAATATCATTTTTTGAAATTACTGGAGTGGTAGAATGAGAACACTAACAATCAAAATAATGGGTTTCATTCACAGCTAAATTGGGGACTGGTATGAATGAGAATGGTGTCCCCTCCCAACCAGGAATGTCCTTTCCTCTCCTATTTTTCTCAGTACCACCTTATTATTACTACTCCCATCCAGCATATTTTCTTCATTCTTCTCCAAAACCACACCTTACATGTTTTCAAACATTTAATAGCTATTTTCCTTAGCATCCACGTGTTTGCTCCATAAAGTTACTCCACAACTTTACATTTTCTGTATTCTAATCAGTTTGGTGGTGATGAGAAGTTTTCTTCTGCTGAACACATCTTTGGCTATTGCAATTCAATTTAATTTCTTTCTGTTTCTCATAACATCTATCTTCTTTATTTAAACTGACACACTTGCTTTAATACTTCTGTTTTAAATCTCACTTGCAATTTCAAACAGAGTACCTGTTCTTTGCAATCTTCATAATTTTCACCTTCTTTACACTTATTTTTATTGGTATTGACATAATCTGACAAGAATTGGTGGCTAACTTCTTGTACTTGCTGTTATCTTGTCATCCTGATTACATAAGTTTGTAAACATCAGTTAAACTATTACCTTTCAGTCTGCAGCAGCTTAAGTCATTCCTAGCCAGTGGTAGAAGGTAACAAATTACACTTTTTTTGTTGTATTTGAGTAGGTTTTCTAGGAAACTGTACTTTTTAAAGTATTTTCAAATGCAAATACTTTTACCCTTTTAAAAAATATTTATTAATATTTCACCTTGAGGATGAGTGTAAGTGCTATATAAATAAAACTTATTACAGTATTTCTGTTATTATTATTATGCTACTTCGTCACATTTTCAGAGTAAGTCAATATAATGTACAACTGACTGCCTAGTTTAAAATGCAAATTTACAGAAGACAATTAAAGTAAGTTGCAGGTCATGACAAAAGATTATGTTTTAGTGTTTTAGTAAATGACACAATGGAGTTGCAGTGCATATGTCTCAGTATATTGCAGTATAACTAACCAATACATTGGATAAATGTCCCAAAATTGAGTGTGCTGTTATGTTTAATGCATGAGAATGGAGAAAACTGAACGATGGAGGATGTGTCTAAAGCTTTCAGTATAGTTGTAATAGTAGCAGTACTAAAAGTACAAAACCATGGAGTTACATATGTACTCATGAACTCTTTTGTAAATGTACAAAAATGCATGGAAGAAAGCTAATTTTTTTAAACTAGCAGGGTGTTTAAAATAATGTGGCACAAATTTATAAAATCATAGTTCTTGGTATTTGAAAGATACTACAGTAAAATGCTGATAGCCAAGAAGAGGCAGATTTATGGGTACAGAAGCAGTTTATTAGTTGTTGCAGTGATAAAGGTGTAAAAAAAGAGATAGTCCGCTACTGTTATTACAAAGGAAAGTCGTTCAATGCACCTACAGTAACAGTGTTCCTCTATAACTCAACATTTATCAGGTTCAGAGATTAAAGCTAAAACTTTGGTTTAGGTCCAGCAAAAAATCTATTACACATTTATTTTTATGTAACAAGACCTTAACAAAGGCTTCTTTTGGTGTTAATAACACATACAAAGCATCAGTAAAATCGCTGCAATGCAACTTTCACTTTGGAATGGTCCAAGGTGGCTGAAATGAGATATGTTTTTTTTGATCTTGCATACATCAGTGTAAGACCCGTGAATCATTCATATTTACAAGTGGTTTTGCCATCATTTCAAAGGGTCTTAATATGCTAAATTTCATGGAGATGAATAATTTATACTTATCCACTTATGCTTTATAAAAGTAATGAAGATCAAAAGGACCTTTTGTTAAGGTCTTGTTACATAACCGTAAATGAGTAATGCATGCAGTTTTAAAGTATTTAAACTCAAAGTGTTCCCAAGAAGTCAAGTGTTGTTCACAGCAAAAATTATTTTTGAAAAAGTAGGTGGCAGTTTAAACACAAAGAGTATTTCCATTGTAATAGGTATATACTGTATGATAACAGTTTAAGATTGGCAAAAAACAAGCACTGTATATTGTTTTGTTTAAGTTTATTTTTAAAATTACATTTCAGTTATTACGAATGACTAGTTACAGTGCATCCGGAAAGTATTCACAGCGCATCGCTTATTCCACATTTTGTTATGTTACAGCCTTATTCCAAAATGGATTAAATTCATTTTTTTCCTCAGAATTCACAGCCTTTGCTCAATACTTTGTCAATGCATCTTTGGCAGCAATTGCAGCCTCAAGTCTTTTTGAATATGATGCCACAAGCTTGGCACACCTATCCTTGGCCAGTTTCGCACATTCCTCGTTGCAGCACCTCTCAAGCTCCATCAGGTTGGATGGGAAGCGTCGGTGCACAGCCATTTTAAGTTCTCTCCAGAGATGTTCAATCGAATTCAAGTCTGGGCTCTGGCTGGGCCACTCAAGGACATTCACAGAGTTGTCCTGAAGCCACTCCTTTGATATCTTGGCTGTGTGCTTAGGGTCGTTGTCCTGCTGAAAGATGAACCGTCGCCCCAGTCTGAGGTCAAGAGCGCTCTGGAGCAGGTTTTCATCCAGGATGTCTCTGTACATTGCTGCAGTCATCTTTCCCTTTATCCTGACTAGTCTCCCAGTTCCTGCCACTGAAAAACATCCCCACAGCATGATGCTGCCACCACCATGCTTCACTGTAGGGATGGTATTGGCCTGGTGATGAGCAGTGCCTGGTTTCCTCCAAACTTGATGCCTGGCATTCACACCAGAGAGTTCAATCTTTGTCACATCAGACTAAAGAATTTTGTTTCTCATGGTCTGAGAGTCCTTCAGGTGCCTTTTGGCAAACTTCAGGTGGGCTGCCATGTGCCTTTTACTAAGGAGTGGCTTCCGTCTGGCCACTCTACCATACCGGCCTGATTGGTGGATTGCTGCAGAGATGGTTGTCCTTCTGGAAGGATCTCCTCTCTCCACAGAGGACCTCTGGAGCTCTGACAGAGTGACCATCTGGTTCTTGGTCACCTCCCTGACTAAGGCCCTTCTCCCCCAATCGCTCAGCTTAGATGGCCAGCCAGCTCTGGGAAGAGTCCTGTTGGTTTCGAACTTCTTCCACTTATGGATGATGGAGGCCACTGTGCTCATTGGGGCCTTCACAGCAGCAGTAATTTTTCTGTAACCTTTCCCAGATTTGTGCCTCGAGACAATCCTGTCTCTTAAGTCTAAAGACAATTCCTTTGACTTCATGCTTGGTTTATTCTCTGACATGAACTGTCAACTGTGGGACCTTATATAGGCAGGTGTGTTCCTTTCCAAATCATGTCCAATCAACTGTATTTACCACAGGTGGACTCCAATTAAGCTGCAGAAACATCTCAAGGATGATCAGGGGAAACAGGATGCACCTGAGCTCAATTTTGAGCTTCATGGCAAAGGCTGTGAATACTTATGTACAAGTGCTTTCTCAATTTTTTTATTTTTAATAAATTTGCAAAAACCTCAAGTAAACATTTTTCATGTTGTCATTAGGTGGTGTTGTGTGTAGAATTCTGAGGAAAAAAATGAATTTAATCCATTTTGGAATAAGGCTGTAACATAACAAAATGTGGAAAAAGTGATGCGCTGTGAATACTTTCCGGATGCACTGTATGTATATTGTTAAAAAAAACTAAGGAACCATAAATAAAATTATGAAAAAAATATGCTGTGCTATTTGAAGACATATACAACCAAGAACATGATTAGTTTAATTCAAATTACAATTTCTAGACACATATTCACTTAAAACTGGGTAATGAACATCTTTCAGATACAGAATAAAACATGACTGTGCAGAAAAAACTCTAATAGACATTAGGTAAATATGTAGTTTGTGTGCATTGCAAGTAAAGGAATATAAATTTATGTAAGCAAATGAACAGTCTGTTTTCCCGACCATACCCTTTTGAGAACAAAATTGCTCAGTACTTTGGTGAACTGCACAAACACAACTCTTTGCCAATACTGTATATTCGACTTCAGTATCTGTTAATTGCTGCAGATGTTTTGCCTTTGTTCTGGATATCCCTTATCACTTTTCCAAATATAATCCCAAAACACAAGATTTTTAAAATTTCAAGGATTTATAACAACCACTAGACGCAAATCCTTTAGACTCTCCAATATATTAGTGATGTCTCAGCATTTAAATCAAGGATGAAGAATCATTACCTTAGCAAAGATTACACTTATTAGGGCCTCTTTTTCATACTGTACATAAATACTGTTATGTAGAGGTGCAACGGATCAAAAAACTCACAGTTCGGATCGGATCACGGTTTTAAGTCACGGATTGGATCAATTTTCAGGTCAGCAAAAAAAAAAAAGACAAGACTAATTTAACTCCGTTTATTTAGTGAAGTATTTTTGCCCATTAAAAAACATTCAACTCACGACTCATTCCACTCAATTATATAAATACAAATTAAGGTGCAATACAGGGCATGATAGCTATTTCCTTTAATGTAGACACAATAAAAAACAACTTTAAATGCAATTTAAGGCATCATTGCTTCTTACTTTGAACATGGAGAGAGAAGTAAAAACTAGCTTATGTCCACATCATCAAAAAAGAAGAAAGCAAAACAAAGCAGACCTGAGCTTATAATTACAATTTTTTTTTCAAAAACATGAGGATGTCTACATTTTCTGGGGAAAGTGTAGATCTCTTTGCTGTAACTATGTCCCCTGCTGCTGAGAACACCCTCTCGCTAGGCACTGAAGTGTCAGGCACAGCAAGATGGTGTCTTGCCATTGTGGCAAGGTGAGGGTATTTATTTACATTTGTTGCTTTTCCACCAAGTCACTGGATCACAATTGACTGGAATGCCACTTGCTGCCTCATAGGATACCACCTCCTCTTTGACGGTGTCAGCAAAAGCCTTGCTGACCATATCCCTCTGTGTAAAGGTCTCACCAAAAAGCTCCGCCATTGCCAACTTCTTTTGAGGAGGAGATGTGTCTGCAACTGTTGGTGCTGCATATTGACACTGCAGGGAAAGTTACATTACTGATTAAAACTTTTTTTTAAATGATGCTGGAGGTTTGTCTAGGTCCTCTGCTCCTCTACTTAAACTGCTACCGCTGGCCATGACCACGCGTATGAAGCGGCAAACTGGACAAAGTGTGTGAGAGAGATAGTGCGTGAGAGAAGTTTAATTGCAGTTCAGTGCGCGAGAGCTACCGAGTTGCGAGAGAGAGAGACTGAGTTAGTGTGCAAGAGAGGTTGAGAGAGTGCGTGAGAGACACGTGCACAATACAGTGGAACTTTTTTTTTCTCGGATCTTCGGATCACGTGCGTACCGAACCGTGGACAGGAATTGGTTCAGATCACGGATCAACAGTGATCCGTTGCACCACTACTGTTATGCATAAGCTAACTGCAGCAGATGTTTTGCTTGCAAGTTACAAAGTCTCTTCAATCATTTTTCTCATCTTTGTATCATGTGATGCCTCACTTGGTTTATGTTTAGGTGGATGTAAAGTCACCAGTCACAGGCACATTGTGAGGCCTTCATTGTATTTTGGTTTACTATTTGTCCATAGCCTGCAGTGTAATCCATTTTATAGTGAGACTGACCTAAGGAAGTGGAATCTGGAACTATTCTAATCTGAGGCACTAAAAAAAAATTAACTGTTCATCTACTTCCTGTTTTTGCAGTTCAGGGTTCAGTTAGTACTAATCCTAGGAGAAGATGACCCAGGGCAGGAATCAACCCTCGATGGGGTGCAGGGGCGACTGCTTTAAGACTATAAGGGAAGCTCCACCTCCTCTAAAATGTCATGAAAAAAAAATCATCAAATATGTACTGTTGTATTTACATTGCTATTACAAAGAGCATAATACAGTACAACATGTTCAACTACATGGCTACTTCATTCAGACTCAACAATTTCTTGCAGGTCGTTTAACTTGATTATTTTTCTCATACATTCCCGTGGCAGCATGATCCATTAAAACCATTGAAGTGCACTTCAGAATATGTTTTGTTTACAGTGCAGCAAGGCTAGACGTTTATTGGACAAATGCTGCAAAATGTAATTTCCAGGGAAGTTCAGCATCTCTGGGAGTAAATGGGACAGTGGGCTGGCCAGGATGCTGAGTTGACCAGAACGCAGCCAGCCAACATAATGGCAGACAATGCTAATATTGTTAACCTGATTTTGACAAAGCCATTTGAAAGTATTCTTTATGAAGACAGAGGCAGAATTAAACAGCAGGGCAGATCAATATCGAAGATTGATTTGGGTCAAAAGTCAGGAAAAAATAACCAGTCTTTTCAACTCTCTTGATATGACAAGGCGAGCTAGCTGACTAGAAGTGCTGTGACAATGAGAACGTACGGCTTCCATGCTATAGAATAAAATCAAAAATAACTCGTAATAATTTAATTTAAATTTACATTTCACACGTGTTGATTACGCTTGCACTGCTGAAAGTTATGCATGCTTTTGAAAATTACGCTTGCGCTTCTGAAAGTTACGCTTGCTTCTGAAAATTACAAGTACAATTCAATGGTGTGAATAAACTGCCAAAAATACACCACTGGATACACAAGGCATTCTCTATCAAATTATAAACAATTGACTTTTGTTACTACACGTGCCACAAAGGTGGAACGATAGGAGTTATTTTTGACAGTGATCCTACACCATATATACCGGCTAAAGCTTTGGTTGTCGGTTCAATTGCAGCCTCAGTGTTGTGTGTTTGTGATCAAACTGGAGGTCTCTGGGACTGGAGTTTTCCCTATCAGCATTTAGTGAACATCCATGGGCAATCAGAACAAGCTAAGATACTAATCTGCCATGGGGGTGCGCCACTGCACCCTCTATTTACTCCACCTGAGAGTCTCCGGGATGTCTGGCGTAAAGCCCAAGGAGATATGGGAAGTTATTTGCTTCCAGCCAATTTCTTATTTGCACAACTTGTGCAAAGCAGTTGCTTATTCAATGTTAAAACGTTAAATATTCTGCAGCAGTATAAAATATATTAACGTGCATCACTAAAATGGGCCCTTTATTTATAAAAAAGAAATCAGTTTTCCACATTTTAAACCTGATCAGATACAAAGATACATCAAATTGCACCAACTTATTTTTCAAAGTTTTGCGCCTTTGTTAAACAGCAGTTCAGTTTTGCCCAGCTCAATGACAAATTTGGCACACCGTCATATCTAATGAGTAAGATGTATTCTGATGTTTAATGGGTACAGTAAAGCATTAGGCAGCCCCCTTTTTCACAGATGTCTTTATTATATCTGAGATGGGAATATGAGTCAAATTAACAGGCAATGTTGGCACATTCCCATATCTAGCGAATGGAATTAGATGTTTAATGGGCACCGCAGAGGGTTAGATGGCACTGGGCTACACTAGTTTTGTGAAAATGCAGATGCCTTTGTTAAGTTGCAGTTGAGTTTTGCACAGACCATTGTGACTACCTGTCTCAGACTGACTTGCACATTTGTCACATTCCCATTTTTAATGACTAGGAATAACTTTGAAGTTACAGACTAACAGCCACTGTAGAGAGTTGTGCAGCATTTTGCCACCCTTATTTTCATAGCTTTGTGACAAGATTCCTTTTGTATGCTGCAGATGAGACTTGTCTGTTCCAAAGTGGCTTAATGGGTTGAATTGGCTGGAAAACTTGCCATATCTAATGAACAGGTTTCATTGTGATGTTCAATTGCCAATTTTAAAGAGTTAAATGGCACTGGAACACCCTAATTTTAATAACTTTGTGACAAGATTGATGCTGTTGTAAATTTCAGTTGAGTTTTTCTTTTCCCAGCATGGTTACATGGGTCATATTGACTGGCAAAGTTGGCACACTGTAATCTGATGAATGAGATTTATGTCATAACTAGACATTAAGCCCGTTAAAATAACGGGCGCTAGAACAGTAGTGCATAAACATTTGTATGAACAGTCTATATTAAATGGCAAGGGGACCTTGTATGTGGCTGTAATATGTGTCACTGTATTGTGTGCCTTTCATTTTCTCTCTCAGTAATACTGGTTTGTATTTCCGTAAAATGCCTGTAATTTTGTTTGACCGTAATACAGTGGAACCTCGGTTCACGACCATAATTCGTTACAAAACTCTGGTTGAACCGAAGTAATTTCCCCCATAGGATTGTATGTAAATACAATTAATCCGTTCCAGACCGTATGAACTGTATGTAAATATATATTTTTTTAAGTTTTTAAGCACAAATATAGTTAACTATACCATAGAAATCACAGCGTAATAGTAAACTAAATGTAAAAACATTGAATAACACTAAGAAAACCTTGAACAACAGAGAAAACTAACACTGCAAGAATTTGCGCTATAGCTTTATGACACGCTCGCTAAAAACTCATTTTTTAATGAGTTTTAAGCACAGGGGAAAAAATGAACATTTGAAAAATCTGTAATTTAATAAACAACCAAGAAAAGTAACATTGCAACAATGCACGTGTGTGTGTGTGTCTCTTAAGCGCGCGCCTCTGTGTCTGTGTCTGTCTGTCTCTCGCCTGTGTGTGTGTGTGTGTGTGTCTATCTGTCTGCCGTGTGTGTGTGTGTGTGTGTGACTCGCGCATGGGCCTGTGTGTGCATGACTCTCGCGCGCCTGTGTGTCTGTCTGTCTGTCTGTCTCTCTCTGCACAGGGAATGCACAGGAAGAGACTGAACACGTGCGGTGTAGCCCCGCGCATGCGCACTTCACCAGAAGACACACACACGGACACCTGGACGCACACAAGGGTTTTATTAAAGAGGATGATTAACTGGCATGATAAAAGAAAAGAGCTTTATACTTCTGGTATAGGCTATAATTTCCCTGTGACTCTGCCTCGGTTTAGAAATTGGATTGATACATGGATGTATGCAAACAAATAAATAAAATGAAAATGAATAAAAGCATTGTAAAATGTGACAAAAAATAAATAATAACATGAAATGCAAGTATAAATAATTAAATGGTCATGAAATATGCCTTTTGTTCCTTATTCCTTTAAGTCAGTCAGTCATTTTCAGACCCGCTTTGTCCTGAACAGTGTCGCGGGAGTCTACCGGAGCCTATCACAGCCAGCATAGGGCCGCCAGTCCATTGCAGTGCGAACATACACATGCACAAATACACATACACATACACAATTAAGCACTGCCAAAGCACCTAACCTGCATGTCTTTGGACCATGGGAGGAAACCACCGCAGACACGGGGAAAACTTGCAAACTCCCATATTTAATGTTATGTATTTATTATTATATTTCACTGTTCTTCAATTTATTTTGTTTATTTAATTTTGTCCTAAATATTCCTATATTATAAGGATGTAACATTATCTGCATTCAGTCATTAATCCAACTCAGTGCTTCCCTAGCAAAATCACAAAGCAGTGCCTTTACTAGGGGGCTGCTTCAGAAGTTTATATTGTGCAAAGCCCCTGACCAGTACGCCTTTTTTGTATACATTCATATACTCTAGGGGGGCTTGTGGTGGTAGTATGACCACGACTGCCGAAATCCGAAGGTTGGGAACTTTCCGCAACATCTTGCTTTTCTATATAAGTTTAACAAACATCACTCTGCTAAGCTGTAATGTTAAGTTTAAAAAACACCACCGTTAATTTCATGCTCTCACTTTTTATTAATTGCATGTTGTCATTTTTGATTCATTTCATTGTGTTGTTTCTTCCTCATCTGTGAATGTCTTGTGTGTCAAATGACCTATTTTTTGCAGTTTGTTCACACCTGAGAACTGTACTTGTAGTTTTCAGAAGCAAGCATGACTTTCAAAAGTACAAGCATATTTTTTAGGAGCAAGTGTAATTTTCTGAAGTGCAAGCATAACTTTCAGAAGCAAATGTAACTTTCAGAAGAGCAAGTGCAATTGGCACCAGAGAAATGTAAATTTGACTTAAATTATTACGAGTTATTTTTGACAGCGATCTTACTCCGTACCTTGCCTCTTAACGAAACCATCTCAAGTTGTTTGGTTAAAAACAGCAGAGGGCTATGGAACTTCTTTACTACAAACAAAGAATTAAGAGTCTCCTGCTTTTGAAAAGGAGAAGAGGACAAAGGAGGCTTTCAAAGCTGTTTATTCAAAAGCGGCAAGCCTCACTTCAGACCTCCTAGGAAAAAGCATCAGTGTCTGTCACAATTGCAGCATCCTCAGGAGCGTTATAGAAATGGCCATTCTAGACAATCTTATGAAGCAGATCTCTCAGTGTTTTCCAAATTTGTAAAGTATATACTTCCTAGAACTAAACAATACAGGGACATTGAATGAAATGAGTCAGGTGTTTCTGCGGTGGGTTGGCACCCTGCTCAGGATTGGTTCCTGCCTTGTGCCCTGTGTTGGCTGGGATTGGCTCCAGCAGACCCCCGTGACCCTGTGTTCGGATTCAGCGGGCTGGAAAATGGATGGAGTCAGGTGTTTCCTGAGGTGGCATTCCAAAGTGTCCTGAAAAGATATGACCATTTCATTGATTCAGGGAGACCGAGATGTGAACTCCAAGTCCTGTATTCAAATCATGACTTGCAGGGCAACTGGAGGAAGCTGTGTGATTGCTTGGTGTTTTTTTTAAGACACAGAGTTAGTGCAATACTTCAGCTATACAAGCTATTGTCTTTAGTGGCAACAATTGGAGCAACATCAGCAGGTGTAGAGAGGAGCTCCACCTGCTTAAAATGAGTCAAGTTGTACACCCGCAACACCATAGGCCAAAAACGTTTAAGTAACCTTGCTCTGCCTGCCGTTGAGAGGAAACTGGTCAAGTCTCTGGAAAAGACTCCCAGTTGGTACAACAGGGACACACACAGACCATTTTCTACAGAAAGAAAGGAGGGCAGAATTTGCATATAAATAACATCCTGCAATAATTGGCTAATTTTACGATGTAGGTCCAAAATGTGCTTCCCCTATTTTAAAGACCACCAGCTGCCACTGATGGGGCAACATTACAGCATAATACACATTGTAATAGATGGCCGAGGACGTTGTCCAGTCAGGACACCATTTTGAGGAGAGGACTGGGGAGTGAACATATCACCAGCAATGCCTCTCCCTGGGGCACGAGAGGGCAGCCCCCCAGTTTACATTGGGGCCACGAGACTGGAGCTTAGAAGCTCAACCCAGCAGGGGCCCGGGGACATCACCAGGGAACGCCTAGACAGTTCCGGAGCCATGGTCTGCAGCACTTCCTCCACAATCAGAAGTGCTTCCAGAAGAGGAGCCGGATTCCTATGCATCACTTCCGACACACCCAGAAGTGCTGCTGGAACTTGATTGAGGAGCACCTGGAGCACTTTCGGGTGCAGTATAAAAGAGGATACCTCATTCCACTTGGGGAGCCAGAGTCGGGAGGCAGAGGACAGAGCTTATGAGAGGGGAGTGTAGGCAACAGAATAAAAAGGACTGTAAAGAGATAAGGACTGAACATTGTGGGGTTTGTGCACTGTGTTGTTGTGCAGAAGGTTAATAAACGTGTGTGTTTGTGGGACATTCTGAGTCTGTGTCCAGGCTAATCTTCACAGCATTTATATACATACCAACACCAAGCCAAACTACAACTGCCTATTAGCCTAACCAAATCCATCTTTGAGAAGTAGGATGAAGATGGAAGTGCCTATAGGATATCCCCTGCGGCTAACCAAAAAACACAAACTTTAAAGATATAGTGTAGGTCTCATCTGTTGATGGATATGCAAAAAGGGGTATGCAGAGATGGTTTAACAGTTATGTTTGTAACTATAATTTTAAAAATGTACTTTTCAGATACAATTACATCTATCTGATTATGACCTCATTGTTTACCTTCAGGCATTATTTGCCAATTACTTACATGCTGGTTGCTACCTTTGCTACATTTTCATTACCTTATCAATAAAAAACATAAGATGCACAAGCTGGTATGTTTTTTCTTCTGAGACTAACTTCATTAACTGTTAAAGTTAGAAGGGTTTTGATTATGCTATTGACAGTATTTTTCTGTAATACTGCAAAGCCTTCCCATGGATTTACTTTCAGGGTTTTTAGAAACAACATCTGGAGTGAGCAGTGGTGCTTATCCAATTTTGTATTATTATTAGTAAATTAAAAAGCTTGTAATGTTTTATAAAAATCTTTCTATATTGCATTAGGTTCAAAGTTCTGGGAAGCTCATTCATTTTAATATTAACTTGGAAAAAAATTGGAGTGGGATCAGGCTGAGCAGTATTTCACTCCTGTAAATTATTTACTAAAGATCCCTGTTGCACAATTCATCTCCTTGACCAGAGGAGTGAACGTGTATATTCTATAGCTCTTAGTTCCATTGGGTGTATGGATTTCCTGACAATTCTGAAGTGACTAAAGAGGGTGGTCACATCTACTACCTTTTATTTTATTAAAATATTAAACAAGTATAAATACCTACAAAAAATAAATGTACATCGGTGTTTTCTTCTACATTTCAAATGAAAATGGAAAATGGAAAAAATGTATTAAATATATAACCAAGCCTTTACACACCACAATCAAGAAAAATCTTGTCCCCACCACTTATGATATATGCTATTTTAAAAAGACTGCAATGTACGATAAATACAGAAAAAAGAAACAAGTTTGTATACTTCCTTTGGTTCAAACAAAGCAGACCCTTTTATTTTAGTCAGCCTGTTATTAAAGATAAAATTTGGCAGAAAAATGAAAAGTTAAACAATCAGCTGCATAAAGCTTAAACTAACACTTTAAGGACCAAAAGATATCAAAAACAACTATGCCACCTCAGGACTATAAGAAGTTGCCAATAAAATGGAACTGCTTTACTAGAGAAAAAATACTTTGCTTTAAAATATTTTAAGATTTGTTCCAACCAGGGGTCAAAATTAAATTTTGAATTTCACTGTCCATTGGGCCTGCTTCTTCAGGAAACCTGCCAACCCTTCAGATAAAAAAAAAAAAAAGTTGTTTATAGGTTCCTTCAGATTTAAAACAAAAAGTTGCTTATACAATATTCACTGAAAACTTGCATATAAAACATATCCGTGTTATAAATTTGTGTTACATAAAGAACATAATTAAGGAACTACTTTTGTTTATGAATGCACTGTACCGTACACACACATTCTGCATAAACAGAGAAAAACAATAGCATAGATTTTCAAATAAACAAGGATGCATTTTAAAATGAGCAAGTCATGGCCATTTCAAAGTTAGTGTTTGAAGCTAAACTTTGTCATTAGCCATTTCAGCAGATGTAACTCCCTCTTGCTTAGTACCATTTGTTGATGCTTTCTTTTGATAACTATCTATCTCTGGTCTTTGTTGCCAAACAGAGTCCTCATACCACAGATTAAACGATCTACTGAAGTTGAATGTATTGACTGTTGCATTAGACAGACATACATACATTAAGATAGTGAAAGTTAGGTGCATTGGGGGTCCATGGTAAAGGAGCATTTTTAATTATAAAAACAATGCAGCTCAGGTTTGGTGAATATGCAAGTGTCTGATAACATGGACAGGCACCCCAGGGTGTTGATGAGGAAACTGGCTGATCGCACTTGCATGTGTCAGACCCAAATAGTTCTGCTAGTTTCCAAAATAGCATACTGTAGGTCAACAGCAAGGCACAGGCATCCACAATAACAAAAAGAGAGCCTGACCCAGTCAAAGGGGAAGAAAAAAATCTGGATTAAAATAAAAAAAAAAAAAGAAGCGGAGCAGTCAACCAGTAGGTGAAAGAGTGGCTATCACAAAAGGGTGAGCTAGATGTCGCAAGAGGCAAGCAAAGTGTTCCCCGCAATATTGTTTGAAGTTGCTCAGACATGAAAGCAAACATTTTGTTGGTAAAGTACATGGTCAATACTTGCTACAGATTCTTCCAAATGCAAAGAAAACGGTTTTAGCACTAAAAGAATATCCAATAAGAAGTACAGACATTTTACAATCTCTGGAGACTTCAAGCAGGTCAAAAAGTACTGTGGTTGTATTTTTGCTTGCCAGAAACAATCTGGCTTAGATCTTTACAATACACACTGAAATGCTGACAATAACTTTATTGCCAAATCTGTATAAAAAACCATGTGGTGCCTTCCACTTTATGGGGAATGTGGTCTCTCATGACATTTAAGGTGAAACATCATTTCAGTTGGTTTCGTAGTTCAGGTGAACTGTGATAAAAGAAAAATACTCCTGTCAGAGGTATGTCATCCTTATTTACCAATGTAGGTTTTTTGATTCTATCTTACATGTAAGCTCTTGTGTGGTGTATTGTTTGCAAAGCAGATTGTCGAGGTTTTATTCTGCAAACAACTCTAGAGCTTTTGCCCATCATGACAACAGCTCCATCTGAACCTAAAGCAACACATTTGCTATAGAAATCCTAATGTTGAGTTGTAACATTTCAGTAACAGTGGACTCAATAGCATTAATTATATCTTCAGAGTTTACTATTGCATTTTGCATTTCTCCCAGCATGAAAATAACCACAAGTGCAGCCTTTACAGGTGCAGAGGTACACTATCTCTTTTTCACTAACAGAAGCATCAGTGCTGCCTGTTGTGGGTTATTTAAGCAGTATGATACAAGAATTTACTGAATACAATATTACTAGCTTAACACTGCCCAAGCTGTATCCCTAAACTGTTACACTATTCTACTTGCCAGTAGTGGAACCAGCATGTTGGTGAAACTTGCCGGCCTCATGTTCCACTAATGTTTAAAGTTTGAAATTGTTCGAGCTTTCAATGAATGTCTCAATGTAGCCAGACACAGAACTTCTTGGTATATCTATGCCAGTGTTGTGCCAATGTGCAAATTTGTGGCACCAAGGACAATACATTAATCCAGAACCAGGTGTTTTTTGCTGCTCCTCATATTTTAGCCTCACAAAGTCCTTATATTAAGCACGGTCAAAGGCAGTTTTTGTTTTGACCAATTATACTCCCAGTGTCATTTACATTTGTCTTTATTCCCAGTTAGTAAAGGTGCTTGATTTAAATGGATAAATCTATCAAAGACTATCTCATTGCAGTGTGAACTGTGAGCTTTGTAAAACTGTAAGCAAACAAGAATTTCAAGATTCAGTCTGTATGAAACCTACCAATATATATTTGTGTTTACCAAGGAAAAACACATAATGTAAAAAGATATCTTAACAACAGAGGGAAAATTTATTTTCTAGGGGGCAGCAAATTGATTTACAGGACAGCCACAAATTTACAGCCCTGATTCTAACATTACATATATTTTTTTCTGGCAAAATGTTAAAGCTCTCTGGAAATGCATTTCTGAAAAATCTTAAGTCATATAAAATTTCTCTGCTGGATTATCTCAGCAATATTACAATAAAAACTCAAAAATTATTTTTTAAAGAACTCTTTCATCATTTACAATAATAAATCTAGTTATTTATTTAAGTTCACTTCTCACTAGTCATCCATGATGGATGCCAACACTCCCTATACACCCTAAATTAGTAATGGGGTGCAAGCTGTAATTTGCAACTTTTTCTTTTTGGTATTTTCATTTTTATTATTGACATGTATGTTCATTAGGGCACTTGAAGAATAGTTATGGATTTGACATTATTGGCTACATTAGTTTCAAAGTGAATACTGCAGGGTTGAAAAGAAGGTAATTGGAAATCATACTTTTGTCATCTTACTTAATGGATTACAAAAGTAATGGAAAATTAATTGAAATTATCAGAACCATTTATGCCTGGCGGCACCGTGGCACAATGGTAGTGCTGCTGTCTCACAGTAAAGAGACCTCCCTGCATGGAGTTTGCATGTTCTCCCCGTGTGTGTGTGGGTTTCCTCCGGTTTTCTCCCTCAGTCCAAAGAAATGCAGATTAGATACACTGGCGATCCTAAATTGCCCCTAGTGTGTGCTTGGGGTGTGTGTGTGTGTGCCCTGTGGTGGGTTGGCACCCTGCCTTGGGATTTGTTTCTAGCTTGCCCCCTGTGTTGACTGGGATTGGTTCCAGCAAACCCCCATGACCCTGTGTTAGATTACAGCGGGTTGGATAATAACTGACTGACCGACCATTTATGCCAGGGTGTCCTCAAAAAATCTAGCCAAAATGTAGACAAGTTAAAACCCAAAGTAGTACTAGGGAAATCGATTTTGCTGTTTCTAATATCATTGTCAATTTTTACTTCTCTTTTTATATTTATTGCAATAAACATAGTTAAAATAAGTGTGTATATAAGATACATTTTCACTATTTTTGTGTTTGGAGGTACTTACCAATATACCAGTTCTGCATTGGACTTTTGTGGTTTACACAAGTTTACATGGCATGTAGGCTGTTATAGTTTACATGTATATTTTAGCCTCAAGATGCAGCAGCCTTGCAGATTGACTTGAACATGTTTTAATAATGAAAATATATGACTACTAGATGATGTTTGCCTGAATAAGAACCAGAGGGAATCATTAGAAAGTAGATATTTGAGGGCTACAATGCTTTGAAACAAACAGATACTATCTCAATAAATGAAAGTAAGCCGGGGCAATATATTGAGTGTCACGATATGAATGAAGCTTTTAATACATTATTTAAAAATAAAACTATCGTGATGTATTAATTAAACTTGGCAACAGGAACCCACGATGTCAGAACCATTGGGTCAAGTTAGCAAGGCAATTTCAGACAAAGAAACATGGTGGAAATCACTGCTGTAGATCTGTGATGTGTGAGGAAATTAGTTTTGACTTTAATTAACACTAACATGTCATTTCATATAGTGCAGTAAACAAGTATTGTCACAAAGCAGCTTTAAAAATATAACATCACACAAAAAACAACAAATGCTATAGTCATATGAAAAAGTTTGGGAACCCCTCTTAATTCATTGGATTTTTATTTATCATTGGCTGAGCTTTCAAAGTAGCAACTTCCTTTTAATATATGACATGCCATATGGAAACAGTAGTATTTCAGCAGTGACACCCAGTTTATTGGATTAACAGAAAATATGCAATATGCATCATAACAAAATTAGACACGTGCATACATTTGGGCACCCCAACAGAGAAATTACATCAATACTTAGTTGAACCTCCTTTTGCAAATATAACAGCCTCTAGACGCCTCCTATATTCTTTGAGGAGTGTTTGGATTGTGGATGGAGATATTTTTGACCATTCTTCCAAACAAAATCTCTCTAGTTCAGTTAAATTTGATGGCTGGCAAGCTTGGACAGCCTGCTTCAAATCATCCCATAGATTTTCAATGATATTCAAGTGAAGGGACTGTGACGGCTATTCCAGAACATTGTACTTCTCTCTCTGCATGAATGCCTTTGTAGATTTCGAACTGTGTTTTGGGTCATTGCCTTGTTTGAATATCCAACCCCTGCGTAAGTTCAACTTTGTGACTGATGCTTGAACATTATGCTCAAGAATTTTTTGATATTGGGTTGAATTCATCCAACCCTCGACTTTAACAAGGGCCCCAGCCCCTGAACTAGCCACACAGCCCCACAGCATGATGGAACCTCCACCAAATTTGACAGTAGGTAGCAGGTGTTTTTCTTGAAATGAGGTGTTCTTCTTCCGCCATGCAAAGCGCTTTTTGTTATGATCAAATAACTCAATTTTTGTCTCATCAGTCCAAAGCACTTTGTTCCAAAATTAATCTGGATTGTCCAAATAAGAATTTGCATACAACAATTGACTCTGTTTGTGGTGTGAGTGCAGAAAGGGCTTCTTTCTCATCATCCTGCCATACAGATGTTCTTGTAGAATTGTAGAACGATGTACAGATACACCATCTGCAGCAAGATGTTCTTGCAGGTCTTTGGAGGGGATCTGTGGGTTGTCTGTAACCATTCTCACAAATCCTGCGCATATGCTGCTCCTGTATTTTTCTTGGCATGCCAGACTTGGGTTTAACAGGAACTGTGCCTGTGGCCTTCCATTTCCTGATTACATTCCTTACAGTTGAAACTGTACTCTTCAGAGTACAACTTGCAACTGACCACCTTAAATACCTTTTCTCATGATTGGACACACCTGTCTATGAAGTTCAAGGCTTAACGAGCTAATCCAACCAATTTGGTGTTGCAAGTAATCAGTATTGAGCAGTTACATGCATTCAAATCAGCAAAACCCACATTTTTGCACAGCCAGTTTTTTACATTTGATTTAATTTCATACAACTAAATACGGCTTCACTAAAAATCTTTGTTCACGAAACACCCCAGTACTCAGATGTTCCTAGGAAATGAAAGACATACCACTGTTATCTATTTTGTTGAAAGTAGAGTAAATTATTATCCAGGCTGAGAGGGGTTCCCAAACCTTTTCATATGACTGTATATAGCATACAGTGCACCACAGTTGGAAGCGCCAGCGCAAGCTACAACTGGTTAAACAGCATGATTTATAATTAGATATAACAGAGTTATAATTATCTGTCTGTGAACTTGGTGAAGTGTTTGTGCAACATATTTGAAAAGTTTAATTCCCAAGTTTTCATGAAAGCTTACCTACATCATCTTTCACTTGTTGTTTTGTTCCCCGATTTCCCCAAAGTGTTTCTGCTACATTTTTTACCTTCCCAGCCTGTCCTCTGAGAGACTGGCTTTGAATCTCTGCCTAGATTATGACTTTTCCAACAGATAACTTGTTTTTGTTAGCTCTGAGTAAACAGTGCATGCAAGGGCACTGTGTTTCTGTCCCATTATTACAAATACCAGATCAGTTTTGCGTCTTATTTATTTTTTTACAGTGCAAAATAAATTGGTTTTGTATACTGAATTATATTCTCAAAGCCTTGAGCAGCACACTGCTGCTCAGTCATTTTTGCTTTGTGTAGCAGGCATGTTAAGTGACTTGATCAAAATGTCACTTGGATCCCTCCAGGCTCAGTGGAAAATGAGGGTGTTCTGACTAAAGCCTGTCTCCTGCTTAGCAACAATGGCTGAAATGGAGGCAGAGGTGTGTAGTGCCGTCCACAATGATTTAGTGTTAAAAAAGGTACAAATGTGATGGCCAGTTTGAAAATGGTTTGGCTTTAGACAGAATGATACAGAACAAAAGATTGTTACATGCAAACTCTGCAAGAGAGAAGTAGGCAACACACGAAACTTATTCAATCACATGAAAACAAAACCTATTACAAAGTATAAAGAAACTTTGAGAGACCTCTGCTCAAAATGCAACAAAGCACACTGCCGTAAAACAAACCACACTGACAGAAACATTCTCTTGTTGCATACTGTATGAAAAGACAAGCCCCATATGTAAGGAAATAACAGCTACTGTAACATACCACATTGTAAAAGATATGGAGTCTATTGCTCAAAAAAACATGGAACTCAGAAATTGTGCCTGATCTGAAATATGTCCTTCACAGTTGCAAAATACTTTGCAGAAGTGCTGCCTATATAATGAGGTGAAGGAGAATATTTTGAGTCAGCTTCAGAACATAAGCCACTTTTCCACCACATCCTATGTGTGTCATATCTCCCAGCCCTACATGAAAGAACCTACTTAGTAGTATACTCCACTGGTAAATTCTTAGGCACAGGCTTCAAAAAATATAGTAATAATGTGTCAAGAGAGGCATTATTTACATGGACAAGGAAAATAGAAAATTGTGCTAATGAACTACAAACTTGGATTATTGGAAAATTTTAATCACAATAAGGGTATAAAACAGCTGTCCTAAATTGCCAAATTTAAGTAATGGTATACTATGACAGATAATTGCAGAGATCGCCACAGCTACAACAGATTCAAGATTATGGGAACCCATAATTCAAAATACAGGAGTCGTCATAGTTCAGCTGTTCATAAATACAAAAGAAGAGAACATTCAAAGAAAGTATAGATAACTAGGAGAAATTAGCTGTTTGCAGAATATAATCCCAAATCATACATCCAGCAAGAACCCTGGAAGTGAGGTTACAGTTCTGAAGCTGAGGAGTATGAGTTGCTCCTTTGTTGTTATGTGCTTGAATATTACATTCAATTTTGGTCAAGCAAGTCTAACATTCAACCACTTTGTTGATGGGATGATCAGTCCCCTAACACTAAGGAGAATTTTTTTAAATCTAACTTTCAGTATTAGTTAATTCTTCAAACAAAATAAACAGAATGTTACAAAGATGCAATAATTAGTTGTGATGATTTCATTTGTATTGGATATTGCTTAAATAAAATTTACATTCACAGAGGGTAGCCTTCGAAATCTAGCTTCCCAAGTTCAAATCCCCCACCTGGGGCCTCATGGCTAAATAGTGCGACACACAAAAATGTTATATACACCTGTTTTCATGCTCATATTGATGTATAAAAACTAAACTTAGTGTAGCGATATGCACATTTTCACAGCAGCCTCAGACCATGTACACGCACGTTTCTGCTTGGTTTTGTAAACGACCGTCACTCAGAGTCAAAGCAGTGCTACTGTTTCTGTGTGGTTTACCTCTCTTCTTTTTAGATTTGCATCCATGACATGGGTTTATCAAATACACTGAAATTAATTGCATGTCATTTACTATTTAAGGCACTTGATTGTAATGAATCTGTAACAATATAACGGTGCACAGAATGGCCAAACTATTGCAACTACCATGGCTAATGTAGTGTTGTTAGATGACATCACAAATGGAAGAATTAGAAGAGAACACGTATATAGAGATCATACCGATTTCTTGTCCTATAATGATGACTGGGTTCTAAGTCAATTTGGGTTCCAAGAACTATACTCTTGGAGCTGTGTACTGAACTGGTGCCGGTTACAAAGGCAGACTTTGAGGAATTATGTTCTACCTGTTCCTCTGCAAGTTCTGTCCACCTTCGGGTTCTTAGCCACGGCAATATTTTCAACATGAACTGGCTGACCGATCACGTATTACTCAGTCATCACTGAGTCGTGCCATGTCAGCTGTATGGGGTGGTATTATCAGCTTGTCAGCCAGATATATGCAATTTCCTTACACTACAGTTGAACAGGCAAACATCAAACATCAATTCACAGTAATGCCCGGTTTTCCAAATGTAACTGGAGCAGTCAAATGCACACACTGTTCCACTGCTGTAAAGGTGCCGTCAAAGATGAAATTTGCTTATTGAAATAGAAAGCATTTCCTCTCTATTAATGTGCAAATTATCTGTGATGGAAAAATGCATGTCATTAATGTTGTGGTGAGATGGCTTGGTTCAACTCATGATTAACTCATTCCGAGAAATATGAGTATTGGGAACAAACCTGAAAATGGTGTTGTCTGTGATGGCTGGCCTCTCACTAAGACATTTATTATTACCCCTTTTGTCAAAATTGTAAGTCCTCTGTATGATGTAACCATATAATACAATAACTTAAGTTACAACAGGTACCCGCTGAAGACATGGCTTCTCACCCAGCTCACTAACCCGCTGACTAAGCAATGTTAAAATGCTGGTTATAAGTGTCTTGCCAATAACTGCAGCAGCCTGCTGCTCAAACGGTGTGAGCCCCAGAATTCTGCTACCTCCTCCAGTGATGTTGACATTCCGATGGTGGGATGCAATTCACCTTTTCACATCAACTTTGATTTCTGACTACTACCTTTTTTATTTGGGCACTGTGCGACTTTCTGAACTAGAACTTTTGAGTGCCTTCACCATGCCACTCCATTAATTTACTTTTGTTGCTTATACTACTGCTTTTGCCAAATAGTACATTTTACCTTTAGCTTCATGTCATATTTACTGAAATTTTTGCCATTGTCTTTTGTCAAAACACTGAATGGAAGGGTCTGTTTATACCAATTTACATATTCAAATAGGCAAAATTCTGGGAGGAGTTGGGATGGGGCAGTAGGCTTGTACATGTGCGTTAAAATTCATGTTGATTAGGATTTATAAAAGGAAAGTGCGTAGAACTTTGCTTGCACTCAGTTTTATGTATCTGAATTTTTTGTGCATACGCACATTTCTAGTGTTGTCCATTTGCCAGATTTTAGTGTAAATTCTACGCAAGGCATTATATATCAGGCCCATGATCATTTTCTGCATGAAGTTTGCATGTTCTCCTTGTATTTGCTAGTTTAGTTAACTCGTGGCTCTAAATATAACCTGTTTAATTGTGAGCATGGCTGTGTGCATGAATGGGCATTGTGATAGACTATCACTTGGCCCAGGGTTAATCTCTACTTTGTGTACACTGTTATTGGTTAGGCACAAGCCCCACACATAATCCTGAAATTGATTAATCTGGTTTGGGAATATCATATCACCTTCGTTATTAAATGATAAAAAATGTGTAGAAAAATATATGTGATTAATATTTGAGTAATCAAGTTATTTTAAACTAAGCAAGATAGTAAATTCAAATTAAGTGTGCAAAACCAAAACATTACCATACCTCCTTCTTAAGCCTTTCTACTTTGCGTATATCTTGCCGCAGGTTTTCAATTTTCTGCACAAAACCTTCAATTTCTTCTTCCTTATCTCGAAGCTGCCTTGTCAACTTCTGCTTTTGAGATCGCAGTTCAGTTAAACGCTCATTCATCTCAGAAAATTCTTGCATTGCTATTTTCCTTTGACTGTGGGCATCTTTGAGCTCCTTTGTCTGGCATTTTAACTTCTCACTTGTCTCAATCAGTTCCTATAAAAAATAAAATCTTAATTATTTTAAGATTTCTAGTTTTCTTCCCAATGAAAATATATTTAGCCATTTCAACCAAAGCAACACTATAGACAAGATACAGTTACCCCAAAACTGACAAAGAGGATCAAATTGGCTAAAAAACAACCTGTTGTAGTGGTGTTATATACTGTACACCAAAAAGACATCTCTATTGGATTTTAAGGCAAACGTTAGCTGGTTTATTTCTTGCCACTGAATTTCACAGTATACCAAATGTTCAGCTTGCAAGGTGCACTTTTGTACCATAAAACAAAGTAAGCTTGTATGAGTGTGCAGAAAAAATGTTGCATCCTATCAAATAAGGAATCTTTTGGAAATACTGTAAACTGATGACATGTCATGCAAAGTCCGAAACTAACAGTTCTATAAAAATAGCACACAAAAAATTTGTTACAACCTACAGTATTTGTTACAAACATCAGAAAGAAACCAACATAAGAATACAATATAAATTAAGTAAAAAAGTGTAATAATATATAATTATGTTGTTTATATATAAAAATATATCCAGCATATATGCTCTGCTACCTTTTGAAGGCCTTCCTTTTCTTGCTTTACCACTTTCATTTGTTTTTCAAGCATCTTTATTTGCCGGGAGCTATCTTCTAGCTCTCTTCTTGCACTGCTGGCCTCTTCTAGCCGCTGTTCTAGCTGTCCGGACTCTGTAAGATATATTAGATCACAAGAACCTATTTAATTATTTCCACCTGCAGACAGTTAAAAAATCCTCACACAAGTGACTAGAGTAAAACTCAAAAAAAAATTACATTTTATCGTACCTCATTATCTTTAAAAACTGAACAAAAAACACTAGCAAACAGTATGTCAGATAATGGACAGAACAAGTTAAAAAGAAAAAAGAATTCTGAAACTTATCTGAAGTTTTAATTCTTTTAAACTGTATATAAGGTGCAAAATGTGTCTTCACTGTATGCTAAGTCTCCATATAAAAAGGCTTCATTAGTATAACCTTTAATGTTTGCTTAATGTCTTGACTGTGAGAGTATTATTAATATTACTAATTATTTGGTTGATGCCTTTATCCAAGGTGACGTACAGCATTTAAGAAATACAGTTGGTTGCATTTTTTTGTTTTTCTAATTTGAGCACAGGCAGGTGAAATGTCTTGCTTATGTTTGCAAAGTGTCCATAGCAGAATTTGAACCCACGACCTCTGGGTCCAAAGACTTAACTACTATGCTATACTGCATACCCAAGCTTTACAATGAAAAATCAATTTGGATTGACTAATGTGATTCAGATTAAGCAGGTGTGTGAATATTATATTGTGTACTGGTTGCCTAAAAGCTGACGAGACAGGCTTTGCCTCCCTGTAAACCTGAAATAGATTAATTGCATTTGTAAATGTTATCTATTATATAATAAAATGATAAGATCTGTCTGTGTGTGTATGTGTGTCTAATCATTCAGAGTAACCAAATTGATAACTTTGGTGACACAACTGAAAGAGTAAGTGCAAGTGTAAGACATAAGAAAAGTAAAGGTGAAGGGGGCATGCAGAGAGTCGTCTTCAAAGACAGGAAGTATAAAAGAAGACAAAAGAAGAGCAAGGCAACTTGAAATCAGAGAGTCTAAAAAGCAAAATTTATAAGAATGCTCTCAAGAGAGGGAGCACTGGTCATAAGAGGTATAGACACACAAGATACCAAGGAAAGGTAATGTGCATACTCCTATAAAATTATGTTTTTAAAGTCACTTCTTTATTTCCATTATTTTAGTTCTGTGGTGGTTTTACTGTTTTTTTTTTCTTCTTTTAATATGTCTTTCTTCTCTGTACAAGCAGTTGGAGACATTTTTCCTTAAAGTTGCTATTTAGTTTAACAGGATCCTGTAATAGATCTTAAAATTCTGAAAATCGTGTTCTATTACAGTCTCACCTGTTCTTTAAAACTTTCTAACTGCCTTATCTGCAGTTATCTTGACACTTGCATCTTATTTTTTGGCTATTTTTCTTTGTTTTAAATCTTTGCTCAAAAGGCACAACATATAAAAGGTTAACCCATTTCCATAAATGTCTGCTTGAAATGTGCCTTTTTGAATTAAACAATTACTTTTTTCTGACCATGGGCCCGGCAGGGGGGTGCAAGTAGGTGCACGTGCACCCCCCTAGCTTTTGAAAAAAAAGGAAATGGAGAAAAAAAATAAATCTTTCAATAATAAGAAAAAACGCGAAAAAATAGTTTTTATTTTAAATTTTTAAATTACAATTAGACGTTTACATTTTACAACTATACATAAACAATCATTCACTTTGTTTCTAAATTAGCATCTCAAGCCTTCTTTTTTGTTGTTCAAACTTGTCTACAACTTTGTCGATAAATTTTGGACAATTATTTATTCTTTTTTTGTGTACACTAAGCATACATAATCCACTTAATCTATCGTCACTCATTGTAGATCGGTTCCAAGTTTTGACGCGCCGTAATGTGCTAAAAGATCTTTCAATACTGCAGGTTGTTGCAGGAAGTGTCATGCCAATCTTGAGTGCCTCGGAAACAGCCGGATAAAACTTGTAGCCTCTTATAGTGTACAGTTAGATCTTTACGCGGTATAGTTCGATTTATGGGAAAACAGTAGCTTTAGAGAAAATATTTATCATAAAAGTTGTAGAACTTATCAATGTCTACAATTTTATTTGAAATATTTTTCTAAAGTGTACTGTTCTCCCAGAAATCGGAACTATTAACCGCGTAAAAGAGGTCTAGCTGTATGTAAGTGCTTACAAAATTACATTAAAAACTTAAGGAAAAAAGCACTACCTATGCCACTGAATACATCAATAACATTTTTAACTATATTCCAGTGATCATATGATAACAAAAAAAAGTCGATGATTTTTTTGTCAGAAAATTAAAAATTAGGTCATGCCTTAAGTGGTTAATCTATCTATGCAAAAACTGACTGCTCTGTACTGTTCAGAGATAGCGACTGTATTGGCAGGGATTTAATGGGCACATACATATACAAAAAAAGTTTTTGTTGCGGGGGGGAGCGTAGAAAGAAAAAAATCTCTTTATGCACCCCCCTGAATTAAATCCTGGCGGCAGTAATGTTTCTGACTAAGTATATTATGATTATTATTATCCTAACAGTGCAATATTTTCTTCTGTATAGAATGTTTCTTAACATTAAGGCATGAAATCTTTTCAATCTTGGTAGTTTTTTAAAATACAAGATAAAAAAACAGTTATTGGATTGATGAAATCTGTGTCCTATCCCTGCTTTTTTAACATGGCATATCAAAGCTTTTATTGTCAACAATAATGAAAATATATAATGGAACTGATATGATTAATTAATCAGCACATGCAAGTATAATAAGAAATAAATTTGCTGTTCTGGGCATCAGAATGAGTAGCTTCTCCACCTTTCTGTATTCCAGTACAGTGTGTCAAATGATTGCAAAGTTTTGTCCCTAACTGGGACATCATGGGTGATAAGAGTTATGTATGTACAGACGTTTTTATTAGATATAATTGCACTAAAATTCAAACTAGGATAAGAATTTGCTCAACCTCAGAGTAGGAAATGAGAAGAATTTATGAAACATCCTACACCTACTCCCAAGCTAAAGAGTTTGCATTTGGAAATTATTGATATCACTTATGGCTTCCCATGACACAATGTGGTACTCATGGGGACGTTCTGTAGTTTCTTGGAAATCATGATGATACAAATGGTATGGTTTCACCACAAAGATAACAATAATAATCCACACTTGGGTCAATGATCTTTATACATGTGGTGATTTGTATGAATGAAGCTTGCTTTACCATTACTTCATGTGAAATGGTGAGGAAATATACTGCTCAAAAACTTAAAGGAACACCTTTTAATCAGAGTATGGCATCAACTCAATTAAACTTCTTGGATATTGATCTGGTCAGTTAAGTAGCAAGAGGGGGTTGTTAATCAGTTTCAGCTGCTTTGGTGTTAATGAAATTAACAACAGGTGCACTATTGGGGCAACAAAAAAATGACCCCCAAAACAGAAATCGTTTAACAGGTGGAAGCCACTGACATTTTTCCCTCCTCATCTTTTCTGACTGGTTTTTCACTAGTTTCACTACTGCTAGCATGAGGCAATACCTTGATCCTACAGAGGTTGCACAGGCAGTCCAACTTCTCCAGGATGGCACATCAATACATGTCACTGCCAGAAGGTTTGCTGTGTCTCCCAGGACAGTCTCAAGGGCATGAAGGAGATTCCAGGAGACAGGCAGTTACTCTAGGAGAGCTGTACAGGGCCGTAGACGGCCGTCAACCCATCAGCTGGACCGATTCCTGCTCCTTTGGGCAAGGAGGAACAGGATGAGCACTGCCAGAGCCCTACAAAATGACCTCCAGCAGGCCACGGGTGTGAATCTCTGACCAAACAATCAGAAACAGACTTCATGATGGTAGTCTGAGGGCCCTGTGCTCACTGCCCAGCACTGTGGAGCTCGATTGGCATTTGCCATAGAAAACCAAAAATGGCAGGTCCTCCACTGATGCCATGTGCTTTTCACAGTTGAGAGCAGGTTCACCCTGAGCACATATGACAGACGTGAAAGGGTCTAGAGAAGTCGTGGAGAACGTTATACTGCCTATAATATCATTCGGCATGACCAGTTTGGTGGTGGGTCAGTGATGGTCTGGGGAGGCAATGTCACGTTGACTGCCATTAGGTATTGGGATGAAATCCTTGGACCCATTGTCAGACCCTATGCTGGTGCAATGGGTCCTGGGTTCCTCCTATTGCATGACAATGCCTGGCCTCATGTAGTGAGAGTATGCAGGCAGTTCCTGAAGGATAAAGGAATTGATACCATTGACTGGCCCCCCATGCTCTGGCCTAAATCCAATAGAAAACATCTGGGACATTATGTTTCAGTCCATCCCACGCCAGTAAGTTGCATCTCAGACTGTCCAGGAGCTCAGTGATGCCCTGGTCCTGATCTGGGAGAAGATCCCACAGGACACCATCCGTTGTCTCATTAGGAGCATGCCCCAACATTGTCAGGCATGCATATAAGCACGTGGGGGCCATAAAAACTACGGAGTATGATTTTTAGTTCCTGCAATGAAATTTCAGCAAAATGGATTTGCCTGCCGGATCATTTTTTCACTCTGATTTTTGGAATGTCCTTTAGCCCTCTGTAGGTTGATAATTTTCACTTCCATCAAAAGATGTGACATCCATTTGTTCCTAACACATTACCCAGTCCATATCAGTATAGATATCCAGCATGATTTTTTTCCCCATTGAGATCTGTTGTGTTTTCAAAGTGTTCCTTTAATTTTTTTCTGCGTATTATGTCTTGCATTGAAAAGACATTCAAAGTCTGGTGTGAAAATTGATAAATAGTTGTACGTGACATACTCAAATTATCACTATTTTAAAATTGCATTTTACATATAACATTACTAACACTTTCATATTTCATAGATGGAGAAGTCGCATAATGTACAAGATTTGTTACTGATATTAATATCTTTTTTCGAGTTCATTGTTGTCCAGCATTTCGAAAACATTCCACGTTTCCCGGGACGTGTGTGCAGATCTCTGTCTGAATGCCGTATTTTGGCAGCTTCTAGCAAGTAACAACAGCTTACAAGCTCTCCGAAATCCGGCTGAAGTTAGGAGTTGTTCCCTAAATTAGGAAAATTGATAAAATGTTTTAACTTCTACTTGTTGTGCCACTGTGAAATTTTTGAGCCAGTTAAGACCATTTTCCTATTTTTGCAATGCTTGATAAATATGAGCACAGATTAGTATTTCTTGCTACAGGTGGTGAAAAAACAGGACATGTCAACCAGAGAGGAAAGCAAAAGTTAACACATTGCAATGGTGCAGGGCAGAAAGACATGAGTATCTAAGAAAATCTACATATGCAAGTTTTCAAAACTAAAATTTAAAGAAAATAACTTCATGTTGCTTAGCTATCAGGAAGTGCACAGCAATCATAGCAGATCACATTTAAACAGATGAATGGTGCTTTTACAAGAGTATCTAAAGTAACAAAGTTGTTCTCAGATAGAGGTCTCTGGTTTACCATCAATGTAAGTCATAATTGGTTGCTTTGTTTATCGTTTCATCAGAGTTGCTTTGTATGAGCTATGGATCTGAAGGAAATGTATTCCCACTGAAACGGTATGCTTCGTGATTTTGGTTTACCAATGCTATTGCTTCACAGCAAAGAAGAGATATTGACAAGTACGTTCATAAAACAGAACCCTGACCCTTCAGTCTAGACAGCTCACAGCTGAAATGAAAACTTTAAGATTGCATTTTAAAAAGTCTTATTAGTTTTTTTGTCCACCTTATCAAGCCTTTTAGCATCTTTCACAAAGGTAGCTCTGCCATTCCAGATGAGTCTCTAAAAGACTTGAAAGGAATCATCCAAAAATCCATTCAAGTGAAGAAAACTATCAAAAACAAGAATAAAAGAACCCATATAATTAGACCAGGCTCAACCATAATGCAAGCTCATGATCTCCACGGCAGAAAGGTGAAAGCTATGAGTCTGATTAATATGGAAGGTCTTTCTAGAAGGTCTAACCCCTGGTATTGCAGTCTGGCTTTTGGAAAGCAAAATTCCATGTCACTGATAAGGAAGAAGCCACAGCTTATGTGGAAGACTGAAACAGTACTGTTTAAGATATTGCCATATTCACTTTCAAATATGATGAGAAGTAATACAAAGTCATCTCCCAAAATTTTACTGTAATGGTATCAAAGTAATGACTTAAAATGTTATACTGCAAACATCTCAAACCAAAATAACGAGGAGTAGTACATTTCTTCCCATAGGTTGTAACTACACACGTGGACAAAATTGTTGGTACCCTTCAGTCAATGAAAGAAAAACTCAAAATGGTCACAGAAATAACTTTAATCTGACAAAAGTAATAATAAATAAAAATTCTATGAAATTTAACCAATGAAAGTCAGACATTGATTTTCAACCATGCTTCAACAGAATTATTTAAAAAAATAAACTCATGAAACAGGCCTGGACAAAAATGATGGTACCCCTAGAAAAGACTGAAAATAATGTGACCAAAGGGACATGTTAATCCAAGGTGTGTCCACTAATTAGCATCACAGGTGTCTACAATCTTGTAATCAGTCAGTGGACCTATATATAGGGCTCCAGGTAGTCACTGTGTTGTTTGGTGACATGGTGTGTACCACACTCAACATGGACCAGAGGAAGCGAAGGAAAGAGTTGTCTCAGGAGATTAGAAAGAAAATTATAGACAAGCATGTCAAAGGTAAAGGCTATAAGACCATCTCGAAGCAGCTTGATGTTCCTGTGACTACAGTTGCACATATTATTCAGAAATTTAAGATCCATGGGACTGTAGCCAACCTCCCTGGACGTGGCCGCAGGAGGAAAATTGATGACAAATCAAAGAGACGGATTATACGAATGGTAACAAAAGAGCCCAGAAAAACTTCTAAAGAGATCCAAGGTGAACTTCAAGCTCAAGGAACATCAGTGTCAGATCGCACCATCTGTCGTTGTTTCAGCCAAAGTGGACTTCATGGGAGACGACCAAGGAGGACACCATTGTTGAAAACAAATCATAAAAAAGCCAGACTGGAATTTGCCAAACTACATGTGGACAAGCCACAAAGATTCTGGGAGAATGTCTTATGGACAGATGAGACAAAAATTGAACTTTTTGCCAAGGCACATCAGCTCTATGTTCACAGATGGAAAAATGAAGCATATCAAGAAAAGAACACTGTCCCTTCTGTGAAACATGGAGGAGGCTCTGTTATGTTCTGGGGCTGCTTTGCTGCATCTGGCACAGGGTGTCTTGAATCTGTGAAGGGTACTTTTGTCAGATTAAAGTTATTTCTGTGACCATTTTGAGTTTTTCTTTCATTGACTAAAGGGTACCAACAATTTTGTCCACGTGTGTATGTAAAATAATACTTTAGGTCATCTGTATATAAAAAAATCTACATTACTTAAAGAATTTTTTCATGTTTAAAAAGTGTTCCTTTAACATTATCTTTTTCCTAAAGTAAAACAAAATCATTCTATGCTTGAAAAATAAAACAAAAATATAATCACATAAAGAAACTGTTTAAGATTTGTTTCTGCTTTTGTAATGATTCTTTTATTTAATGTAAAAAATGACAAAATGAAAAATGAATATGTTAAGGTTAGAAATGTAAAACACATGTTACATTATCATTAATAAAATGACTAGTGTATATAGGATAATCTGATTTATGGTGCTCACAAATGGAATTTAGTATGAAAGATATAACATAAAAGATCCAGATGTAATTTATCATATTAGGTTAGTTTGGACAGAACCATATCTAAAAATATTAATTTTTAATAATACATTTTTGATAAACAATTTTATTTTTTTTACTATCCATTAATTGATTCTGTGTTTTATGAAAAATGTAATGAACCTCACTTAAACAGTTTAAGAGTTTAAAGTTTTTGCATACAATGTAACAATTTCACATCAGTCACAGATGGCCTAAATTATTTATGAGAAGTGCACACTTTTAAAGCACTAGACAGTTGTAGTCAGCATCAACTTGAGGCCATATACCTCTGGTGATCACAAGTAATTTACACTTACTAAATAAATGTAAATATAATTCATATGAAAAAGCATAATATGAAATATATAATTAAACACTTGAGAGCTTTGAAAACTGATGTTTTCAGAAAATTGATTTTGAATTTAACATTTAATTCTAATAATCTTCCATGTCTTACTAAAAAAATGCTTGTGTTGTCCTCTATAACTCAAAACACAATAATCATAAACAATGTTTTCATTGGCATGGAATCCTGCCCAGTAATAGCTTATTCATTGGCTACGATGCTACTTGTGATATCACAACATTGTAAAGTGTGGTCTGAAAGAAGGGTGAAACTAGAAATTGTTAAACAAAAGCAACTGAAAAGATGATCAAGTGCAAAGTAAGCCTCATATTTATTAATATCCAAGGCACTTCAACACGGAGAAGGTGAATTCACCTTTGCATTTTCAAAAAGCACTGAAGAAACACTTGAAAATGTGTTGTTGCTAAACAGCCAACCAATGATGGAAGAGCAGGTGTCTTACAAAAACTCAATCCCACTGAAATGCAGTTCTCTCTCATACATTAAAGTATTTTCAAAAAGTGGTTTATTTAATAATAACCTACATGTTTTTGGGAAATTGGTATACATGTTTTTGGATATTGGCAGCATATAACTAGACACCTAATATTTGCATTATGCAACACAAGCAATTTAAGTAATTTTTATAGGCGTTTTGATATTGTTTCCTATTGTTCAAGCTGAGTGTGCAGTGATGCCCATTGTAAGAGGATTGTTGTGATGTCCTTTCTCCATGAAAACATGAGACTAAAGTTTTTTTTTGTCACAATTATTACAAAAAAAGTTATTAAGTAAATGATAAAGAAGTTAGTATTTTTGGAAGGAGCTGGGTAAGTAGGGTGTTTAAATTTGTGTGAGTTTAATAAAGGTACTTTCAATAGATGGTAACTCCCAATTTTCTCTTTATGATCAGTGATCCAAAATAGCGATGCTGAATGACATAAATAATCTTGTATTGCATATTGAAGTATTCCACTGAATTAAATCAAGTTCTCAGTAGTTAAAGAATATTAGCAGTTTGCTTGAATTTTGCAGATATCTATTCTCAAATTTATAAAAAAACATTCTGATGGCAATTCTAGTGGGTTCATTTATTCATAATCCGTAATCTCAACATTTCTACAAGATAACAGTAATATATTTATGCTGCTTTTTAAAAACGTCAATTTTTTGAAAATCTTTTTCACGCTGGACTGCCCAACATGTATGTATTTAAGGGTTACAGGAGAAAGAGGATACTAGTATACTTGTTACATTTTACAAACTGGCAACATTTAAAACATTGGCCATGAGCAGCCACACTGTATGTATTTGCATTTGTCAGTATTCTACAAGGCAAAGCAATTTTTCATGTTCCTCAGGGACAATATGCAACTAAAATAAAGGGAAAACTCCACTTGATGGGAAAACAGTTGTTCCTCTTTCAAGTGCTTTGGGTATATGACAGTCTATATACAGTGCATCCGGAAAGTATTCACAGCGCATTACTTTTTCCATATTTTGTTATGTTACAGCCTTATTCCAAAATGGTTTAAATTCATTTTTTTCCTCAGAATTCTACACACAACACCCCATAATGACAATGTGAAAAAAGTTTACTTGAGGTTTTTGCCAATTTATTAAAAATAAAAAACTGAGAAATCACATGTACATAAGTATTTACAGCCTTTGCTCAATACTTTGTCGATGCACCTTTGGCAGCAATTATAGCCTCAAGTCTTTTTGAATATGATGCCACAAGCTTGGCACACCTATCCTTGGCCAGTTTCGCCCATTCCTCTTTGCAGCACCTCTCAAGCTCCATCAGGTTGGATGGGAAGCGTCGGTGCACAGCCATTTTAAGATCTCTCCAGAGATGTTCAATCGGATTCAAGTCTGGGCTCTGGCTTGGCCACTCACAGAGTTGTCCTGAAGGCACTTCTTTGATATCTTGGCTGTGTGCTTAGGGTTGTTGCCCTGCTGAAAGATGAACTGTCGCCCCAGTCTGAGGTCAAGAGCGCTCTGGAGCAGGTTTTCATCCAGGATGTCTCTGTACATTGCTGCAGTCATCGTTCCCTTTATCCTGACTAGTCTCCCAGTTCCTGCCGCTGAAAAACATCCCCACAGCATGATGCTGCCACCACCATGCTTCACTATAGGGATAGTATTGGCCTGGTGATGAGCGGTGCCTGGTTTCCTCCAAACGTGACGCCTGACATTCACACCAAAGAGTTCAATCTTTGTCTCATCAGACCAGAGAATTTTGTACCTCGTGGTCTGAGAGTCCTTCAGGTGCCTTTAGGCAAACTCCAGGTGGGCTGCCATGTGCCTATTACTAAGGAGTGGCTTCCGTCTGGCCACTCTACCATACAAGCCTGATTGGTGGATTGCTGCAGAGATGGTTGTCCTTCTGGAAGGTTCTCCTCTCTCCACAGAGGACCTCTGGAGCTCTGACAGAGTGACCATCGGGTTCTTGTCACCTCCGTGAATAAGGCCCTAATCCCCTGATTGCTCAGTTTAGATGGCCGGCCAGCTCTAGGAAAAGTCCTGCTGGTTTCGAACTTCTTCCACTTACGGATGATGGAGGCCACTGTGCTCATTGGGACCTTCAAAGCAGCAGAAATTTTTCTGTAACCTTCCCCAGATTTGTGCTTCGAGACAATCCTGTCTCAGAGGTCTACAGACAATTCCTTCTGCTCTGACGTGAACTGTCAACTGTGGGACCTTATGTAGACAGGTGTGTGCCTTTCCAAATCATGTCCAATCAACTGAATTTACCACAGGTGGACTCCAATTGAGCTGCAGAAACATCTCAAGAATGATCAGGGGAACAGGATGCACCTGAGCTCAATTTTGAGCTTCATGGCAAAGGCTGTGAATACTTATGTACATGTGCTTTCTCAATTTTTTGATTTTTAATAAATTTGCAAAAATCTCAAGTAAACATTTTTTATCATTTGTTATTTTGGGGTGTTGTGTGTAGAATTCTGAGGAAAAAAAAGAATTTAATCAATTTTGGAATAAGGCTGTAATATAACAAAATGTGGAAAAAGTGATGCGCTGTGAATACTTTCCGGATGCACTGTATGATACCAGCGGATTGTAAGGCACACTCACAAACACCTAAACCATCTACTGTATTCAAAGAAAGCTTGTAGAGACAGTCAGTGACCAGGCCATTTTTTTAACCATAGAACTACCACATGTATGAGACAGCAGCACTTACCACTGCAGCCAATTTATTACCAAACCACTTCATATATCATCTAAACCTATTTCACACTTAAATATAGTGCATTAGAAAGTAAGTAGCTTGAAAAACAATGGCTGATCATTTAGTAAATAGAGTTTATTGGTTAGTCAAAAGTTAAGTTGTTCCAAATTCTAGATCACATACAACATTATGATACAAATTGACAAATAGTTTTGATGACCACAACAGAGAAAGATTAACTTGCTTGGTGTAAGTCATGTGAGTCGGTGGTTGAGACTGACACCATCTGTGGTTTATAAATGCATGTCTGAATGCTTGTGTGATTAGTAAATTAAAGATCAGCCTGACTTACAATTTAAAAGCTGCTGTTCACTTATCAATGACCACCTCCTCTCATTTTGCCTATAAACTGTACATGGTGAATTATCCTCTGATTGCCCATTTTGCTTTGAGACCTGGCCCATTAGTACAGGTAGGATTTCTACTGAATTTTATAGAACACATAAGTGACAGGACTCCAATATAGCAGTATGTCTGGCATTTCTACACAAATTACTCAATTTGTCTACTACTTGTATAAAAAAACATGTGACAAGACAAAAGGTGCAGTAAAACGTTCTTTGTATCTATGAGGCATTCTTAAAGTATTTAGTAGTAATAAGTATTGTCATGTGTACAGTGTAAAGACATGGCCAAAAGTTTTTAGAATGACACAAATATTGGTTTTCACAAAGTTTGCTTCTTCAGTGTTTGTTGATCTTTTGATGTTTCTATGGTATACTGAAGTATAATAACAAGCATTTCATAATTTTCAAAGGCTTTTATTCAAAATTACATTAAGTTTATGCAAAGAGTCAATATTTGCACTGTTGGCTCTTCCTTGTCAAGACCTCTGCAATTTGACCAGGCATGTTGTCAATCAACTTCTGGGCCAAATCCTGACTGATGGCAGCCCATTCTTGCATAATCGATGCTTGGAGTTTGTCAGAATTTGTGGGTTTTTGTTTGTCCATCTACCTCTTGAGGATTGACCAGAGGTTTTCAATGGGATTAAGGTCTGGGGAGTCTCCTGGCCATGAAGCCACAATTTCAATGTTTTTTTTCCTCCAAGGCCACTTAGTTATCACTTTTGCCTTATGGCACAGTGCTCCATCATACTGGAAAAGGCATTGCTCATCACCAGACTGTTTTTGGATGATTGGGAGAAGTTGCTCTCAGAGGGTGTTTTGGTACCATTCTTTATTCATGCCCGTGTTTCTAAGTGAAACTGTGAGTGAGCCCACTCCTTTGGCTGAGAAGCAACCCCACAAATAAATGGTCTCCGGATGCTTTACTGTTGGCATGACACGTGAGTGCTACCATCAGTCCTATTTTCTTCTCCGGACAATCTTTTTTCCGGATGACCCAAACAATCGGAAAGGGGATTCATTAGAAAAAATTACTTTACCCCAGTCTCAGCAGTCCAACCCCTGGACCTTTTGTGGAATATCAGTCTGTCCCTGATGTTTTTTATTGGAGAGAAGTGGCTTTTTTGCTGCCCTTGTTGACACCAGGCTATCCTCCAAAGTGTTTGCCTCACTGCGTGTGCAGATGCACTCACACCTGTCTGCTGCCATTCCTGTGCAGGCTCTGCACTGGTAGTTTCCTGATCCCGCAGATGAATCAACTTTAGGAGACAGTCCTGGCGCTTGCTGGACTTTCTTGGGTGCCTTGAAGCCTTCTTCACAACAGCAGTGGAAATGGGTTTTTGGGATTAAGTTCATTTTCATAGCAAAGTAGGACTTTGTAATTAATTGCAATTCCTCTGATCACTCTTTATAACATTCTGGAGTATATGCAAATTGCCATCATAAAAACTGAGGCGGCAAACTTTGTGAAACTGTACAGTGAAATTCTTAAGTTCATGTCTAACCAAAGGGGCAATGTTTCACCACTTTCCAGCACCAACAATTTTTCTACATAAACTCCCCACAATGATATGAAAATAAGACTCTTAAATTAGTAGAGTACCTGGAGATCTAAATAACTACAGTTTAAGAGCTTGATTAGAACAAAAAACTAGTTCTAGTGACTTACAAGGAACTAAGTTTGACACCAGTGAAATAAAGTGAATCACAAAGCAAATAAAACAAGAAGAGCAGATAAGATGCATAAACGTAGCATACACTTTAATGACGGAAGGGATAAAAGAAGACACACAAACACAACTCAATCATTTCTTCTTGATGTCTTGTTGAGCAAACAGACACTGTAGTGTATATGGTGGATGTTACTTTTCTTCGTACACAGACACTCACATCAACATGTCAATTAAATGATTTTTTTAAGAACCCAACAACAAATCTAAATAAAAAAATCATTTAGATGACATGTTGATATGAATGTCTGTGTACGAGGAAAAGTAACATCTTTTACAAGATCCATAAATTTACATAGAATGTTACAGACTAACATCAAATAAATGTTTTTGTTATATGATAATAATAGCAGCTCACTACTCAAAGCACTACATACAAAGATGACGCTGGATTTAAACCTATTACCTCGCCATTGCTAAACGGAAACTTATCTACTGCACCATCTGAGCAGATACGTGACAGAGCAGCATTACTACTGTAACAACTGCTTGAAAATGAAATGAGCAAACACACACACATACGCAAACATCTTATTTTGTACCGACTGATAGTTGGGCTTCAGCAACATCAGCAATTTCTTTTTCTTTGGTTTTATTCTTGAATAAAAGCATACTTGTTTTGTTACACCTTTTGTGAAGGTGTTCTTGCATATTTGGGCTTCACATATCCTACACTTCACGTCAAAATTATGTCGTTATTACTATAACATATGAAAACATTTTCTATTTTAGCCATTTGTTTAGCCAGCATTTCTTGCCCCGCATTTCCTCTGTCATTCTATATTTACGCAGATTGTTGTAGACACGAACATACATGAAATGTACGTACTTCAAATCACAATATTTCATTACCTATATAATTCCTTACAGACACATCAACAGATAAACACTTAAACACAGAGTTAAGCTGTGAGGACTGCAACAGGGTGATGCTTTCATCTGACTGAATGGGGGGTGGGGGTGTAGCACGCTGCATTCTGCTAAACCACACATTTGCAAAACAAGGAAAAAAATCATAATCTTCAGGAATTCTAGTGTTAAATGTTCTTTTGAAGTGTTTTAGACCTAAAAGGTTTTAATAGTAAAATCCAATGTCATAACTGTATTTAAGAAGTATGTTTATACAATACCCGTTATCTGCTTTTTTAGATTTTCAATTTCTTCTTTTAAACTTCGTATTTCGACTTCTTTGCTTGCAGATACTGGACCATCTATGCTGGAATACTGCAGAGCCTGGACAGTCTGTGTTGATTCTGTAAAGACATATAAAAATGCAAATATTAGACCTTAATTTTTTTTAAACAATATAAAGAAATGTAAATGGTGCATATTTATAGAACCATTACTTCTATTTAACATTAGAATTACCAGAGCCTATGAGAAAACTCGTAAATCCAGCCCATCTTAAATCCTTCGCACCTCTCCGCCAGCGTCTTTTTTCCTGTAAATATGCTGATTAAGACAAGCAGCAAGCAGCCGGCTATTCCATCCCCCACCATCGAAGAATGTTCACTAAGTTTTCCCCAGCTAATGCCTTGTTTGATTATCTGGGAGTGAGTGAACTGCTGAAGTTTTAGAGTGGAAATAATAGATCGTTATTTGGAACACATGCATTTCATGTGTGTTCCGTTTCTACAGTAATCTGTGTAAACACATTGTTAAAACAGAAACTTTTTCATATTTTAGTAATAAATGTTACAAAATGTAGGCATAAACTATAGAATGTGTGAAGCCTGAAGTCCAAAGATCAAATAAACACTTTCACAAAAGGTTCAAGAATGATACAACAGCTTCCATGATGTACCGGTAAGATTTGCTGACTTGTAATCAAGGGGCCACTGGTTCGATCCCCACTGCCTCCTATATTTGCCGTTTTCAGTAGTGCGCTGCTCTTATCTATACTAATAAAAGGCAAAGCCCTCACTGACTGACTGACTGACTCACTCATCACTAATTCTCCAACTTCCCATGTAGGTAGAAGGCTGAAATTTGGCAGGCTCATTCCTTACAGCTTACTTACAAAAGTTAAGCAGGTTTCATTTTGAAATTCTAAGTGTAACGGTCATAACTGAAACCTAGTTACGTACATATAGACGGCCATAGCCTGCAGCTCGGTCGCCGTGTAAAGCAGAGTTGCGTCACCCATCACCACGCCTGCGACGTAGTTGGCTGCCTGCCTATATTGCGTCCCCCATACGCACCCCTCCCATGTAATTGAATACCTACCCATATAAGGCCGTCCGTCAGCAGCAATCCAACAGACACGCTGCCGCTACGATGTGTTTGTCATGCCTAGGAGGCAGTGGGGATCGAACCAGTGACCCCTTGATTATAAGTCAGTAAATCTTACTGCTACGCCACAGAAGCTGTTGTATCGTTCTTGAACCTTTTGTGAAAGTGTTTATTTGATCTTTGGACTTCAGGCTTCACACATTCTATAGTTTATGCCTACGTTTTGTAACATTTATTACTAAAATATGAAAAAGTTTCTGTTTTAACAATGTGTTTACACAGATTACTCTAGAAATAGAACACACATGAAATGCATGTGTTCCAAATAACGATCTATTATTTCTACTCTAAAACTCCAGCAGTTCACTCACTCCCAGATAATCAAACAAGGCATGAGCTGGGAAAACTTAGTGAACGTTCTGCGATGGTGGGGGGTAGAATAGCTGGCTGCTTGCTGCTCGTCTTAATTGGCACATTTATATGACAAAAGATGCTGGCGGAGAGGTGCGAATGGATTTAAGGTGGGCCGGATTTACGGGTTTTCTCGTAGGCTCTGGTAATTCTAGTGTTAAACAAGAGACTTAATCATTCTCCATTTAATCTAAAGGAATGACAGCAGAAATAGCTGATTTGTAAACAGGTTGAAATTTATGAGTATAAATGATGCAATACAATAAATAAGCAAATCTATTTGCATAAAATGCTAGGGATTGTCTGTCTGTCACATTAAACCCTGTAAACCACTGGGTCTTAAACCTTGATCACAATGAAGAGCTTATGCTGTGATATGAGTAACATGACCCATGAATTGGTCATATGGGTTACCTTGACCAAGAAATTGGGCTTCACATCCTTCTCATTCTGACAGGAAAAGAACAGGAGCACAGAGACGTTGCATTGCTGACAGGAAAAGAACCACTATGAGCTCTGCTGACACAGAAGCACACTGCACATGCTGTTTGTTTTCATCTCAAACACCAGTCATACACTGAGTGCATAACAGAAAATCATACAAGACCAAGGAATTGGAGGTGCAAGTTTCCTTATGTTACTGGGTTTTGGGTCCTTCAAATGCAGAGCAGCAGCACAGCCATGTGACATGCTGTAACTATCAAGAAAAGAATGGCCACGTGAGCATGCAGCCTAACTGTTAGGATAAAGACCACAGTGACATTGGATGGCAGTGAAGCACACTGCAGCAATCTCAGAGGGGTGATCTTGGGTGCTGTATTTCGTGACAGGCACATAACCCACCTAACTTCAAATATTGGATGTATGAGTATTATTTGTATTAACAGATATTCTTTAAATTCTATTACCACAGAACTGTCAAAAGCACACAAGAATTACTATCTTTTTACTGCAAAGCAGATAAAACTCTGCAAACACTCTCCATCAAAAATATTTAAACACACATTTTAAATCTTACCATAGAGGTCTAGCAATACCACTGGCTGTTCAACTACAAATAAATAATTTAACATCTGACATTAACAAGTTGAGATCTTACATTTTGTATAAATGAACAAATTCAAACTCCAGAAATCTCTGTATCTAGTTTACATGTTCAGATCATAATATAACTAAGTCAATTTAAGTCCAAAAACAGACGCATTCCTTATTGCAGGAATAGATATGCTTTACTCAATATATCAAAATAGTTTAACTTTTTCAATCTAGTACTCATCATTTATTTTCACTAATTACCATTTAAAAGTCACAAACCTTTTAAACAGAGCAATGAAGTTCATTGTTTCCCTAGAGCACCAAAAAGGATATACCAAGAGTAAAATGTGAACAGATTCATGGGCCATGCACATTTCTTCAATTTACTAATCAAATACTTAACACAGTACTGTAAGAAATACTATGTAACATAAAGTAATTAGCTGATATTAAAATCCCATGCAAAGATTTTGCTAAAATTATTCTGCTATAATTTAACTTAATTAAACAAAAGGATTTCAACATTTTAAGCAAAAGTAAATATCACACCTTGCAGTTTTCGACTCAGCTCAGTCTTTTCCTGTTCTAGACGACGTATTCTCCTTTCATAAGCTTCCGTAGCTAAGCTGTCTTCCAGGCTTCTCTGAATACTAACGTCAATTTCTGTGGAGGCAGGTCCACAAATGTCTCTTAGACATCCACGGTCAGACAGAGAACTTGATAAAATTAAGAAAAAAAAGGAACAGAAACAAAACTATCAATCAGAATGAGGGGAGAAAATATTAAGAATAATACAAGTCAGAATCAAATACATACAGAAAACATAAGTTTTCTTGTTTTCATTAAACTGTTAAAACATAGATGCTTAAATGAAATTTATAAGCAAGTCTTAAAAATTCACCAGGAAGTCAGTAAGCATAGCCATGAATGAATGTACATAAAAATAAAACAATGTTTCTATAATTGTTAGGCCAAAAATCTGTGTTGTCTGGTTAACATTTTGGACAGTACTCCAAACAGTGGACAACATCACAGGCAGTTCTTTAATGATCACTTCATAATGCTGTTATTGGATAGCAAATTAAATAAATTTTGAAAATTCAGTAATGGCATAAATACACAAATTTGAATTTCTCTTGAAAATACCACAATAAAACTAAAAATATTACAAAATAGGCACTTTCCATTTATTCCCACTGATTTCTTTGATTATCCATTTACTGCTTAAGTGAAAGAATTCTATAGAGTGAACTTTATCTTTTGCTTTCCTTGAGAAATCTGAACACCTGGATTAATTCACCATGTACTTTACTCCACTCAAGAATAAAGAGGTTCAATTTCCTAGGAGTCAGAGGAAGAAAATTAGTTTGCTGCTCCTCTTTTTAGAGTTCTCACTGCTGCTACATGATTTTTATAGTGCACATTATAGAGTTTCAGCCTAACAGTCATTAATAAGTGACATATTCAACAGTTTCCCAATATAAAGTAATATTTTACTCGCCTTTTAATTTGCTTCTGTACATTGCCTGGACAATGACAAAACTGTTGTGTACAGATTTGGCATCCTTTTGGGCAATGTCACTCATCTTGTAATTATAATTATTATTCACTTTACACATGTCTACAGTAACCAGCATTTTCTAAGAGTTTTAAAGACAGTCCAGATGTTTTGCAATTTCCTTTAACACTAGAATCCCTGAAGCCTAAAAAAAAACCTCATAATCCTGGCCCACCTTAAATTCCTTTGCAACTCTCATTCAGCGTCTTTTGCTTTGTAAATGTCTTATTAGCAAAAGCAGTAAGCAGCTTGCTGTTCCTCCACTTACTTGATGGAGCTCAACTTGGGCAAAACGTTCTCCCAGCTCAAGCCAAGGCTCCTGATCTATGTGTGAGGTGCCTGGAGTTGTATAGGGTAAATAATACAGCATATCATTATTTCGAATACATGCATTTCATGTGTGTTTCGTGTATACAAAGACCTGGGTAGGTGTACGATGAAAGGAAATGTGAGGCAAGAAATGCTGAACAAATACCTAAAGCAGAAATGTTTTCCATGTTATACTAATATTGATGTGAAGTGTATAATGTGTGAAGACTTCACTCCAAATATCAAATAAACGTGCGCTTTTATTCAAGAATATAACCAAAGCAAAAAAAATATACAGTAGACCCCCACGAAGTTGCAGTTCAGGATTTGCAGACTCAGTCGTTCGTGGATTTTTTCTTAGAACCTAACTATTAATTGTTAGTGGAAAGCGTAAATATCCTCCGCAATTTTTTATGGCTTCTTTCATGACAATACTGTGCTGTAGAGAGAACAGGAAGCAAGCGCTGAGGGAAACGCAGTTTGGGATGGTGAAAGTAGCCAATCCGAGAGTGTTATTCATTTCTCCTTGCTGATGACTGACTGCTGCTTTGTGACGCATTTCCAGGTGAGTAGATTTACCACTGCGGTTTGGGATGGTGAAAATAGCCAATCCGAGAGCGTTATTCATTTCTCCTTGCTGATGATTGACTGCTGCTTTGTGCCACATCTCTAGCTGAGTGTCCTCATGTTTTCCATTTTGTTATTGTTTTGTTATTCTTAAATGCACACAATGTCGTCAAATCGCCCTGCACCTTCTAAGGCTTCTGGAACTGAGCCTAAGCACCAGAAGAAGTTTAAAACACTCCACGATAAGGGTGAACTACTGGATTTGCTCCGGGAACTAAAAAGTTATGCTGCAGTAGCGCGCCACTATGGCATTAATGAAAGCACCGTATGCTACATAAAGAAGAACGAAGCAGCGATCTGGAGTACCGTATCTGTAAGTTTCTGTGATATTGCTAAAAAGGTAACGACCATAACGAATAAAAGTATCGTCAGGATGGAATCTGCCTTGGCACTGTGGATCACCGACTGCAGGAAGAACATCCCCTTGGATGGTAATATCATCCGTGAAAAAGCATGGAAATTGTACCAACAGTTCACTATAGGAGACAATTTACCAACTTCCTATCACAATGTTCCTGAAACCTATAAAGAAAAGCCAGCACGAAACCCCACCAGAAGACCACCTGTACAAAGATACGACTCCTCCTGAAGCGCCTGAAGAAGTGCCACCCGAGGAGTTTTAAATCCTGTGCATCGTACTGCACAACTACTTCATCATCATCACCAATATCATTCATCATTGGTGAGTACCTATACATTTTACTGTATTTTAATGAAATTAAAGTATTATGTATTTACTCTACTTATAACAAAGAAAACTACAGCGCATACCAAAGAAAACGCACTTGCATGAATTACAGTACGTATAGCGGTAACATCGATATTTTAGATTCTAGCATCGTGGGAGACATAACAGTACAGTACTGTACAGTTTACGGGTTTACCTTTACATTCTGTTTTTAGGTAATGTATTAAGGTAATTTTTTAGGTAATGTATTAAGCTGAGTTTGCAACTAAATTAAAGTGCTTTGGGGACATACTGTATTTAGGGTTGAAACAAAAAAAATAGGCATTTAAAAGGCATTTTTTAACCACATTTTTATTCTCTCAGTGACATTCACGTGGTACAACGAACTTGCCTCTCCCTCTTTGAGTTGATGCCGTTTATCTCCATTCTTTTCACAAAAGCAGCGATGACCACAGTTGGTACTGTGATTGATTCTGCTCAGAACTATTTGTTGTACCGGCAATCAAAGATACAAAGTCCTGTGACCGCTCTCAGACTGGACAAAGGCAGGACCATAACAACAGACGGCTACTTCACAGCGCTTTTGCTGGCTAATAGACTGATACATCGCAGCACAACTCTGCTTGGCACCATAAAGTAAAAGACTTTACTTAAAGACTTCCACCTGCAGCTATAGTCACTTTAGTACGCAAGCAATTCGCCATGCTAGTGTTTAGATCTGGTAGTGTCATGCTGACGGTGTATGCGCCCAAAAAGAAGAAGTCTGTCGTTTGGAGGAGCAACAGCACTCTCTTACTGTCACACAACCTTGATGCAAAATGAGTGGTGCTGCTTTGATTCCTGTTTCATTTGTTGCCAGCAGAGATGTAGGTAAGGTACAGATCCCAGGAATCAGAGTTGGAATTTCCATTGAAAAATATGCACTTTATGCATTTAACTACAAAGCAACAGTGAGTGCCACAAAGCAACATCACTCAAATGACTGTAAGAGTGTTTTTGCAGTTGGGGGTCCACCTTGTAGCACTGCAACGCTAGATACAATATGCTGCACAGCGGTTTAGGGAGCAAAATTCTCGCTAGTTGTCCTTCTTGCAATATGAGTGGAGTAATTTGCTCCGATTACTTTAGGAAAAATGGACACTGGTAAAAATTGCCTTTTTATGTTGCCAAAAGCAGGTCATGTATGTACACCCACACCAAACGAAAACTGAAGAGAAAGAGTCTCATCAGTCAGTTAATGTCTTACAGTACGGTAGACATAATGAAACTAAAGTTTGGCTGAGAAACACCTGATGTGTCCTACAGTTCCTGAGAAGTTACCCGAGAAGTGACAGGTAGCCTATGTGAATTTATGAAAAATTGGCCCTCTTTAAAGGGAACTAAAATACAGTCTGTACATCATAATAATCTCTGTTGAGGTTCAATATGTTTGTCACGTCAATACATATTATAATAATGGCATGGTGATATGAATTATTATTTGAGTGAGCTGTCATTTAGCTGGTTTGGCACAATTCCCTACTTGCTCGAGTGTATATCTAAAAGAACATGTAATGTATATGCAAATATTCCAAAATCTGAAAATGACCAAAATCCAAAATACTTCTAGTCCCTGATATTTCAGATTAGAGGTACTCAACCAATATAAATTAAGTCAAATTAATTTAGGTGAACTTTTTTCTGATTATATTCAGTGGGAGACAAAACAAGATGACAAAATGAGAGCGAGAGAGGGCTCCTTATTGATACTGATACAAATCCAAAGAGTAAATCAATGCCACATTCCACAGAATTTTGAGGGAAAAATATGTAACACTACCCAGTTGATAATATGTACTCTCTAAGCAGATTAAAGATTGCAAAAATACAAACACAGCATATCAGGGAAAGGGAAGCATTCAGCATTGTTCTGAAAGTCAGTCATAGATACAAACATATAAGAAAAACTTCAAACTGAAGAGGAAAAAGAACATTAAATTAGTCATAGTTGGGGGAGGGTGCTTGAGTTCACATTCTGCTGAGCAATCACAAGATGATTATGATTGCATTTTTGAAGAATACCACTCAGAAACTTGGACACCCATACAATTCCCAGAAACACCTTTGTGGTGATATGGGTCTATCTAAAGTTGAAACAAATTCTTCTACTGAAAAGTGAGGAAGTATCTACAGACAGCACCACAGACTGTGCTCATCTGCTGCATTATAAGAACAGAAAGTACATTATGATGAGAGTTGGTGACAGTAGTGGCACATATTTCTTTTCTTTTAGTTCTTCTAGTTTGAAAATCAACATATTCCTTCAAGAGGTGGTACAGATGTTTCAGCAGTCATCATTACACATGTGACAGTTGCAGACAATATCTGTCCAATTCCTTTTTAGGGAATAAAAAGTTAAAGTACCACTTCTGGAAATAGCCCAAAAGTTGACAGAAATCTACATTTTGTCCCTAATACTTGTATGCAAAATTTGGTTGACCTAAGTGAAAGCGTACTCAAGTTATCGTGTTTACATATACACACAGACATAATTCCAAAAATGGTATTGTCGGCCTGAGGGAGATCTAAAATGTCATCAGAATCTCGGAATGGAATTTTTGGAGGATACCAATACTTTGCCTATACTTCGTCTACGAGAAAGTAAAAAGTATGGAAGTTAAAGGGATGAAGGCCTGGGCAATACCCAACAGTTAAAACCACAGAAGATGCATACAACAGAAGAAACATAAACAAGGATATAGATTCACAGGACAGATAATACAGCCAATTAATTGCTAAATGAATACATAAATAAAAATAAACTTAATGAGTACATTGTAAGGAAGAATTGAATTGCCTAATAGCAGTGGTTGGAAAAGACCCTAAAAAGTGCTTCTTAGCACAGTGTAGTGAAATGAGCCTGTGGCTAAAAGCGCCCCAAGACAGTGCCTCCTGGAGAGGATTTTTCATTATTGCACTCGATTTTGCCATCATCCTCTTTTCCACAACAACTTCCAGTGTGTCCAAGGTTCAACCTGTGATGGAACAGGTTTTCCTGATAAGTGTATTCAGGCATTGTACTTCTTCTGAGCAGACTATAGAGTAGAACACCACACTGGCAAAATATTTCTAGAAGCTTGCTGCACACATCAAAAGATCTTGGTCTCCTTTGTAAGTACAGTCTGCTCTGGCCCTTGTTGTACGGCATCACTGTGTTCAGACCAGTTCAGTTTGTTATTCATGTTATCTCCAAGGTACTTGTAGCTCTGCACCTCTTCCATATCCTCTACCTCAATGGTGATCGGTCTCAGAGGCTTCTTGGCATGTCAAAAGTCTACCACAAGCTTTTTTGCCTTGCTGATGTTGAGTTGCAGGTAGTTGTTCCTGCACCACAAGACAAAGTCCTCCACGTAACAAGTAAAAGCAACTTGTCTGAAGTCATCAGGGTCACTGGAATACCCTTTCTTGGGCTTTAGGACCACAAAGGATATTTTCCACAGCTCGGTGACCTTCTGCAAATTCAGGGAAAGGGGGAATAAGTGCTGAAGGACCCCACAGAACTGGGTGGCACATTTTCAGCACCCTGGGGCTGATTCTATGTGACCCTGAATCCCAGTTTATGCAGAGTTTTCCCAACTCTCTCTTCACTTGACTAGTAAAAACACACTGTACAGTCCAGAAAGTGGAGTGGGGCTGGAGACCACAGGTGTTATGTCATTGTAGGGTAAGGTTGTAGAGGGTGCAGATGGCAGATGGGATTCTGAACCCTCCTCAGCTTGCACATAAAAGCTAGCAGTAATATGGGAAGGCTATACTGACAAGAGTGAGTCAAACCTGTTAAAGAACTGGTTTAGATCATTAGCTCTGTTCTTGTTCCCTGTTTGTAGCCACTGATAGTCTTCATGCCATTCCACACTTTTTCATGTTGTTTTGTTGTAACTTGTGCTCAGGTTTGTCCCTGTAGCAGACTTTCCCCTCTGCTTTGTCAGTTCTGACTGCACCCGCTTGATTTTATCCTTATCTCCAGACCTGAAGGTTCTCTTCTTCATATTCAGTAGGGTTTTCAAATCTTTTGTGATTCATGACAAAAACATGAAAACAATGCACTGTCTTTGTGGGTACTGTGTTATCCACACAAATTTTGATGTAGTATGTGATACAGTTTTTCATTCCCTCAATGTCCTATCCATGAGGCTCACAAAGCATATACAAGTCAGTGCTTTCAAAGTCCATTCCTGCACAGTCCTGGTGATGGCTTGCAATTTCTGGACAACGGGATTATATGCCGGTATGAGCTGTACCAAGTTATGGTCTGACCAGTTTAAAGGTGGCAAAGCAACAAAAAGTCTCTTTAAGATTGGCATATATCCAATCTAGGGTCTTGCTGTCTCTTGTTGTGTAGTGCACAAACTGGTGAAAAGTGATTCTTGATTATGTAGATCTGCCCATAAAGGAAAAACCTAGCAATGTGTTTACTTTATGAAAGTGGTTGAAATTTTAAGACACTAGACAAAGATGTTGTGAAATTAGGGCCTGTACACTTCAACATTAAATAAATTTATCACAACTGAAATTGCAAAATAAACCTCAAAGACTGAAATCTGGAAATTCTCAGCAAACGTAAGCTGCTTAGAAATACAGATTGTTCTTAGATCGTTTCATTTTAACCAAGCTCAGATGAGACACTCTACATATGTCAAGCTTGCCCTTTCACAAAATTGGAACAGAGATGTGACATGTTGGTACACATGTTAACTTTCACACAACAACACATCTGCTGTCAAGGGGAAAAATATCAAAGGCATCACCATAAATGAAGCACCAGCAATACATAAACAATGCTACATACCCCTAAAACTTGAGAAGGATCACATACAAACATGGCATTAGATTTTTTTGTATATCTACATATCTCTCATATCTACATTTTTTCGGCTTTCTTCATTTCAAGTAATCAAATGATAATGGCTGAATAGGTGAAGGATTGAGCTTGTAGCTTTATCTTTATCCCCCAATAGTGCAACTTTTTCCACAATCTCCTTCTATCTAAGCATACAAAAATAACCCCCTTGCCTTTTTAACAGATATAATGCATAAGACAAAAACAGGGAAAACACAAAAAAAACTTAACACACTAATTTAAAGCCAAAAACTGAGAGCCCATATTCAAGAAAGTGGGCAAGAAATAATTATTAAAAATAACACCTTAAACATTCATACCAAATAGCAGTGCCATAACACACTATGCATTTTTTTGGAATACCCAAGATGCAACAGTTCCAAAAGAAGAGGAAACAGACAAAGCTTAACAGATTTTAGAGTGTAAAGGTATAATAAAGACACTTGAAAAAACTAAACAATCTAATGTCAAAAAGTAAGCACACAGTGGGGGAAATAAATATTTGACCCCATGCTGAATTTGTAAGTTTGCTCACTTACAAAGAAATAAACAGTCTCTAATTTTTATTGTACTTCCATTTAAATGGTGAGAGACAGAATATCAACCAAAACTTCAGAAAAAGATATAAATTGATTTGCATATCATTGAAAGAAATAAGTATTTGATCTCCTACAACCCAGCCTGAAGCCTGGCTCCCAGAGACAAATGCCCAAGTGGCACACAGATTACAATCATTTAATCAGTCAATCAATTACTGATACACCTGATCTCAACTCGTTATGTGTATAAAGCACACCTGTCCACAAAATCAATTTCTTACATTCCAACCTCTCCACCACCATGGGCAAGACTAAAGACCTGTCAAAGGACATCAGGGACAAGACTGTAGACCTGCACACGGTTGGAATGGGCTACAAGGCAATCAGCAAAAAGTTTGGTGAGAAGGTGGCAACTGTTAGTGCGATTGTTCGGAAAAAGAAGAAATATAAAATGACCATCAGTCACCCTCAGTCTGGATCCATACGCAAGAATGGATGAACAAGGATGGATTTTTCTTTTACATGCAAATGATTTGTGCGTTGTTGGTCTATTTCAAAGTCACATAAATAGAAAGATAGTAGTACTATACATGGTTTGTGATTTATTAAAATGTAGTTATATCACACATTTACTTTCTGTTGGCAACATTGTCTCATTTAAACAACCCCCATCTCTTTGGATAAAATGAGAACTAGTATAAAAATTTAAATATTGTAGCACCAAGTCTTTCATCTGATTTATTAGAGACTTTATTTTGCCAAAAAAAATATACACACACACAAACATATAGAGTATATCAGTCACACATATCAGAATCACAGTCAGAAACATGTTCGAAAATATATATGAATAATAGGCTACAGAAACATCTGGCAATAGATTTTTACTTTCAACCGTATCAATGTTGAATAATAGTTCTAGCCCTAATTTCAGTATGTATGAGGGACTACTTCATACTGGATTTTCTGTTCATATGTCATTCCAAGCCATGTGGGGGAGTGGTGTTGCAATCCATATTCATAAAACTGTAAGGGATGTCGATAGGTCACACAAAAACATGTGCACCCCCGGCCTTTGATCAATCGACAGTTTATACCATGACACGTGCAACACAACCCATGCTTTGGAAATCTGGCTAACAGCAGCCTCGAAATTTGGAATAAAGTCATTCTCACTGCCACCCAGACATGGAACTACACATCCTTTGATAGGAGATGAACAGCCATAAACAAATCCAAAGAGGTGAAGGAGCATAGTTTGCTTGTAGCATTGTTGACACTGCAGGATAGTCACAGTGGCAAGTTCACAAAAAAACTCCCAAAATAAGACAAACTTGATACACTGTCATTGTGAGGCACTGTCCACGTGCCAGTAGCACAAGTATCAACTAAGGGAAACAAAATGCAGGCAGAACAAATTTCCACACTTATGCAGTATTAACAACATTTGGCACACATATGCAGTATTAACAACTTTCTACCTTTAACACTGATGTAAGTCTCTACAGATATCTGCACCAAACAGTGCATATGTATTGAAATCTGTTTAGGACCCAAAAAAAAGCAAACACTGCACACATGCCTGACAGCTTTAATAATAATCATATACATAGCTGTTCACATAAAATGCTTAAGCAAACACTTTCATGGCCTACAAATACACACCTCTCTACATATTTCCTTACAAAAGCACAAAATTTCATTAACACACGCAGCCCTGACACCCAACCCTACACTGTGTAAATGAAGGGACAGGAGGGGTATTTGGCCCCAGCCCCAAGCTATTTTTCTCCTATACTCACATGCCTGCAATTCCTGTGAAGCTGAGCACACTGATTATAGCTTTTCTTTTACAGGACATCTTTATCTGTCATAATCAGTTGTGTTTAGTAAAATTTCATTTACATGCAGGCAAACCTCAAACCCCCTTATTTTCCTCTACATTAATTTCAGAGAAATGTATGAGTCCAAAACTGGCCTGTGTTGTTTTGCCATTAGCTACCTATTTTAGACATTATCTACACAGTAAGATTTGCCCCACTTTGATATATTTGTTCAAGCGAGCACTTCATTTTACTGTGCACACCACACTTGACAATAACTATGAAATGCACAGCCTTCTATTTTTGAAGAACCCAACACTGAAGACTCCGCTTTTCATTGAGTAAAAGTAATTACTAACTTTTTTTTTCGGTTGGCAGACATTTAAATCCACTGTATAATAACTCAGTGCTAATTTTTGTCTTTCATGTCAGTTTTATTTCTTTACATTTACTTATTTGGCTGATGCATTTATCCAAGGTGACCTGTAATGTTTATGATACAATTGAGTACATTTCTTTTTTGGTTTTCCTATTGGAGCACAGGCAGGTCAATGACTTGCTTATTGTTACACATTGTCAGTAGCGGGATCTGAACCCACAACCTCAATGTTTGAAGTCCAAAGCCTTAACCACCACACCACACTGCCTGCTACTTTTGATGAATGAACTTTAAACCACCTTTAGAACATTATTGAATACTTTAATTGGTGATGCCCTGTATTACCCACTTTATACAAGATCAACACTGTTATAACACACAGCTTTTGATTTAATGTTTCATCACATCCTGCATTTGCTCTATCTTTGCATTTTTCATGCTTTTTTAAATAAACAAATTTCTTTCATTTTGGACTTCCACCCTACATTGCCTCTAAGGACTTTTGCCATTCTTTTTTGAGGACCACAGGAACACATATACAGTATTAACAACTTTTTGTCTTTGCAATCCATGGTACCTTTACTAATGCTTCCCAAGGACATGATGCTATGTGTTCACAATTTATATTCAACTTCACTATTATACTGTTGTACTACATTCCTTTCAATTCCCATTTATTGAGGAAAAGAGGCCCATGTGTTCCACTAGGTAATATGAAAAATAAATGTATAGGATGAGGTACAGATTGCATTTTTATCTGTTTTGCCACTTTTTCACTGAGATATTATTAACAAACTCAATAAAATAAACATTATAATTCTATTTATTAATATTAAAATACATGTAAGATACTGCCAACAGCATATTGGTTAAGTATCTTTGAGCCCACGTCAAATTATACATTACAGGCACATTATGGTGTTTGGAGTCAGTGACGTCAGACGCACATTCTTTAAGTGGTTTTCAGTCTTGCCCTTTATGCACCATATTTGACTAGATTGAATCTTATAACTACAGTATATTGTACGCTGTAGAGGGTGAAATACCCAACCTATCCGTTTGCAAACTGTTGAGCCACAATCTACCTTTGATCTTGTGGGACTAGGCCTTATTAGGAGGTTCCTTATATAATACTAACAGTGTGTGGTCTTTGGAGCAAAAAACAACCCTAAGACTCCCTAGTGTTTTATTATATTGGTGAACTTGCAGACGCATCAGCAAAGTGGGCCTAGACAGGTTGCATCTTCTCCGAGACAGACATGTAGTCGAGTGCAGCAGTGGCACAAATTCAGCAGGACAGGTTGTAACATACGGTAAGTTGTTGTGTGAACGTGCACCATATATGAAACCACAAAGCTCACTTTGTCTGCTTGGGATTAATGAGAAGTGAGGTGCATGCGTGCCGTAAAAATGTAAAAGTGCATGCATGTGCCATCTATTGGCTGTTGTTGAGCGTGAGCAGAGCGGACTGCTCCATATATATACACACACACAGAGGTCTTGTTTATATATGTCTAATGACACAATTGCCTTTGCTGTTTAATATCACCTTGTTATTTCAACTTGTCGTTATTAGTCCTAAACTACCCCTGCCTCAACTTTTTTGGAATTTAGGCAGCACTTTTAGAATAAAATTTTTAAAAAACAATGCAATGATTTGGCAAAATATGAAATACCTTTTTTTTAGTGGTTTTGTTTGAATACAAGTCTAAGTAAATTTAAAATTCACTCCTTTTTGCTTTAACATTTACTGTACTGCCCCAGCTTTTTTTGGAATTGAGGCTGAATATGGAATGATCAAAAAATACTGAAACTTGAGTTTATAAGCCACCTAGCTGAATTTGTGGAGGAAGTAACATCAGATAGCATCAGTTAAGATACTATAACAAATTTTTGTGTACAAAGCTCCTGCTGCATGCTCCCTACCTTTTTGTGAACAAAATCAACAAACAGAAATAAATGCAATCCGAGTCTTATAACACTGATGAATTATTGTTTCCCTGTTCAAGAGATCTGTTATATAACATATTTTACTTAATGCAACAAGTATAATGATCAGGAGGCAGAAAAATTAGTTCATTTTTCAACATTATAAACAATAAATCAGCATACTTACCAGCTGCTAGTGTATGTAAACCCAACAAATGGTAAATGGTGACCAGAAAAGGCAGTATGGGAAGGGGGTGGCATTGTTTCCTGATGATTAAAACCATAAAAGTGCAAAGTTAAAATAGGATATACATTCTAATACACCAATTTACAGATGATATATATAAAAAATGTACACTTGATGATATTTTTCTTATTATATTTTCATAAATAATTGACAGTGGCTTCATTTGGTGAAAGAGTAAAACTTTTCTGTCTTTTTTCCAAACTCTTTCTCATTTTCTGCTGGTTTAATGGCCATATTCCAAGATTCAGCCAAGTTGGCCAGTGCTTATTGTAAAATTAACCTTAAATGTATTTCTGTAATAAAGTGAATAAAATCTAAACAGAGAATACTGTAAAACATAATACTGATAGAATGCTTTCTAGTTGCTTCATTTGTAATGCTTTGTGCTTTAACATAGCTAACTGAAAAATATACATACAGAATTCTTCAAGCAGTCATCATCTACATCAAAATTCGATGTGTCTGTGGGACTGCTGACTTCAGGAATATAAGGTGCTTCACAGTTTCGTATGTTGTCCCAATCAATGCCAGCAAAAAATGGGTGTTTCTTAAAGTCTTCAATGCCATTTTGTCCAAGCCTATGTTCTCTGCTGCAAATCAGTCTCCTTATCAAGTCTTTGGCATTTTCTGAGACATCCATGGGCTGTGCTGGAAACTGAAACCTCTCCTAAAATATATTTCAATAACAGTCTTTCAGCTTTGATGACATTCTTTTTCATAAAAAAAAACCTACAGTACCATATTCAGCATTATGTGATGACCATCCATCCCAGTTTTGTTAGGTCAAAATGTAAAAAAAAAAAAACACATTACAAAAAAGTTCTTCTGACCAATGGGTCAAAACTCACAATGCCTTGAAAAGTTATTTGTTTATGACAAAATCATATTAGTAACACTGTTTTACACATATACATACACAAATACATTTTATATTTCAAATTAAAAGCTTAAAAAAGACACAAACATTCACATACATATATAAATATATATAGAGAGAGAAAGCGAGAGAGAGACACACACAATTCCCTCCACCTACTCCTGTTTTCAGACTTGTGGAGCACAGGGGTGACCACTATGAAGATAGCTGAGAAGTCCAGAAGTCTCAGAGCTTGTTCTTCTCCCTTTGTAGAAACAAACTATATGTGCTAAGTACAAGGCATGCCCTTGAGAAGAAAGTAGAAGTCCAAAGAGCTTAGCACTGCTCTTGAAAGTCATAAAGGAGGCAGTTATACCACCTTGCACTCAGTCCTCCTGTTGGTCTGGGGCTACAAAGGGAGGTGAGACAACATAAGGGCAATTGTCTTGTTCCAGCTAAGAGAGAGGAATCTAATGCGAAAAACTGCTCCAGGCGCTCCAGAAGGAGAGAAAGACTTTCAATTAAATCCTCACCTGACTGAAGACTCAATAAATTAGTGTCTTAGTACATCACCCTCGTGTATGAATTCATAACAACTCTTGGAACCCTGCCTTTCTGTTTCCTCATTGCTCCCTAGCAATTAAAATACATATAAAAATACTGTGTAATATATATGTAATAAATACAACCTGTTTTTTTCTTTAAAGTTCCCTGCTAAGGAAGCAATTTTCAAGCAAGTAAAAGCAGCAGCATTGGAAGTCACTCTAAGGTTAAGTTACAGAAAGGCACTGATAATTAACTTATCTTCCATTTGGAAAACCATTCACATGATTCAATACTATAGTATTCTGCCATCCAATACAACAGTGCAGTTTTGTACAGTGTAAAGAAATCCTATGCAATATGAAACAAATAATTGAAAATATAAGTTAAAAATACAAATTGATTAAAACCAAGAAGGTGTAGCTAGGGATGCTCCTGTTTGATTAGAAACCAATCTAAATGGAACGATTTTCACTAAAAAAGACACAGTCAGTGATTGGTAAATCAGCTGATCACAAAAAACAATCTTTTTAGCCCATGATTTTCTAAGCTTTATGGTAATAAAGTTACACTGCTCCTTTACACTTTGTATTTGGTAGTTGAGCCAGTGTATAGTGGTTTTTTACAGCAAGTCAAGGCTTCTTTTACCAAAGAGCGAGAGGTGACTGGAATATTAGCCTTTACGTTAAAGAAAGTAAAGTAATAAAGTGCAAAAAAGGAATTTGAGAAGTCATCCTGCGCAAGAGGACAAATGGCAAGAAAAGCTACCTTAATAAATTCAGACATTTTTATTTTGTCCTTTAAATTAAAACAGACACAATCTGAGTTTGGACAGAGAGCTTCTTGTAAGTGCTCCAGCTTACATTTTTAATTGGAAAAAGAAAAGATAATGACAAATCTGAAACTGTTGCATTGCAAACAATGGGCTTGTTAGCATAACAGCAACATTTGTCTTTTACATATAAACCTGTTAAGCATGTTAGTCTAGTGTTTTATTGATAAACAACTTATGAACATTTGTGGCTTTTTAAAAGATTTCTACTGTGTTTATTACTTGCTGCTGTGTATCATACAGCATATATTTTGGTAAGAAGCAAGTAATACATAATTAAAATGTTAATCCATATTTATAATTACAACTCAAGAATTAACTCAACTCAAGAATGTCTATCTGATATACAGGTGTACTTTTTCCCTTCAGTGTAAATATAGTAAATGCATATTTGAACAGCAAAAAAGCTGATTAAAACCTCTAAGTCCATGTATATTATATTTAAGTAGCATTTAAGCAGGAACGGGGGAAAAGAGTATTTTTAAGACCGTTTCTTCCCTGGACCAGCAGAGGGAAGCCCCCTTGGCTTCCAAAGGGGCCACGGGTCATAAGCATGGAAGCTCAACCGTGCTGGGGCCCATGGCCACTGCCAGGTGGTGTCTGGATAATTGCAGGGCCCTATTTGGCAGCCGCTGGCAGAAGAAGCTTGTTAGGCACCTGGACTCCTTCCGGGTGCCCTATGAAAGGAGAAGTTCACCAACATTCAATGGCCAGAGTCGGAAGGAAGAGGACAAAGTCTGTGTGGAGGACTGAAGGGGTAGCAAAGGGACTGTGTTGTTGCTTTGCTGTACTGTGTTGTGCTGTGGGTTGCAAAGAAAAGCATTCCCCAACTATAAATAGTGTGCTGCGAGGGCTAAACCTGTGTCCGGCCTGTCTGTGTCTGGGTTAGGGCAGCTGTAAACACCCAGTTTTCATAATATAAAAAACACACACACACATATAATTTTTGCTATTGTTAGAGAAATGGTCAAAACTAATTTTATTTAATTAAACCTCGTTTCAGAGAGGTACATAACAGAAAAAATTAAACAATATGACAGCTTATAATTTTTCTTTTATGCCATATGTATTATGGATACATATTGTTGTACATATTTTATTAGTAAAGTCTGTATTTTAAGGAAATTTTATTTATTTTAATATTTTTATGGTCACTGAACCATAAACCTTCAGAATTAAAAATGAGTGGTTAACACTAGTAGTATAATACTAGAATCCGTGAAGCCTACAAAAATATTTGTGATGCTGTGCCACCTTAAATTCCCTCACACCTCCTCATAAGCACCTTTGTTTGGCAAATGTGTCAATCAGCACTGGCAGCAGGCAGCCTACTCACTCATCCCCCATCGAGGCAGGTGAAGTCTAACACAATTCTCACAGCTGAAGTCTCTTTATCTGGGAGTTGGGCGTCTGGAATTGTACAGGGAAAATAGTATATTGTTATTTAGAATATATACATTTCATGTGTGTTCTGTGTCTACAATGACCTGTGTAAATGTAGGATGACGGGAAATGCGAGGCAAGAAATATTGAACACACAACTAAAGCAGAAACTTTTTCATGTTATAGTAATAATGACAAAATGTTGACATGAAGTGTATAATGTATGAAGAAAGTCCAAATATCAAATAAACACTTTCACAAAAGTTATAGCAAAACAAGTGCACTTTTATTCAAGAATATAACTGGAAAAAAAAAGATTCAATTTACATGTTGCTGTCAATGCGTAAAAAACAGCCCAAATATCAATCGACACAAAGTAAACATGTCAACTTTACTGGTGCAGAAGTATAAGAACTGTTACTTCATAATCAAGAGGTTGCAGGTTTGAGTCCGGGTCCTCCCTGCGCATTTACCGTTTTGAGTAGTGAGCTGCTTTTATTATTACTATTACATAATAAAAGCATACATTTGATTTTAATCTTTAACACCCAGTGTACATTTTTGCTACCTGTAAAAGATATTGCTGAAGGGACATAAGCTGACACACATTGGTGAATCATGTCTTCTTGGTACCTTGTTGTCAGTTGAACTTTTTTAAATCAGTTTTATTCTTGAATAAAGGCACACTTGTTTCGTTGTACCTTTGTGAAAGTGTTTATTTTACATTCTAGTAACCACTTGAATGTCATCAAAGCCATCACGTCTCTTGTGAAATACCTTCAACTCAGAGAGGAAGAGGCAGTGTCAGTTCAGGGGGAGCGTGAACATGACAGAGAGTAAAACTGAATACAGTACACCTTCGAAATTTGCAGGGGTTACATTCCTATAGCACCTGCAAACTGTGAAAAACTGTAAATTATGGATGTGGTTAAAAAAAATGGCTATTTTTATAGTTTAAACACTAAACATGCCCCCAAAACACATTAATTTCATTTCAACCTCAGCTTAATACATTACCTAAAAAAAGAATGTAAAAGTAAACCCGTATACTGTACAGTACTATAATGATATGTCTCCCGCAGTGCTATAATGTAAAATACAGATGTTACCGCTATATGTACTGTAAGTCATGCAAGCGCATTTTCATTGCCAGAAGCCTTAGAAGGTGCAGGGTGTTTCGATGGCATCTTGGGGCTTTAACCCTTAAACTGCTACATACTTGGGGGTTAATACATCCCTGGATGCCAAGTATTTTTTTGCTGTACTTTTTAAGTAAACGTCACAATTCACAAAGAAAAACTGACATTTTAATGGAACACATTTTTTTTCATGCAAAGAGCATCACAATTACTGCAACATTGATCATATTACACACTGCCAAAGAACTGTAAAAACTATTTAAAAAAACTACTGGAACAATATTACAATGTGCAACTGACGCCACTGATGAAATTCAGTAAATCACTGAACCAACTGCACTTGAACTGGCTGCATGCAAGCACACAGAGGTAAACGCTGATGCTGGCAGGCTAGTCTAGTGCAGCAGCTCAATTCCAGAGATAGTGAGGCTGCAGTGCTGTAGGGACTGGCAGTGGCTATCAGCTGGCTGCTCAACAAATGTACTGCACTGACTGATCAGCTCCGGCATGCTGGTAAATTGCACTGGGAACCGACAATAGCCAGTGAGGCGTTCAAGGAATATATGTAACTGAATATAATCGGCTCCTACGTGCTGGCAAATGGTACTGGGAAACGACTATAGCCAGTTGCAGCAGTTTAAGGATTAAGAAGAACAAAACGGAAAGCACAAGAACACTCAGCTGAAGATGCATCACAGGGCAGCAGTCAATCAGCAGCAAGGAGAAATGAATAAAGCTGTAGCGGTCTGGTGCTGCTAAGACTCACACTGTCAATAAGACGGTGATTTATTTTTATGGTGGAGATTCCAGGGACGCACCCAGCTTTGACCTGACCTGCACGCATTTACAAACAGAGACAAAAACAAAGCAAACCAGTAATCAAACAGCAAATAAAGAATGTAATGAAAACAATTATACCACCCCTGTTTCCCCTTACGGCGATTATACATTAAATACAACAAAGCACCGACAAAACACACCAGTAAAGTCCATGAAAAATGGCAATGGATGAAATGTAATGATGAGATAGTCCAGAGATCCGCATGTTGAATGGAAATGTAAAGATAGTCCTACCGGTAGTTCCAGAAATGGTGAAGACGGGTGGATGAGTTCAGGAGCGCTCCTTTCTTCGCAGGATAGAATTTACAGTCCTCATGTACACAGGCAAACGGCAGACAATCCAGACCCCAACCACAAAACGATCCAGGACAAAACGAATACACCAACAAAACACACCAGTAAAGTCCATGAAAAATGGCAATGGATGAAATCTAATGATGAAATAGTCCAGAGATCCGCATGTTGAATGGAAATGTAAAGATAGTCCTACCGGTAGTTCCAGAAATGGTGAAGACGCGTGGATGAGTTCAGGAGCGCTCCTTTCTTTGCAGGATAGAATTTATAGTCCTCATGTACACAGGCAAACGTCAGACAATCCAGACCCCAACCACGAAACGATCCAGGACAAAACGAATAAGTACAGATAACCCAACAGAAGGCAGGCAGAGAGACAGGAACTTGAAACACAAATTACAAAAACTTTTTTCTTTTGGTCACTGGCCCCCTTTAAAAGCCACGTTGATATCCTTTGACCCCAACAGCCCCATGATTTGCAATTTCCACTAACTATTAGTTAGGTTCTAAGCAAAAATCCGTAAACACCTGAGGCTGTGAACCCTGAACTGCATCTTCGCCGGGGTCAACTATAAATTTACACTGGGTGTTACAGACTCAAATCAAAAGTGTTTTTATTATATAATGGTAATAATAACAGCAGCTCACTACTCAAAATGGTAATGACAGGAAGACCAAGGATCGAATCTGCAACCTCTCGATTACAAGACAGCAGTTTTTCCTCTGCAAAAGCCAAGCGGACGTGTATACTTCGTATTGACTGATATTTCGGCCTCAGTTTTTACACATTGACCACAACATGTAAATTGAACTATTTCTTTTTCTCCGGTTATATTCTTGATTAAAAATGCATTTGTTTTGTTACACCTTTTGTTAAAGTGTTTATTTGATATCTGGACTTCAGTCTTCACACATTATACACTTCAAGTCAACATTTTGTCATTATTACTTTAAAATGAAAAAGTTTCTGTTTTAGTTGTGATTTCAGCATTTTTTGCCTCGCATTTTCTGTCACCCTACATTTACACATGTCACTGTAGACACAGAACACACATGAAATGTATGTATTCTAAATAACAATATATTATTTTCTCTGTACAATTCCAGACACCTAACTCCCAGATAAAGAGACTTCAACTGTGAGAATTTTGTTAGACTTCATCTGCCTCGGTGGGGGATAAGTGAGCAGGCTGCCTGCTACCAGTGCTGATTGACACCTTTAAAAAACAAAGGCACTGATGAAGAGGCGTGAGGAAATTTAAAGTGGGCCGGCATTGCAAATATTTTTGTAGACTTCACGGATTCCAGTGTCAATTATAAAAATACACTTTAATATAGGACATAAGGCTTCTATACGTCTGGTTACACAGGAGCTTGTAAAAAGTTTTTAAAAGGGATAAATGGGAAAGGAGGAAAAAAAAATCAGAATTGGAATCCGAGTCGCCCAATCATGTAACAAAATCTGTGATCGGTATCAGCATTAAAAAACCTGTTGAGAGCATTCCTATGTATAACTAAGAAACACAGTGGCGGTATTACTTAATTGTTGCTTCTTATCAACATGGAACAAAACAACATCCTCCTGCACTTTATCACTGACTGACAACTGAAACGCAAAGTTTTTGGTTAATTAGGACAATGACCCAAGGCAAGCAGCCAAACCAAGCCTGGACCAGATTAACAAAATGCCTATCCCAGCATAACCAGGCAAAAGCCAGCAGGTATTGTATATACAGTATAAAAGGTCTGGAGGAGAAGAGGCCATTCAGGCCAACCTAGCTAATCAGTTTCTATTTACCTAAAAAAAAATGAAACATCAAGAGTTTGAGGTCCCCAAATTACTACTACCACAGCTTAGTTAAGTTATTACATATATCTACTGTTCTTTCATTCTAAACACTGTTCAACACTTATGTTAATCTCCATCTGTGGTCTATGCTTAGATTAATGGTCGTTTTAAAGTAAGAGTGTGGATCCACCATTCTAATTCCCTTAATAATTTTGAAAACTACAGTCATGTCTCCTCTCAACCTCAGTTTGCTTATACAGAAAACATTCAACTTCTTCCATCACTCCTAACAGCTAATACTGTGGAATCCTATAATCAGTTTAGTGGCTTGTCTTTAAAAACTTTCTCTAGTGCTGATATGTTGTTTCTGTAATGCAATGAAGCTGCAGATAATATTCCAGATGAAGCTTCACAAGTACACTATACAGCTCAAGTACAACATCCATTTTCATGTACCTGACACAACATGCTATATAACACTATATGTCTTCTTAATCAACTAAATATACTCCCTTGATGGAGCACCAATCCATCACAGGAACCAATCACACACTGGGCCCATTTTAATACAGCAGTGCTAAAACAAATATGAACAAACTCATAAAAAGCAATATACCTAATCTATGATAATTAAAAAATAAAACTGCTTCATCTTTCCTTCCTGTGCAAAACACAATAAATATCTGCCTATCCATGTAATTCACTGTATGGAGTATCTTTAATCAAAGTGTTTGAATTAACTAAATATATGTAAATCCCATTCTGAAAAACCATGTTAGTTGATATTTATTTAAATAAAATTGTTTTTCTACAACTGCTTATTCTAATAACATCTGCATTTTATTACTAATGCATTATTAACGCTTTGCGGCACGGTGGCGCAGTGGGTAGCGCTGCTTCCTCGCATTTAGGAGACCTGGGTTCGCTTGTTTGCATGTTCTCACCGTGTCTGCGTGGGTTTCCTCCGGGGTGCTCTGGTTTCCTCCCATAGTCCAAAGACATGCAGGTTAGGTGCATTGGCGATTCTAAACTGTCCCTAGGGTATGCTTGGTGTGTGGTTGTGTGTGTGCACGCGCTGTGATGGGCTGGCACCCTGCCCGGGGTTTTCTTCCTGCCTTGCGCCCTGTGTTGGCTGGGTTTGGCTCCAGCAAACCCCCGTGACCCTGTAGTTAGGATGTGGCGGGTTGGATAATGGATGGATGGATGACTGAAGAGTAAATATAGTCATATGAAAAAGGTTGGGAACCCCTCTTAGCCTGCATAATAATTTACTCTAGTTTCAACAAAAAAGATAAAAGTGGTATGTCTTTCATTTCCAAGGAACATCTGAGTACTGGGGTGTTTCGTGAACAAAGATTTTTAGTGAAGCAGTACTTCGCTGTATGAAATTAAAACAAATGTGAAAAGCTGGCTGTGCAAAAAGTTAAGTACCCTTGTAATTTTGCTGATTTGAATGCATGTAACTGCTCAATACTGATTATTTGCAACACCAAATTGGTTGGATTAGCTCGTTAAGCCTTGAACTTCATAGACAGGTGTGTCCAATCATGAGAAAAGGTATTTAAGATGGTCAATTGCAAGTTGTACTTCCCTTTGACTCTCCTCTGAAGAGTGACAGCATGGGATTCTCAAAGCAACTCTCAAAAGATCTGAAAGCAATATCATGGTTTAGGGGATGGCTACAAAAAGCTATCTCAGAGGTTTCAACTGTAAGGAATGTAATCAGGAAATGGAAGGCCACGGGCACAGTTGCTGTTAAACCCAGGTCTGGCAGGCCAAGAAAAATACAGGAGCGGCATATGCGCAGGATTTTGAGAATGGCTACAGATAACCCACAGATCACCTTCAAAAACCTGCAAGAACATATTGCTGCAGATGGTGTATCTGTACATCGTTCTACAATTCAGCGCAATTTGCACAAAGAACATCTGTATGGCAGGGTGATGAGAAAGAAGCCCTTTCTGCACTCACGCCACAAACAAAGTTGCTTATTGTATGCAAATGCTCATTTAGACAAGCCAGATTCATTTTGGAACAAAGTGCTTTGGACTGATAAAAAAAAATAAAAAAATTGAGTTACTTGATCATAACATAAAGTGCTTTGCATGGTGGAAGAAGAACACTGCATTCCAAGAAAAACACCTGCTACCTAATGTCAAATTTGGTGGAGGTTCCATCATGCTGTGGGGCTGTGTGGCTAGTTCAGGGGCTGGGGCCCTTGTTAAAGTCGAGGGTCGGATGAAATCAACCCAATATCAACAAATTCTTGACGATAATGCTCAAGCATCAGTCACAAAGTTAAAGTTACACAGGGGTTGGATATTCCAACAAGACAATGACCTAAAATGCAGTTCAAAATCTACAAAGGCATTCATGCAGAGGGAGAAGTACAATGTTCTGGTATGGCCGTCACAGTCTCCTGACTTGAATATCATCGAAAATCTATGGGATGATGTGTCGGCAACCATCAAATTTAAATGAACTGGAGAGATTTTGTACAGAGGAATGGTCAAAAATACCTCCTTCCAGAATCCAGACACTCATCAAAGGCTATAGGAGGCATCTAGGGGCTGTTATATTTGAAAAAGGGGGCTCAACTAATTATTGATGTAATATCTTGTTGGGGTGCCCAAATTCATGCACCAGACTAATTTTGTTATGATGCATATTGCATATTTTCTGTTAATCCAATAAACTTAATGTCACTGCTGAAATATTACCATTTCCATAAGGCATGTCATATATTAAAAGGAGGTTGCTACTTTTAAAGCTCAGCCAATGATAAACAAAGATCCAAAGAATAAAGAGGGGTTCCCAAACTAATCATATGACTGTATGAGAGGGCAAATTTGCAACATACGATAAACGAAGTGTAGTGTGCACTTCTGCATAACTTAAAATTTCCTTTCCCCTTTTATTTGGTATCCTCAAAGCAATGCTGTGGAGTGTACATTCAGTTCTACTGTGAAGAAGTGTGTACAGTGGTAAACTATCGACTTTAGAGAGTTGCTGCCTACTGTAACAATATAAGAAAGCCTGTTCTCTCCTCCACTTGTGGCAAGACAATCCGAAAACATAAGCTTTGATATATGATGAACAGATAATGAATGTGAAACATTCACATTCTTTATACTGAAACAATTTCTAGGGAGTCCGGATTTATACAGTTCTCATAAAACTACACAGCTACCTAACCGATAAAGGGGGAAACACTGCTGGTGTAGCCGAGAGTACGACACAGCAGGTCTTTAAATTGGCCCTTCAGCCATTTTGCTCTTTAAACAGTCACCCCTGCATCTGCCAATAAACACCATAGAAATAATGGAGACACAATGAAATTAATAAGGTGGAATTTCAACTTCAAAAGCAGGACATAAACAACAACAGCCATTACTATAGATTCCTTTGATGACCTAACATGCTCTGACAGAAAAGCTAAATGAAGGTCAAAATTAACTCACTCTGAGATGTACTGTGCACACAGACCCCATGTTTCAATATTTTGTTTCTTCATAAATTCTAATATGAAAATAAGAATTGGACCGAAAAATATAAATAAATAGTTCAAGATAATGGTGCTAATAAACAGTGAAATAAACACTACATGAAATCAAGACAACATTTAAACTAATTAGAATAAGATGGCAAATGGCTAATTATTTTAATTTCCGGTAGGAAGGTCTGCATATCCCATTTCTAGACTTGAAAACATAATCCAAATAATCAGCATCAAAACAGATCAGAAAAACAGAATGCTACTGCCAGATGTTTTTCCCTTATAAAAACCATTCAAAAATGTTTTCTAAAAATTCAAGTTTAATTTCAAAGTTTGCAAGTAAATAAGCATGCTATTGGAAATAAAAGCCAACTAATATTTAAGAGTATGTATTTCAGATTACTCACTTTGTGGTTCATTATTTTGCCATAGGTCTCCACTAATGATTCAGCATAAAAAGGAGTTTCTCCATAAAGCATTTCATACATGCAAACGCCTAGGGACCACCAGTCACATTCAGGACCATATTTCCCCTTGCCATCTTCCATTGCTTGTAAGATTTCTGGAGAGATATAGTCTGGTGTTCCCACAGCCACTGAGGATTGAACCTAAATAAAGGAAAATAGCAGAATGTCAGGAAACAGTAACTGAAAACCTTTGACAGCGTGGATGACTTAGATGGTTATGTTGCATTTGTTGCATAAATAAGATACTGCAAACTGGAATTATGGGTAGGGATAATGATTACACCTCTTTTAAATAATTGTGTCCCTATTAGGGCAATCAGCTGGCAGGTAGTCTGGAGAGTTGAACACAGTACTACAGATTTATTTTGGTGCCACTCAAAGATAACTTATTTAGCACTTATGGGATATGACATTAATTCAACAATCTTCTTAAAGAAACAAGAAATTAAAAAAAAAAAAGTGAACTTTTTACCATATATATATATATATATATATATATATATATATATATATATATATATATATATATACATACACACACACACACACACAGTGGAACCTCGGTTAACAACCATAATTCGTTCCAAAACTCTGTTCGTAAACCGAAGCAACTTCCACCACAGGATTGTATTTAAATACAATTAATCTGTTCCAGACTGCATCAACTGTATGTAAATATACATTTTTTAGTTTTTAAGCACAAATATAGTTAACTATACCATAGAATGCACAGCGTAATAGTAAACTAAATGTAAAAAACATTGAATAACACTAAGAAAACCTTGAACAACAGAGAAAACTAACACTGCAATAGTTCGCGCTATAGAGCTAGAAACTGCTCGCTAAAAACACTTTTTTTTTTTAATAAGTTTTAAGCACAGGGAAAAAAATGAACATTTAAAAAGTCTGTAATTTAATAAACCACCAAGAAAAGTAACATTGCAACAATGCACGCTATGAACTGATCGCCGTAAACAGAACTGAAAACAAAAACAAGCCTTTACTACCTTATGCATCCTGCTCTCCCTCTCTCGCTCTCTCTCTCTTTCGTGAGCCTGGAGTGCCTGTGTGTGCCACTCTCTCGCGCACCTCTGTGTGTGTGTTCGTGTGTGTGTGTGTGTGTGTGTGTGTCTGTCGCGCGCTGTCTCTTTCTCTCTCTCTCTCTTGCTCACTCGCTGCACAGGAAATGCACAGGGAGAGACTGAACATGTACAAACCGAAAGGGAAACTGGCTTGTTCATATACCGAGTATGTGGTCATGAACCAAGGCAAAAGTTTGGCGAACATTTTGGTCGTAAAACCGATTTGTATGTGTACCGAGATGTTCGTGAACCGAGGTTCCACTGTATGGAGGTGCCCCGACTTCCAGCAAGGCATCATGGATATTGGAGTTTTCCTTCACAGTCCTGCTGGATACCATGGGGGCCGCAAGGGGACACTGAATATTTGCCCTATAACCCGGAAGTATTACCAATCACATGGACTGAGAGAAGCGAAACACTTCCGGGTCAGGGACTATAAAGGACTGTGGGAAAGCCCAGATGACAAGCTTCAAGGGGACGACAAAGCCCCAATCTGTCACAATTTATATAAAATTAAAATACTATTTCCCATTTCATTTAAAAAAGACATTCAGTATTTAGAGTCAAACATAGTAATTGAAAAAAATACGCTGAAATACAAAAAATGCTATAATTGATTTGATTGAATTTAGGAATTTAAGAAATTTATGCAAACAAAGAGCATAGCAGAAGCAACTGACAGCAGCACTACCCAATATGGATGATGTTCAACTGAAAAATTAGCAGTATCTTGGACAGAAAAAGACAGATGAAATTGCGTTTATTGATGTGAAATGGAAAAGAGAAAGCTTGGTGATGCTCAATGGTTAGTAAACATTATGGTTTGACTGCCAGTACCAGACACTCTGGCTGTTAGCATAGGTGTTTCTTTGCTAGGGGCAAAAAGGCAGGGAGAGAGAAGTTGAAGCAGAAGTCACATCCTCAGATCCAAGACAATGGCATAAGTTTAAATTTAATTGGTCCCCCATGAGCTACTCCATTGTGATACACATTAGCATCTACGGATTTTGAAATGGGGTGCACAAACTCCCCGCATTTTGAAATAATTTACAGTTACATACTCTACTGCTTACTTTGCATTTACATATACATTCACACCTGCTGCCTTTAAACTGGAACCCCTGATCATTTAACACTAGAATCCCTAAAGCTTATGAAAAAAGTCGTAATCCCGGGCCACCTTAGCACCTCTCCATCTGCGTCTTTGATTTGCAAATTTGTCAATCAGCACAGGCAGCAAGCAGCCTGCTATCCCATCCTCCCACACCAACACAGGTGAAGTCCTCCCAACTCACTTCTGATTATCTCGGTGTAAAGTGTCTTGAATTGTATAGGGTAAATAGTATCTCGATCTGGGTAAATGTAGGATGATAGGAAATGTGACGCAAGAAATGTTGAACACATAACTAAAACAGAATTTTTTTTTTCATGTTATAATACAAATGAATGTGTTAAGCACTAAAATAACATTTAAATCATTGCATTAAGTCTGTAAACATCTAGGCTATTTGTAATCATTTAAAGTAATACACAATATGTTAGAACCTTTTTTTGTTGCAGATGATCTAAAAGACAAACCCTCAAAAAAGTGATTTCTCAAAATACTTGGCAGGCAGGCAGGCAGGCAAAAAAAAACAAGGCAAAGAAAAATCCAACAGGAGGGGCAGAAAGACAAAAACACATTAATAAAACAAAAACATACTAGGAGACAAAACAAAGGGCACAAAAGCATAATGGTGGCATAATGAATGTTTAAATATGGTGACACAGTGAATGTTTAAATATTATTTCTATTTTTCATGTCTCTATCATGTCACTGCAGTACACTTGATGTTTTAAAGTAACCAATTTAGATAATCAGGATTAGGAAAAAAAAAGTTACATGAAAGGAGGTGCTATGGGCAAACCCCAAGTCCAGCTGAAACATATCTCCTTTGGCGCTTGGCAATTTAAACATAAAAACTGGTAAGAACAATATGCTATCTATAAATTATGAACATAAAATGAAATATCAGAAACAGGAAAAGTCACAATTACATCTATGTGAAAGAAACTAAATTAACAATGCAAATATTTTTTTTTCTTTGAAATATTTACTATAAAAACCACAGGCTACACAATTTCAAGTTACATTCTACAATACTGTTAAACAATTATTATTACATACCGTCCCATCCTCCATCAGCTTTAGACAAGAACCAAAGTCTGCAAGTCGGATGTGTCCATTCATATCCATTAGGATATTATCAGGCTTTATGTCCCTGAAAGTAAACACAAAATATAAACCACACTGAATAAGAAACAAGTATTAGGAAAAAATATTGAAATTCCACACAAATTTAACTTCTGTTTTGGTTACTTTTTGAAGTTTAAAAAACTATATGCATTATATCTTCTGAAGCAGCAGAGAAGGTAAAAGAGCCCTGAATCATGTCTGAATCAAATTATAAAAATGAACAGTCTTCATTGGTTAGCTGTCTTCTGGCTCTCTATTATAAACAGGACAACAGAGTAGTAGGATAACTGAAATTTGAAATGATTAATTTTCATATTTAAATCTGTCTATAGTTTTAGCAGAAATACACTGCTAAAAATGTTTAAAGAATTTGAAATGCTAAGGAAAGGATCCACAATGTGCATAAATTAACAGGGTGACATGGTATAGACTTCATGCATACAGCTCGAAATCCCATTTAATGAAGTCTCTGGGATGCATTTATGTAAAAGATTGATTTAGCTTTAGTTTAAATCATAGTAGATAATAATACTATTCTTTACCAGGCATATTTTAAATATAAAGTAAAAGGGTACATTTTTATTTTATCAGGAGTCTTCCACCAAAAATACCATAATTAATTTGTTTGCTAATTTGTTTATTAATAATAACTGCTTTAATATAATATTACACAGAATTCACCAGGATTCTTCTAGTGCTGTTGGCATGATGCACTTATTTAACTATTAATTAGACTTAATGACACCAAGATAAAAACAGCTTTTCAGCCATGACCATAGTACTAGGGTGTTGCACCGTGTTAGCCATTATGAACGTACAGCCCAAATTGTTTCTTCAACTTGTTGCTATCTTTCTCAATGGGCAAAGAATAAAATGGACTTGTCTTGTTCCTGGTAAACTTTACCCTCTGTTTCAGTAGCTCTGAGCTACTGGATTACAGACTTAAAACATGCACATTTTACTTTTTGTTAATATTTGTGTAGATCAACAACTATTTGTGTCTTCTTATATTTGAATTAACTTAAAAATGCAGAGACAGTTTTACTTACCTAAAAGCTTCTATTTTTAAATAATTACATTAAATGTATGTAGTTCTCTAGATTATTCAGAATAAAATACACTCAAATTTATTTTATTAAAACAGATAATTCCTGATCCAATAACAAGATAACATTCTAGAACAAAATGTGCCTGAATTAAAATCACAATCATTATTGTAATGCTATAAATGCATATCTACTACCCCAAGAAATCAGAGAAACTTGCAATTTTTCTGCACTTGCTAATATTACATCAATCCCTGCCTCTTGAAACACCATAGAGAATAAATACTCGTTTAGTATAAGCTATCGACTCATGAGCAAAAACAACAGAAGAAGCAACCTACTGGTAATAATTTTAAAACATTTACATTCACCTATGTTGACAAACACAGCCCCAACAATAATAATACATGCAGAAATATGTTAAGTGTTTAAATCATATTGTCACACTTAGTTATCAAGAAATTATTAAACTACTTAAACATTTCAATTCCAATTTTCTCTTGAAACTTCACTTTTAATACTTAGCAACAGAAGTAATTTTGCTTCAGGTTTGTGCTTATAACAACTAGATTAAACTGTTTGATATGTCTTATTATTGAACAGTACGTTGTCACAATGCTGTTTTTAAGTACTACATATTTTCTCCCATGTCTGAAAAAAGTGTGTTTCATGTTAAATAAATGTGCTCTATGATATGAAATAGGAACTATATTAGATTAGATGCTACAGGAGTAACAGGACAGCCACCAGCTTCCAGAACTCTGAACTGAATATAAACAAGTGGAAACAATGTCAGAAAACAAGGTTGGAAATTTGATTAAAGGACAGATGTTTCTTATATAAAATCAAGCAAATTTTACATTGCGATCTATTGTGTATGCTAAGATGTACATAAATAATACTGTCAGTTTCGCAGCAATTTGTAGTCCTTGCCAGACTGAAGCACTTAAAGATTAGATAACATCTGCTTCCTGCAATAGTCAGTGCAGCAGACAGGTGCCATGTATGGGCACCTGCCTATGACTATATGTGAACTTGCCAGAAGGACCACATCCTTCTACAACTGAGAGAGTCTGTGTGTTGTAGAAAGGTTAAGGAGGTGCCCAGACTCAGAAGCATAGAGGAACCATGTGCTGGAGAAAAGATTATGCGAACTGTGCCACTCGTCTGCAGGTTTGTGAAGGACTGTGAAAACAATCTTTACATGTGTATGCCATGAGTGGTAAGGTGCACCACAAGTGCTAGTCTCTAGGTGTATATTTAATGTTTTGGATGCAATACTCCTGGCCCCTAACAGTGTGGATGTTTGCTTAGGTGCACTATGGTTATGCAATTGCTTATACTAAGTTAAACTAATAGGCCCATTCACGAAGGAGCCCATTCTGTGTTTTCTCTCTCCGATCTTTATTACAATAGTCAGAGGAAAAATAATTCATATAATGTAAAAGTTGTCATCAGAATCCCACCCCCTTTGTGAACATGATGAGATTACCAAGAAACCCAGAATCAAAACTCAAAAAGGCAGGGTTTACTAACAGTATGATGGCATTGTTGCAATTTTTAAAAATAACAGTTAAAAATTAACAAGGATAAAAAAATATGAAAAGAAAAATAAACAAATTTAATAAAATTTACAATCCCTGAAAAAATATAAAATACCAGCTATCATAACATTCAAATTTTTAAAATAATAAAAGGTGATAGATAGTACACTAGATCCAAGCTGTTACCTTAAAAATCAAGTTTTCAACAAGAATACAGGGACACAGGTGGAAACTTCTTAAGATTACGGTAGATTTTGTACAAATGTTAGAATTACTTACTTCATAAACCATAGACACAAATTAAATTACCAAGTAGTATGAGAAAGGTTGTTACTTGACCTAAAGCTTACATCTAAGTGGTTAAGGCTACAGATGTTAGGATTTATTTTATCTAGCAATGAATTGTATGAGCAGGTATGTTGATATTATGTATTCAGGAATACCATGTATAACAAGAAAATATATGCTCAATCATATTCATAATAAGAGCTGTTACAATCAGATGCACAACCCCTGTTTAGACTTATCACAATACTGAGGAAAAATCTAAACAAATGTATGAAAGAATATTAGGGAAATGACAAACCGATTGTTATACAAGGATATATACTGTATATGCATAAGGTTACAAACTAACAATGCAAAATTAACAAAACAAGATCTGCTCATGCTACAAAACAATTCCTGTACACATACATCAGGAATCAGAGCATGAAATAACTAAAAACAGCCAGGAATTTATAGTGAATAAATAAAGCATCCAACTAGCATGGTTGTAATCACATACAAAGAAGACAATGTCATTTTCTTTGTATTGAACAAAACATTACAGAACATGTGATGTATATTGGTATGGCACACTTTCATTGCTATAACTGTTCTCATGAAAAACATTTATAATACCTTAAGGGGAAAATCTCTCATTGATGAGGATGTGATGCTGAGCTTGTAATTTAGAATTCAGCTTGCTTTCATTATGGGGTTTTATTGCTGCACGATAGCTTTCAAATGATCATCTGTTTCTGTTGAAGTGTAAATGTTGTAATTTTAGTTTCCTGAATAAATGCTGACTTTGGGTTTCTATATTGTGGCAAACAATCTCATCTTAATTTCTCTATTTATCTTACCATATTGAGAAGTTAATTGCCCAAAGATATTTTATGATACCTCAAAAAGCACGAGTTACTTTAATTGTTGATGATATGTGATTATCTACATTTAAGTGACTACAATATTATTCAATTATTATAATATCACTTCGGTAATGTAACCCATCACATGAAAGAATTCCACATGCCGATTAACTCTTAATTTACCGTAACTTTACAGAAGGTCATATTACCTTTAGCAGCTTAGGTTTAGGCTTGCCTTAGCAAACAGGATTTCAACAACTATAGGACATTCCTCTATAGACCTAATATGCGAACATTAAAACCAATGATCAAATAATCAACTAGAAAACAAAAGTTATCAAAAGTCAATACTGGGATGTCTGCCAAGCCATAGACTCGTTAAGTATAAAACTCAGTTTTCTGTCTATGGTTTGAGCATTTTTCTAATCATTTTAATACAGAAATGCAGTTGTATGTTTATGTTTAAATTATTTAAACCTATAATCTTAATTTGGTTTGTGAAATTATAAAGTGGTTCGGATTTGCCTAGCCAATAACTGCCGATTTGATAGCCAAAGTTTCCACATCAAGTTAGCTGCCACATAATTCAGAAGTATTCATTCCAAAATTCCTTTACTGAAGCCGCATCCCACAGATTCAGGGTGAGAACATGAGGCAAGTAATAGTCCTGGACAGGATACCATTGAATCCAGTGTGGAGGCACACCCTTACTAACACATACAGGGCCAGTCCCCCACTGAAACTTAAATGTAGACTTTACCTAATCACAATTAATTAGTCAAACACTTTTTCTTTAATTCTCCATTCGCCTATATTGGCAATAAGAGTTTTCTTAATAAAAACCTGTTAAGAAACAGAAAGGATTAATAAAATTTTTTAGTATTACATCAAACACTAAAATAAAAGAAATAAAAGAATGAAGTAGTACCTATCAATAATAAACAAAAACAATTACTTTTTACTAGCAAAATACCCGCGCTTCGCAGCGGTGAAGTACTGACTTAAAATTTTTATTAAGAAGAAAATTAAACCTTTTTAAACTGAGGGAAAATATACCAATAATTATTTGTTAAGGATCTCTTTGCATACCACATTTTGAGTTCGGCCCTCCGGTTGTAATATGACCAAGCTGTGCACTGAGCTTACTCTTAAGCATGCAACGTACAGTTGGCCATGTGAACAGTAATCTTGTTTCAAATCTCACAGCTTGGATTGCTGCTGTCATAATCGGTTTGAGTTTCATGGTTTGTTTCAATGACGACAGTATTTGCAGAACTTGTTTTGAAGTGACATTCGGCATCTGTCAAGCATTGTAAGCATACAACCGGTTTCATCGATAATTTCACATCCAGCTTTTGAGAGTTTAAACATTCATAAACATCAAAGTGTCCACTACTGAAATCGTCACCTGTGAGTCTAAGATGTTTAAGAGGCACTGGCAGTTGTCGAAAGGTATAAAATATTTGGCCATGTAGGTACACTTGAAAGCGACAACCGAACAATTCAGCGGCAGCCATCAACTCACATGCAGAACCATAGGTGAAGGGCTTAAGCATTTCACTCTTATAGTGCTCCTGTGTAGTATAATAATCTCCTGTACGATTATCAGTCCACACCTTCAACCTGTCCCAGTCATTCAATACATAAGACACAATGTTCCTCCGGATATCAAGAGTGAGCCCGATATTATCAGCAGGGAGACGTGACTCCCGTGGCGAAGCAAGGAAAGGAATGTAGAGACTGGAGTGACGGACGGCCTTATATAGGCAGGCAGCCAACAACGTGGGAGGCATTGGGATGGGGGACCCAACGCCGCCTCACACAGTGACCGAGCTGCAAGCTATGGATGTATATATGTACGTAAGTAGGATTCAGTTAGCATTGGGAACCAAGCGTACCAAATTTCTTGAAGATGGGCCCATAAGTAACAAAGACCGTTGAAAAGTTTAATATGGCGGCTGACAGTGGCATCATACCACCGAAATAAGTACGTACAATGGTTTCGGTTAACACAGGGAAGCCGCCTACCAAATTTCGTGAAGATGGGGCCGTAAATAAGAAAGTTCAACATGGCGGATGTTGTCGACCGTTATTGACCATTACGACCGTTACATGTAGAATTTCGAAATGAAACCTGCTTAACTTTTGTAAGTAAGCTGTAAGGAATAAGCCTGCCAAATTTCAGCCTTCTACGTACACGGGAAGTTGGAGAATTAGTGATGAGTGTGTGATTGAGTGAGTCAGTGAGGGCTTTGCCTTTTATTAGTATAGATTATGAACACAAACTGCTAAATAATTTTAACTTAAATACTTAAATGTCAGCATACCATCTGATAAAGCAAACTACACTTATCACTAATAATGGAACTAAAATAAAATATGAATTATGAACATACTTGACTTTGTAACATAATAATGCTGTTATTAGTGCAAAGTTAATTAATATTTTTGTGCACTACCAGCATCTACTGTATATAATCAGCTGTTGGACTGATCCAACTTGAGGTTCACCAAGGCATTATGTAATGCAAGAAATTTACAAAATGAGAAAAAAAAAAAAATACTACAATTAGAAATAAGTAGAAAATCTGAGGTAAAGAATCTGACAGTTATTTTGGATTTAGAGCTTAATTTTAAACTTAATATTAATTATGCCACCAGGACTGCTTTTATTCATCTAAAAAATATAGTATGTATTCAGTCTTTTAAGGCCTTAAGAGGATACAAAAACGCTGGTGCTTGCCTTTGTCTTTACCTGTATAAATTACTGCACAGGTATGCCAAAAATACATTTACTACAACTGTATAAGAATGCTACTGCAAGAATCCAAATTAAAAAGAATAAATCTGATCACATAGCACCAGTATATGCATCTTTACACTGGCTTTCTGTGTCTTTCAGAATCAATTTAAAAAAAACTGCTAATTGTTTATAAGACTTTGAATAATCCTGCAATTCACATATGTTGGAATATTTGCCCTCTTATATTCCAACTAGTTGTACCCCCATGGCTTTTCCCACATACTAATGAAACAGAACAAACTTTAAAAATAGATGTTGGCATTATATCTGATTGTGTTGAACTCTGATGGGAAAGCGTTCCACACATGGGAAGAAAAGCACATGGCCGTGATATTTGTGGCAATCAGCAGCTACCCTCTAAAACACATGGAGCTCTGATCTCTCTCTCAAAAACGTCAAACGTTACACCTTAACAATATGTAGATGATAAATGTCTGTTGAACAAACAGGTATCACACTAGTTAAGCAGAGGCAAGGTGCACTCCAACACGTGTCGAGACATAGACTAACTCGAACAGAGGCTGCCGAGTAAATGAGGAATGACCCGCCCCCCCTGCTCTCGGCCCACAGCCTCTCTGTTGGATTTGCACAAATACATCAGTACCACAAGCGAACTATGGTACTTAGCACAATAACAGAAGTCGTAAAATCAACCAGAAAGTTCAAGCAAATTATAGAAAACGACCAGATCTAAATCTGTTAAGTAATTCTCCCATAAAAAGCGGACAGACATACAGACAGAACGTGCGCCACAAAATTTTTAAACCGTTTCTTAGCAAGCACCTATGGGTCAAAGGTAACCTAAATTCCAAATTTCAAGTCCCAAGTCCGTAATGAGTGAGTCAGTGGTATTTGGCTTTTTATATATATATATATATATATATATATATATATATATATATATATATATATATATATATATATATATATATATATACAGTGGTGTGAAAAACTATTTGCCCCTTCCTGATTTCTTATTCTTTTGCATGTTTGTCACACAAAATGTTTCTGATCATCAAACACATTTAACCATTAGTCTAATATAACACAAGTAAACACAAAATGCAGTTTTTAAATGATGGTTTTTATTATTTAGGGAGAAAAAAAATCCAAACCTACATGGCCCTGTGTGAAAAAGTAATTGCCCCCATTTTAAAAAATAACCTAACTGTGGTGTATCACACCTGAGTTCAATTTTCGTAGCCACTGATTACTGCCACACCTGTTTCAATCAAGAAATCACTTCAATAGGAGCTGCCTGACACAGAGAAGTAGACCAAAAGCACCTCAAAAGCTAGACATCATGCCAAGATCCAAAGAAATTCAGGAACAAATGAGAACAGAAGTAATTGAGATCTCTCAGTCTGGTAAAGGTTATAAAGCCATTTCTAAAGCTTTGGGACTCCAGCGAACCACAGTGAGAGCCATTATCCACAAATGGTAAAAACATGGAACAGTGGTGAACCTTCCCAGGAGTGGCCGGCCGACCAAAATTACCCCAAGAGCGCAGAGACGACTCATCCGAGATGTCACAAAAGACCCCCGGACAACGTCTAAAGAACTGCAGGCCTCACTTGTCTCAATTAAGGTCAGTGTTCACGACTCCACCATAAGAAAGAGACTGGGCAAAAACGGCCGGCATGGCAGATTTCCAAGACGCAAACCACTGTTAAGCAAAAAGAACATTAGGGCTCGTCTCAATTTTGCTAAGAAACATCTCAATGATTGCCAAGACTTTTGGGAAAATACCTTGTGGACTGATGAGACCAAAGTTGAACTTTTTGGAACGCAAATGTCCCGTTACATCTGGCGTAAAAGGAACACAGCATTTCAGAAAAAGAACATCATACCAACAGTAAAATATGGTGGTGGTAGTGTGATGGTCTGGGGTTGTTTTGCTGCTTCAGGACCTGGAAGGCTTGCTGTGATAGATGGAACCATGAATTCTACTGTCTACCAAAAAATCCTGAAGGAGAATGTCCGGCCATCTGTTCGTCAACTCAAGCTGAAGCGATCTTGGGTGCTTCAACAGGACAATGACCCAAAACACACCAGCAAATCCACCTCTGAATGGCTGAAGAAAAACAAAATGAAGACTTTGGAGTGGCCTAGTCAAAGTCCTGACCTGAATCCAATTGAGATGCTATGGCATGACCTTAAAAAGGCGGTTCATGCTAGAAAACCCTCAAATAAAGCTGAATTACAACAATTCTGCAAAGATGAGTGGGCCAAAATTCCTCCAGAGCGCTGTAAAAGACTCATTGCAAGTTATTGCAAACGCTTGATTGCAGTTATTGCTGCTAAGGGTGGCCCAACCAGTTATTAGTTTCAAGGGGCAATTACTTTTTCACACAGGGCCATGTAGGTTTGGATTTTTTTTTCTCCCTAAATAATAAAAACCATCATTTAAAAACTGCATTTTGTGTTTACTTGTGTTATATTTGACTAATGGTTAAATGTGTTTGATGATCAGAAACATTTTGTGTGACAAACATGCAAAACAATAAGAAATCAGGAAGGGGGCAAATAGTTTTTCACACCACTGTATATATATATAGATTACAATCTTAGATCCTTAAATTCTATTTTGCTTGCTATCCCTAAGAGTAAAATATAAAAGAAGTGGTGAAACTACTTTTAGTATCTGTACTCCAAAAAACATGGAATAATCTCCAGGCTGCCCCCCTGGCACTCAAAGAATCTTCTCTTCTATTTGGGAGACTGGAGTCATCCTAACTAAGTGGAAAATGGGACTTGTCTCCCCTATCTGGAAAAGGAAGGGTGATCACCTGGTTTGAAGCAACTATAGTGCCGGGTAAGTTTCTTGCTAGGGTCCTCCTCAATAGGATCTGTGATCAGTTGCTCACCTACCAGCGACCGGAGCAGTTTACAACTACTCCATCCTAGAACTAAGAGTTCTCATCGAGTGTAAACACAAATACTGGCAGATTTTCAAAACACATTCCAATCAGTTGCCCTGTGGGACATTCTGAGACTTCGCAGGATCTCCTCAAGGTTGCTGGATATCATGGCCGGCCTGTACACTGGTACTGTGAGTGCTGTGCAGTGTGGAGGCAGAACCACTGCGTTCTTCCCAGTTGATTCTGGTGGTTATCTGGGGTGTGTTCTTGCTACTAATCTGTTCAATTTTTGAAAGGACTGGCTGTTGGGCAGGTTCATGAGGTGCAGCAACTGTGAGACATCTGACGATGAAGGAAGACTCACTGATCTTGACTTCACCGACAATGTTGTGATCTTCACAGAGTCAATGGAGGCTCTGATCGAGGCTCCAGACAGACCGGGTGAGGAGTCTGATTGTCTGAGCTTGTGAACGTCCTGGATAAAAACAAAGATACAGGCCTTTTAATGATCTCTTGGGCACAGCCATCAGCAGTGTGTTATCTGTGGAGAAAATTTCAACCGCTTCAAGAGGTTTACTTACCTCGGCAGCAACATTCATAACTCTGGTGACTCTTCCTTGAAGCCAGTAGACAGACTGGGACAGCATGGGGGATGTTGCGGTCACTGGAAAGGAGTGTGTGGCACTCTTAATATCTTTGCAAAAGGAAGAAAGTCCAAATCTTTAGAGTCCTGGTACTTCCTGTTTTGCTATATAGAGACATGGGCACTATCCAGTGACCCAAGAAGAAGACTGGACTCCTTCGGTACTGTGTCTCTTCGGAGAATAATTGGATACTGCTGGTTTCCGTTGCTTATGGAGTCCCAAATGAGGCACATTACCTGCATTGTGAGGGAGCGTCAGTTACAGCATGGCCATGTGGCACAATTCCCTGAGGGTGATCCAGCTTGCGGGATGGTCATTATTGAGGACCCAAGCAGCTGGACCAGGTTGAGGGAATGCCCACGTAACACCTGGCTGAAGCTTGACATATTAAACAGTTACGAGCATTTTATATTTAGTTACACTAATAGGAGATTCCTTATGAGATTTAAGATAATGGAGAAAAAAACTCTTCTTAAACACACCAAAACAACTGAAGCTGGCTAAATGTCATGTTAAATGCATATATGAGATACAAACTCTTGTTGAATATACTCATATTGATGAACCACTTCAGTTGAAAAACAGTGTTGATAGTATTACACAATTATTATCTACATGCAAATAAAAATGTGAATTCACAATTATGTTCATATAAAGGTGTGAGTTAAGTGTGAAGATATGCATAAACACATTCCTCATGATAATACATGTGTATCCTTGTTTGTACTGCTCTGTCCACAAAATTACAGAGGTCAGAGTGAAATTCTGGAAGCAAAAAAATAAAAACATACTGTAGTGAGTTTTGAATTCCTCTAACACTAGCAATATAATAAATATGCCACAGCATTCCATGTTACAATGTTTCAGATTTAAACTACACGCTTCTGTACTTTCTGCACAGAAATCAGTCTATAGTTTTAATTTTTCACTGTAAGTCTGTAAGTCAATTTTTCTTTGTATCAAAATAGAAATTTACCAGTAACACTTTACTGTATTAAGTTGGACTGAGAATGTCATGTCATACTAACAAGGCTGGCAAATAACTTAAAAAATTAAGAAAAAGGATAACTAAACCAGATACTGATTCAGTTCCTCCATAACATATGTTACTTCAAGATTAGGCATTATCAAAACGAAATAATGAAAGAAGTTGAAACAGTATACTGTATTAAATGTTAACCACTCAAAAACACAGTGGAAGAGAGAGTTCTAAAATATATAGTAAGATTATTGTCTTTGTTTTACGAAACATGACAAGGAGTGTCACAGACATATTTTTTTTTCTTGAGAAGTCAGAAGGCAAATAAAAGAAGCCACAAAAGAGCCCCAATTGACCTATGACAGAACTGTAATGAGTTATACAGGCAACAAAGAGAATGCAGAGCTGATAATGAAAAAGAACACTGAAAATATTAACTTTACATTCACAGTGGGTAAAGTAATCTCTCATCTTTCATTTCATGTTTTAGCAAGAATCGGGGTTTTGATGAATTGTGTATGATTCAAATGGCTCTAATTTAACATGGGGCCCATGAAAATTTCCTTTACTCGTATTTTGTGTATCCATCTTCCAAATAATATTTTTTGGTATCTGGAACACTTAATTAATCTACGAGGGTAAATTGTGTTTTCGCATAAACTTTGGGGATCAGGGGCCCCATCAAGGGAGTAGGCTACCAGTGTGGATCCTTAGCCTCAGCGTCACCAATTCACTTTAGTAAACAGTGTCCTCCAGGAATCAGGAATCCAGGGTTCAGTAAGGGATGGCATCAGCACTAGCTCTTCACCTCCCTCATTCATCTATGAATGAATATGAAAGTGATTCGTATGTATTCGATGCAAGCTGAAAATCACAGGTATTTCTACAACCCAAATAAAGAGACACTCCACAAAATCAAGACTGTTTTTTCACTTTAGTGCAGCACTGCAAGAATAGCCTTCAATCCCTGATGACCCTTTTCTGTATTATGCAGGTTTGGTAGACTTGTTTATGATTACTTAAATGATGGAAGAACTATTTTCATCTCAAAATAACAGACAGGCACCTTATCAATATTTTAAATGTGATTAACAAAAATGAGGTAATACAGAGATATTTTGATTGATATCTTTTTACTTGTTTTTCACAACAATCACTGTTCACTTGCTGCAATTGGCATGAATGCTATTCCTTACACAGCGACTGAGCCAAAATTATTTGACTTTAAAAGCATTTAAAAAGTCACAGATATTTGCTCAGTGAGAACAATCTCAGCAATATTATTTTAAAAAAGAATGATTGATCAAAAACATTTTATGACATTGAGATACATGAGAATCAGTTTAAGGGAGAAGGGTTAAAAAAAAAAAGTCTGCTTACTCAAGGTATCAAACAGCTGCTTGTCTTGCTTTTATGAATAGATTTTCCCAAATGTTTATTACAATTGAGTATATATATTGACCTATGCGCAGTGGCAAGTGAGGCAGTTGACAGTATCTCCAAGGTGTCACAGAAACTAGAATGTCTGTATCTAGATGACGCAAAATTGATTTTTCAATGATTTTAACCAGGGTTTACTGAGGAACTCTTTATGGATTTATATCAGCATTTCAAGTACACAATTTATTATGATAGAGTGTTTGGCTCGTTTTACAAGAACATTAAGAGAGCTTAAACATTTTAAACATCTGCTAAAATCAGCTGACCGTAAGTACATGCATTCCATTCCCATGTATGATAGAGAGAGAGAACAAAAAAACAATAAAATCAGGTCAGATGAGTCTGCCCAGTTCCTTCAGGGATTTCTTAATTGTTCTTAATAGATTTCTTTTAACAATCATATTCACATAATGACAGAAACATGTTTATGAATCTTGCATTATGTTTTTTAAATCTTGGTGAAACCAGTGAAGTTTCATGCTAATAACAAGCAGTGGATGGCCAAAAATTTAAATGCCCTGCTAAACAAGAAGATAAGCGTTTAGCAACAAACCTTACATAAAAAGGAAGTATTTATAGGAACACGTTAAATGTGAAATCAGCTGAAGTTTAACTGTGGCTGTCATTGAGAACTGACAGTCTGAGCTCACAATAGAATAGTACTGAAAAGGGTACCTGGAATTAATCGGAAGGCACAAATTGTAGACACTGGCTGGGGTTAAGAAACTTATTTATAAATTGGATAAAGAATTTAAATAATTGTATTTAATATATAAAATATTGATTTTGATTCAGTGATAATGGAACAAAGGGTCATAGAATCAAAAGTGAAACTAGTACTCTGTCTTACTTTGATTAAAAGAATGTCAAGAAGGCAAACAGACATCAAGAAGGCAAGCAGACAGAAGTCAGGAAAAGCTAGAAAAGGAGAAAATAAGTGGATGTCTACTTCATGGAGGGGAAGAAACGCTATATAAGTATATTTCACTACACATTTTAGATGTCTCCACTGTAGTTTTGGAACAGGTATCAAAACTCGGAAAGCTGCTCATTATCATCCCAAATGCAAAAACTTTACAAACAAAACTTCTTATTGATTGATTCCAGACCCGTTTTCTTAGCTTTTATTAGCATTAAATCCCTTGGGGAAGCTGAGGGTGCAGCTATACAAAATCAATTCCATCTGGAACCCTAACATTGTAGCAATGGGTGTAGATTGCCAAAGTAAAATTTCTTTATCTATTTCTGTACCTACACTTGAAATGTTGCAAAACTCAGTTCAGATTCTGTTAATTGATTTTTAGTTTATTTTTAATACCATCTAGCCTTTTTAGACAATTTTTTTAGACACACTACAGGCTGGACAGTAGATTTTTACTAAGATGAGGAATAGAAAGGATTAGCTCAAACAGCTATATGCCTAATCAGGCCTCTGGCCCCACTGGATCGTCTCAGGGTTGCCATCTCTCTTTCTCTCTCAACAACTACCAGAGATCAAATAAGGACAGACATATTCTAAAATATACAGAATACTTTCATATAGTTGGGAATTTTGCAAGAAAAGAAGTGCAGTCATGGAGCTGTTGTTAAAGATATTATTATGTGGTATGAATGTTCCCTTTTACAGCTAAATATCTCTAAAGAAAATTTTAAACACTCCTCCCTTCTTTCGTTTTCAGTCAAATAAAACAGCATATATAATGGAAATATAAAAAAAAAATTACAACTGGCTATTCATTGAACTGAAAATACAAAAAATAGTGACTAAAGGCTGAAATGTCTGTTCTGAGAGACTGTTATAATGTCCTGTGTTTGATAACATTAAGTCAGTACATTTTTGCTCCCGATTTCTGCTCCTGTATAAACAGAATATACCTTTGTGTCAGAACATTATTGCTGGAAACAAATCTGCCTTTAGAGATAATTAAGCATACATACCTACCTAGACTTTTACATGCAGCACTTCAGCCAACTTTGTCAAACACACTCATCAAAAGCCATTAGAATTTAAATGTAGTTGTTTTTAACTTTGTTTTTTTTTTAATTAAGAAGTTGGGGACCATGTGCTGATATTGTGTTGATGCACCCATCACATGCCAAACCACCTGGAGTACAGTGGGTGACACCTCTGCACCACAATGGAAAATTGTGAGGTTTTTTTTTACGGTGACTGGAGTGCTTGCCAATCCTGGCACCAACCCTCAGCTTTTCCCCATAAGTTGGAAGACCTGGATGCACATTAATGTCATATCCAGGGCGAAGCAATTGCAGGTTAAAGGCCTCGCTCAAAGGCTCAATAGAGTAGAGTCACTTCTGGCATTTTACAGGATTCGAACCAGTAACCTTCAGATTGCCAGCACAGATCCCTAGCCTCAGAGTCACCACTCTGCTCAACATGTACTTTCTTTTTGAGGACAATTCTAAAAAAACATTTCCCGTCATTTACACATTTTTTTGTGTTTCAAACTAAACCATGTGCAGAAATTCTAAAGTTTCAATGTAGCATTTCTTTTCATTTAAACTAAATCACCAGTCCAGTTCCAGGTAGTCATTTAGCTGGGTTAACTGCACCATTGTCAGGTAACTTTTAAATAATAATAAAAAAATTATCAAATAATAAAACAAAAAAAGTTTAGAATTATATACACACCCAGTGACTATTTATATACAGTGGAACCTTGGTTCACGAACGTCTCGGAACACGTACAAATCGGTTTACGACCAAAAAGTTTGCCAAACTTTTGCATCTGTTCACGACCACAAACTCGGTATATGAACAAGCCAGTTTCCCTTTCGGTTTGTGCACGCTGATGATTTCTGCACGTGTTCAGTCTCTCCCTGTGCATTCCCTGTGCAGAGAGAGACACACACACACACATATACACACACACACACACACACACACAAACACACACGCATGCGAGAGAGACACACACACGCTTGCGAGAGAGACACACACACGAGAGAGAGATGGCTGGATGCATAAGGCCAAGAAGGCAGTTAAAGAATGCACCAGGCTTGTTTTTAAAGAGACAGATCCAAGCATTGTTTTAACCTCGTTGTATTTAATGAAGACTTTTTTCTGTTGGATTTTAACCTCCACTGTTGGATTTTGACAATCACTCAGAAGCCATAATTGGGAGGAAGAAGACGAGGTTGCCTGGGGTGAGTGCTGAAGGAAGAAGAGTGTGCTTTGCTTTGTGTTTTACTTTGTGTGTTTGTGCTAGGGACTGTGTTGTGCCTGTGGGGATTACGGGGAAGACTGTAAGGTTTATAATGATCAGGTCATTGATGATAGAGTTAACAGAGGGTGGGATCTGCAGAGTACGAAAGCAGAGAGAATTACTTTATCGGTGCTTTAAGAGCTTACTAGCCGAAGCATACGGCGGTATAAGAATAGGAACGGAAAACGGTGAGAAAGGAATTCAGTATAACAAAAGCTTAGGAAACCACTGTCGCAGCATAACGAAAATAGCAAGGAGCAAATCCAATACCAATGGTCGAGAGAGTACCTTCCTGTAGCAGGCTATGGAAAACCTAGACATATATAGATAGACGCCGCATTCGCTCTGTTTCCCAGTCGACACGATAAGTCAGTGAGTGGTAAAAGTGCCATTTAAACTAATACAGGTAGACCGGGTTTTCTGATGAAAAAACAAAAACGTTTTAAACAGTATCGTTTACATACAACAGATTTTGGCGAATCGTTTACATGCAGTTATTTATATCCATTTATTGTGGTCTTTGGCCAGCTTGTTATCCCGACCAATACCCCCAGGCCACCTGATGGAGCCCTCCCTGCAGTATGGAGGTGCACCGAAGACCAGCAGGGAGTCATGGACTATGTAGTTTTTATACACGACCCTGCTGGATACCACAGGGGACACAAGAGAGAGCTGCAGGGAGGTCCGATGAATTGTTCATGCCCTATAACCCGGAAGTGCATCATAGGAAGAGCGACGTGCTTGCGGGGTGAGAAGAAGGACTTGTACCTGACTCGGAAGTGATAGAGAGTCACATGCACTGGGGATTGAGAACACTTCTGGGTCAGGGTATATAAAAGGACTGTGGGAGCTCCCAGATGGCGAGCTGAGTAGGGTGGAAGGGTGACAACTCGTCTGGGAGTGGAGGATTGTGTATTGTTAGTGATTTGTGATTATTGTAAGAGTATAGTGGAGGAGGGGGTGCTTTGTGCACTGTGGCATAAAAATAAAGTCATCATTTGGACTTTTCCTGGTGTCTGGAGTCGTGGACAGAGATTCAAGGGAGCGATACAGCCCTAAACTGTCACATTATACACTAATAATGGCAATTAAATAATAAAAATATTAATAATTATTATTATTTAATAATTCCTCCTGTATAAGTAACATTTCTCGGACTGCTTTCTTCCATCTCCAAAAATGTCTAGACTTCGTCCTGTTCTTACGCAGCACAGTACTAAAGTATTGGTTAATGCCCGAGTCACCTCACGTATAGATTACTGTAATTCTATTCTATCTGTCATCCCACAAAAACGTATCCATTGCTTACAATTTATTCAAAATTCTGCTGCCAGGATAATAACCTGCTGTTCTAAATCCACTGAACATACAACACCTATTCTCTCTCAACTTCACTGGCTCCCTGTTAACTACAGAATACAATACTAAATACTGCTCTTAACATTTAAAGCTCTCCACAACCTCACTGATCTCCTACAGACTGACACTCGTCTCACTCAGATTATCATCTGCAGCTGTACTTTCTGTACCACACATTAAACTCTGTGCTATGGGAGCTCGAGCGTCTCTCATAGTGCTCAACTCGGGAATTCTCTTCTCTCTCATATACATCAGCTCGATTCAATTACACATTTTAAAACTACCCTCAAAACTTATCTTTTCAAACTGGCATACCAATTGTGAATTTTGCACTGTTACTGCCAGTTATCTTTGTTTGTTTGCTAATTATTGCTGTTAGATCAAGAGCGACAGTGGAGTCGGAATGAGGATTAGAGATGGCGGGTGGGGCTCTAGCGTGCTTATCCCATGGGCTTAGAGTTGGTGGGTGGGGTTCTCTGTCTTGCTTGCCCCTAGTTAGAGTTGGCGGGCGGGCTTTGGCAGGCGTGGCTCTCTGTCTTGCTTGCCCTTAGTTAGAGTTGGTGGGCGGGGATGTGTGAGTTGGCGGGCGTGGCTCTCTGTCTTGCGTGCCCTTAGTGAATTATATATATAGATTCTAAAATATTATTGATTAGGTCCTGCCAGGTTTTGAAAAACTTCTGCACAGATCCTCTAACGGAGAATTTGATTTTTTCCAATTTCAAATAGTATAAAACATTGGTTTCCCACTGACTTAAAAGAGGAGAGTTAGGATTCTTCCAATTTAGCAAAATAAGTCTGTGTGCCAAAAGTGTAGTGAATGCAATCACAGTTTGTTTGTCCTTCTCCACTTTAAACCCATCTGGAAGAACACCAAACACAGCTGTTAATGGGTTAGGAGGGATTGTGACGATGAGGCTGTCTGAAAGACACTTAAACATTTTGGTCCAAAATGATGTTAATTTGGTGCAGAAATATGAAGAAAGAAATAAGTGACTTGGTCAAGATAAACGAGAAGCTGCAACAGGATAATAAAGACCTGGAAATGCGTCTATATAATCGTTTTGATGCAACCTTTAAAGGTATGCTGGGGAAAATTGAGGAACACATTCAATAAAATACGTCTAAACTGAGAAAACTTGCCGATTAGCTGGATGACATTAAGCAGACATTCACGACTCGAACTGAAATAGCGCAACAATTGGCATTTAACGACGATGGAAAAGCTATAGCTGCGAATTACGAATGCAAAAACCTCAGATACAGACTTGCGGCTCTGGAAGATGGATGCAGAAGGAATAATATTAGATCATTTAATTTTACTTTGCCATGTCTGTATCTCCTATGCTACGCCAGTTTGAGGATTATTATTTTTGTTGTTGCCGATAGATTAACATCTGTGTTGTACACTAACATTTTCCCCCCTCCTCCCAACGTTTATGACGAGCCTATGCTCATGCACATCGCATTTTACTGTAACAATCCAGTGGGACACACTCCTCAGGTCCAGACCCACAGATGCTACAGTAAAAATACTGACTACTACACCACTCCACCATGGTCTATTAAAAGTCCATAAAGTATGCACTGTGCCTGTTTAGTTAAAAAGATAAGTGCATTTAAGCTTGCCAAACAGTTTGAAACAGCAAGGCCTTCGGAGAAACAACATTGAACTTCTTATGATACCCTTAAATTTTTTTATACCAGCTTTGTACAACACTGTCTTAAAGCTAACCATTTTTGTTTTACATTTTTCCAATAACTATTTATTTTAGTCTATGGTTCAGAGCATTATCTGTTATGTCCAGAAATAAGTATTGTATGTAAATTAAGTGCATCACCTAATGCCCTAATAATTACATATCTAGAGATTGGGACGAACGGGAAGTAAAAATAAACGTTTCCTAAGGAGGCTTTATGAAAAGTACTGTGATCGTTGAGCTCACCAGCAGAAATTCTCCTTTTCTGCTGCTAACTGTTGGTGACTTCACACTTGTATCATTTAATACGTCAGCCCTGCTGTCAGGTAAACTTTTACAAGTTGGATTTTTAGGACTTTATCACACCCTACACCCCCAGCCCACCCCCCAAACCTCCGAATCCAGCACCATTTTAGCCTGGAACTAGAACTGAGGGAAATATAGCCAAACCAGCTAAATAATAATTTGTGTTTATAATAATTCTATCATCGACCTATCAAACTTATTAAACCTCAAAAATAATGAATATGATGTACATATTGCATTTATTTCCCTTTTGAGAGGGAAAATTCAGTGCAAAAACTTTTTTTTGAGCATTTTTAATAAAAGCACTTGCACCTTTTTGCGCCATCCCCTTGATCTGAGTGTGAATTGTTCCCATTTGCCAAGCTCATCCGGGTACATTGCCAATGGTTCAAGGGCTTCCGAAGCTGGAGGTGGGAGCATAGAGCAGGACCCGCATCTTCACATGCCCTTGCTTCATGGCATTTCACAAAGGACAACCCACAACTCCCAGCTCTGAATGAATAAATTTGGCTTGGAATCTGCACATATGATGTTCACATCCGCTCAACAGTTAAAAAACTAATAAAAATTGAAGGAACATAGGTAGCATCATGTCGACATTCAACTTTCCAATTTTGAAATTTTGGATTAAGCCTACTTAACCTGTAATAGTATTAATATCTTTATTTGTAAACCTGCAGATATTTGTTAGAAAGGGTAGGTAATTTTGACTTTTGATATATCATGTTCTTCATTGACTACCTGCCTGCATTAAAGCACTTATACACTGCTCTGTAATCATCTTGGGCAAGTAAAGTAATGTTTTTAATTTATATACACAAGCTAAAATAATATAAAGGCTAAACTGTGTGATTAAGAATAACACTGTACAGTACATATATACTTAATGTGTAGAAATGTATACATTCTTCTACTATTCACTTCTAAGAAGCCCCCTGTAAATAATACTCAATTTCAGAAATGTCCCCTTAAGCAGTGCATGGCAATAAATAATAAGAGCTATAAGGAAGGCCTTACTCTATATATACCTTCACAGTTCAAGTATTCCTGCAATTATTAACTAAGCAACATGAGTAGAAGTAATTCAAGAGTTACATAAACAAAGCATGATCCTTGCCAGACTGTCTGCCCTCAAAAAGTATTAGCATGTACTTTCTTGCCAGAAAGAAGGGTCCCTCCCTTCAGAGTCTTTCCAAAGCTCTGATACTTCCAATTAAGGACTCATATTCTGGCCTGTTCACCTTTGCTTCTGCTTAGTTCAATGAGTCTTAACAGTCTTTCTTGTTTTACTCTAATAGGAAAAGCGGCTCACTGTCAAAAGGTTCCCACTCATTTTCTTGTTATACTAAACTTAGAATTAAACAACCTACTCATGGCCAAACAGCCTCAACGTAACCCTGAAAGGGCATTTGCAGAGTTCTTTACTCTATGGTTGGATCTGCAAAACTTTACAGTCTATAACATTTATCATCTGTGTCAATTTTACAGCCATTACTTAGGTTTACAATCCTCACTTTTGGGGTGTGGGCATAAAGGTTTTAAACATTGATACAGTCCTAGAAAACAAACTCTTGAAACTAGACTTTAAAAAATACAGAGATGCCAAAAACAATAATCCATATGTCCATTTTGCAAAACTACTGATCTTAGCAGCACTAAATGTAAGGCAGGATCTAACCCTGGAAAGGGTGCCAATCCATCACACTACATTTTATTTACTTAATGTTAAAATATCAAATGGTAAAATTTACATTTACCAATGTGTAATTTAGAGAGGTCCAATACACATGTTTTATACAATACTTTATTAAATTGCATTTCATCCTTGTTTCAGAGTTATGTATCAAGTTAGTCTTGACCAGGCGACAAAGGCAAAAACACAACATCAGTAACTAAGTCATTTAAGAATTGGTAATTGTCAGTGGCATGCATTTATTTCTCTGTGGCACTCTAATTTTAAATATGACATCATTATGCTACTGTAACATATTATTTGTTAAGTAACACTCCTACTCTCTTGAAAAATGATATAATCAAATTAATAAAAAGCAAACCGCCATGACCCATTCACACAAATATTTCTGGTTGTCTTTCCAATGAAATGCTTGAACAGTACATACACAACACAAAACAAAAAAGCATTTTAAAACAGCAGCAATTTTTATAAAAAGTCAACAAATCCAAAGGGATCGTTCAACTACAGTCCTAAATATTAAACTTATAAAAGTCAAATATATTGATACATGAATTTTAATCTGCTTTATCTACATATGTATTTTAATGAGGTGTTGGCAAAAAAAAATATTTACATTATATAATGAAAAAAGAACTGCTTACTTAAAGAAGTGATGCCTAACCACTTGTAATGAGAACAAGGGTGTACCACTGAGTTAAACACACTAAATTCTATATAATAACAACAATACCAATGTATTCACATTTAGAAAGGATACATGCAAGCTAGGCCTGTGCTGATGGGTGGATGACGGTAATATTAGCAATCACCGACTGATCACTTACATTGTCAAAGGATGTTACTTTACCAATGCTATGAAAGACTTGAATAAATGCACTGTAAATACTATGTTTATTCAAGGCATTTTACATATGACCTGAATACATAGGATGTGAACCTATTGCACACGTATTACATTTACACTAAAAACTTAAAGATGTCTTTAGCAGACAGATAAAAATTCACCCATCCATTATCCAACCTGCTATATCCTAACTCTACAGGGTCATAGGGGTCTGCTGGAGCCAATCTCAGCTAATACCGGGCGCAAGGCAGGAAACAAACCACGAGCAGGGCACTAGCCCACCGCAGACAGATAAAAATCCATAACATTTTCTCTAGCAAAATGCAAAGCAGCAATTGGACAAATTCTTATATTTTGGTGTTCAAAAGGATGCTTGCATGAGAATTTTGTAAACTTCATTCATTTTTACTGACTCACTCATCACTGAAATTTGGCAGGCTCATTCCTTACAGCTTACTTACAAAAGTTAAGCAGGTTTCATTTCGAAATTGAACGCGTAACGGTCATAATGGTCGACAATGTCTGCCATGTTAAACTTTCTTATTTATGGCCCCATCTTCAAGAAATTTGGTAGGCTGCTTCCCTGCACTAACCGAAACCGATGTACGTGCTTATTTCGGTGATATGACGCCACTGTCGGACGCCTTATTGAACTTTCCAACAGTCTTTGTTACTTATGGGCCCATCTTCAAGAAATATGGTTCGCGGGTTCCCAACGCTAACTGAATCCTACTTACGTACATATATACGTCCTTCACCTGCAGCTCGGTCGCGATGTGAGGCGGCGTTGGGTCCCCCATCCCCACGCCCCTACCAGTCGTGCCCAGAGGAACTTGTGCTGATGAAGTTAAAGCATGTCTGAAGTCTTCATACCTATGGCCACAAATCAATGTTGTTACCTTAAGAATAAACATGAGGGTTCATTTGAAAGGCGACAAAAAAGCCGGGGAGTTCACTGCTCTTCTGATGAGTATAGGTGATGGCACCTTCATTCAAGAAAATTATAAAATAAATACTCCTACAAATCTCTGTCTCTTCGTGAATACCTTACAAAGCCTTCTTCAAAATGTTTACCCCAATCTACGAAATCTCCATGAAAACGAAGTGTCATGGTTGAGGGGGAGAACCATCCTGACACCAAGAAATGACATGACTACGACTATAAACCACGTTTTACTTCAAGAACTACCTTCACAAGCGAAAACATATCAGTCTGTGGATTCATTTGTGGAAGTGGTAGACGCAGTGCACTATCCGGTAGAGTTTCTCCACACTCTGAATCTTCCAGGCACTCCTGAGCATAATCTAATTTTGAAGGTTGGGGCACCAATAATGTTACTGAGAAACTTACAGCCACCGAAACTTTGTAAAGGCACTAGACTTCAGGTAACGTGTCTGCAAAAGAACCTAAATGAGGCAACTATTTTTACTGGCACTGGCTCAGGGGAGAGAGTTTTTATTCCTTGCATCCCCGTTATACCCTCTGATCTCCCATTTCAATTCAAACACCTCCAATTTCCAGTAAGACTCTGCTTCACAATGACAATTAATAAGTCTCAGGGACAGACCCTACAATAGGTTGGCATTGATTTGAGGCAAGATTGCTTTTCACATGGCCAATTGTACGTTGCATGCTCAAGAGTAAACTCAGTGCACAGACTGGTCATATTACAACCGGAGGGCCGAACTGACAATGTGGTATACAAAGCGATCCTTAACAAATAATTATTGGTATATTTTCCCTCAGTTTAAAAAGGTTTACTTTTCTTCTTAATAACAATTTCAAGGCAGTACTTCGCCACTGCGAAGTGCGGGTATTTTGCTAGTATTACATGAACTGCAGAAGAGCGATGTTGAAGTAACAATGCTTCACACCTAGCGATAACATTGTTAACTGATAATGTTTAAAAGCACAATTTATCTGAGAATTTTACACATTGTACAATCCTAATGAGAGCTACTCAAAAAACTTCTCTGACCTTGATTCTACTGATTTAGAAACAAATCTGCTCAACAATGTTAAACAAACTTTCACTGCTGGTGCTTTCCAAGTGCAAGTGTAAACCAAATTAAATATATAAAAACAAGCACAAAAAATTAACCACCATAGCCTGACTTCAGCACAACACCAACATGTTATAAACACACAGGGTTCTTATCATTGTATAAAAATCAAAGAAGCAGAGTCAAAGTGAAAGTCAAAGATTAATTATAGTGTTGCTCTCATAAAGAACAATATAGCAACAGTCCCTATTATTAGCCAGTTACATGCACCCAAAATTCTTTATGTTAACTCCTTAACGAATAGGCATAGGATTAAAAACGGAGTCCAAGATTAATTTTAACATTTCAAAAAAATGTATCCTAAAGAAAAACAAAATACAAAGATGACTAAAAGAAAATCCAAAAGTCAGACAAGTCAGTTATCATCCAATTATATATCAAATACAACAGGAACTTTAAATAGCAATGTCCACATAGCAAAACTCACTGTAGCACAAGAGGTTCTATTACAAAGTAAGCAGCCACTCTGGACTCTGACAAAATGGAGTTCCCTATTAAATTAGTAATTTCAAAAGCCTGTGTTCATGCCCCACCTTTTTTGTATTAGGGATAGGGGGGGGGGGCTAAGAAGGGCCAGCGACACACCAATTCCTCAGCTAACACAGGAGCTCTGGCATATTTAAAATTCACAATTCTATTCAACCACAAAGAATTCTACACAGGAAAAACAGTTGGTTTAAAGGACCGTTTTGCCTTGAAACATTTTTTCAAAAATTCTTTTACGGGTACTGTTTAATCATCATCACTAGGTTAAGCGCCCATTCCCATGATTAAACAAGTCAGCTGGTTTAAAAAAAAATGAAAAAAATACTTTACTTACCTCTAATGTAAGAATACAACAATACAAAATAATAAAGACAGTATATATTAAAGATGAGATTACTTTTGCGGACTGTAGTGTTGATGCTATATTAAAGATGTTGACTGAAATATCAAATGAAAACTTTTTTTTTTCACTGTTATGAGACACTGATAAGTTAGTAAGGTAAAAGGGTAAGAAGGTAAGCTCCTTTACAAAACAGAAATGCATCTGTGAATGCCATCTGCTGAGGGGTTAGAATCTGAATAATTCTTAGTTGTTTGCACGCTCTTAATTGCAATGGTATTTGGTCACAAATTATTTTGGACAACCCCAAACAAGTACACTTATTAACCAAAACTTCATATTATAAATGTTAATTATAGTAAAATACTGAGTGTTCTAAGAAAGTCACATGTGTAATTTTCAAAGCTTACCAGATAACTGGAACTGCATATTAAAATAAGAAATATCTATAAAAATATTTGCATTAATTCACTTAACATGATCCTCACTTTTCAGCCACAGCCAATCTGAGAAGATCTAATGAGCCAGTGATAAATAAATCTAGTTTAAGAACAGCACTGAACTGTCAAAAATGCATTGGCAAAAGGATTCGCTGAGATGACAAGAAAGAGTATTTTATAAAGTATTTCTTACTAGTGAACATTAATCAGTGGAACAGTTAGCATTTTTCCCTAGCTTGTTAAAATACATGTAAGTCATTCGGGAGTCAGAAAGAGAATATTTTAACTTTAAAACTTTACTCCATTACTAAAAGCTGCCTGCAGTTATTAAGGTGGCAACACAAGTACATCAGATGTAGACTGCCTAAAGATAATGAATTGTGTTATGCAGGTTACAAGTGAAAATAAAACTGAAACTCAAACACTGCATATAATGCCCCAATCTCAAAAGGTACAGACCAGTGAATGACAAAGCAAAAAGAAATGGCAAAACATTGGTTACCTATTGGTCAAACGTACATTCAATTTGAATAGAAAATAACTCACAAATTCTGATCCTGATCTATGTATTGTTCACGTGTACATCAAAAGTACAAACAACAATGCTAAAATATCTGAAAAGGTCTCACTGCCCTTTCTACCTATAGGGATAGCTCACAATACACTCCTTTCATCTCCTTCAATCTGTCTCTCTCACGCACACACACACATTTTATCCTGACCTGTCTACTGCCTGCCAATAAGTTCTTGTCCAAGTCACATCTTGATTTCAGACTCAATTAGACACTGACCAGGAGTGACTTCCCTATTACACATCACCCCACACCCAAAATTCAACCAGGTGACCAGAAGCATCTCTCCATGCATGCCACCTAACATTTTGAGAATGCTTTCCATGCATCTCTCTAATCCCTTATGACTACGCTTTTATGATAATGCCTACAGACCCTCAAACAAAACCTTTCAATGGACTATGCAGGACTAGAAGATGGAATTGTTGGAGGGAAGGCATATCATAGAATTATAGCATATAGTTATATTTTTGTTTTTAACTTTCTATTGTTGCAGGAAGAGCAACAATCATTTAAAATATCAATAACAAAATAGTGTATGTAGTTTTAAAATTATGAAAGAGTCTTTATTGAAAAAATATCCATTTACACATGAATGTTTTTGTGTTTTAAGAATCGGAAACTGCACATTAGAGTATAAAATGTAACAAGAAATTTAAGCAATCACTATATTTATAATTACATACTGCATATCATATGTACAGTGCATCCAGAAACTACTCACAGCGCATCACTTTCCCCACATTTTATGTTACAGCCTTATTCCAAAATGGACTAAATTCATTTTTTTCCTCAGAATTCTACACACAACACCCCATAATGACAATGTGAAAAAAGTTTACTTGAGATTTTTGCAAATTTATTAAAAATAAAAAAACTGGGAAATCACATGTACATAAGTATTCGCAGTCTTTGCCATGAAGCTCAAATTTGAGCTCAGGTGCATCCTGTTTCCCCTAATCATCCTTGAGATGTTTCTGCAGCTCAATTGAAGTCCACCTGTGGTAAATTCAGTTGATTGGACATGATTTGGAAAGGCACACACCTGTCTATATAAGGTCCCACAGTTGACAGTTCATGTCAGAGCACAAACCAAGCATGAAGTCAAAGGATTTGTCTGTAGACCTCCGAGACAGGATTGTCTCGAGGCACAAATCTAGGAAAGGTTACAGAAAAATTTCTGCTGCTTTGAAGGCCCCAATGAGCACAGTGGCCTCCATCATCCATAAGTGGAAGACGTTTGAAACCACCAGGACTCTTCCTAGAGCTGGCCGGCTATCTAAACTGAGCGATCAGGGGAGAAGGGCCTTAGTCAGGGAGGTGACCAAGAACCCGATGGTCACTCTGTCAGAGCTCCAGAGGTCCTTCCAGAAGGACAACCATCTCTGCAGCAATCCACCAATCAGGCCTGTATGGTAGAGTGGCCAGATGGAAGCCACTCCTTAGTAAAAGGCACATGGCAGCTCAACTGGAGTTTGCCAAAAGGCACCTGAAGGACTCTCAGACCATGAGAAACAAAATTCTCTGGTCTGATGAGACAAAGAATGAACTCTTTGGTGTAAATGCCATGCATCACTTTTGGAGGAAACCAGGCACCGCTCATCACCAGGCCAATACCATCCCTACAGTGAAGCATGGTGGTGGCAGCATCATGCTGTGGGGATGTTTTTCAGCGGCAGGAACTGGGAGACTAGTCAGGATAAAGGGAAAGATGACTGCAGCAATGTACAGAGACATCCTGGATGAAAACCTGCTCCAGAGCACTCTTGACCTCAGACTGGGGCAACGGTTCATCTTTCAGAAGGACAACGACCCTAAGCACACAGCCAAGATATCAAAGGAGTGGCTTCAGGACAACTCTGTGAATATCCTTGAGTGGCCCAGCCAGAGCCCAGACTTGAATCTGACTGAACATCTCTGGTGAGAACTTAAAATGGCTGTGCACCGACGCTTCCCAACCAACCTGATGGAGCTTGAGAGGTGCTGCAAAGAGGAATGGGCGAAACTGGCCAAGGATAGGTGTGCCAAGCTTGTGGCATCATATTCAAAAAGACTTGAGGCTGTAATTGCTGCCAAAGGTGCATCAACAAAGTATTGAGCAAAGGCTGTTAATACTTATGTACATGTGATTTCTCAGTTTTTTTATTTTTAATAAACTGGCAAAAACCTAATGCAAACTTTTTCCACGTCATTAAGGAGTGTTGTGTGTAGAATTCTGAGGAAAAAAATGAATTTAATCCATTTTGGAATAAGGCTGTAACATAACAAAATGTAGAAAAAATGATGCGCGTGATGCGCTGTGAATACTTTCCGGATGCACTGTAGATGAAGACCATAATTCCAATCTACAGTTTTGTATTGTTGTGGTTATACTGTGACTCTGCCCATCATAATCTGACTAAGAGTTTATTACAGTTCTACTGATCACTGATCATTTGTCACTTGTCACTTGTGCTATATGTGTAAATTCGACTTAGGCATTACTGCACATAGTCAGTCCAAAATATTAAGCTTTTGAATTACATTCAATTTTGAATGCTATAGCTAACAATAAGTCTTGCAGTCATTGATAAATGTATGACTTAAATTTCCTTACATTTGCTTTCTTAATGCATTGGGAAGAAGCTCATCTAAATGTTCAATCTGCTGCACCAACTAGGAACCATATTGCAGCGTCAAGAAAATTCTTAGGAGGCTAATCATTTTAATCTTCTCCTAACTATTCTTTCCAAAAAAATCTGACACAAAGATTTTAGCAACAAACATAACATTTCAAACATGCTTAATCAAATATAGGTTTGTTGGGGAATGGAACCCTTCCAGGCAGTATCAAGTACAACGCAGAATCCAGCCACGAACAAAGTGATCAAATGTTGTCTCTGAACTGGCCAGTCACACAGGGTCCAATAAGAAGGGCCAATTAACTTAACATGCATGTCTCTGGAGATGTGAGAGGAAAACTGGATATCCTAAAATAATAAATCCACATACACTAAAAGAATATGCAAGCTCCACTCAGATAACAACTGAGCATTGGATTCTCAAGCCCAGAATAATAAATCTATGAGGACACAGCACTAACTATGCTGCATCCTAACAACAACCGCAGGTTTAATACAAACATAAATATATATATTTCAATATTACCTAATTCAATTCATGATCATGGAGTTATCTTTAATATACCAGCACAAATGCAGGAAAAAACAGACCATCGGTCTATACACATTCCTAAACTCACATTAAGCATTTCAGACTTGCCAATTAACCTAAGATGTACATGTTTGGAGATTTAAGAAGATTTTTTATGCATATACATTAGTTTGCATCTTTCACCTAAACACCAAAACCACAGACGACAAAACATATTTCACATTGCTTCACAAATATAGTAAAAAAGAAACCAAATGTGTTTCCGTTTTGCACAGAAAACAGCATAAGCAGTAAATGCGGTCTTTATTATTTGATCTAAGACAAACAATAAGATTTACTCTATTGTAAAAGATTTATGTGGACAGAGCCATTCTCTGTCTTTCTGTTTTCACTTTGGGTTTAACAAATTACTACAGAGTATTAAAAGCTACCTCACATCCAAACATACTACCATACATCATCCAGATGCAAAAACTACCCTGAAGGTATTTCTTTGAAAATGTATTTCAGCTTCTCACATATTTTCTGCTAAAAGGAAAATTAAAATATTTTCTTTTCTGTTTGCAAAAGAGCAAATGAGAATATTCAGTTAAACTCTACAAATTACTATCTGTTAAGAAATGCTGCAAGTAAAAGGCTTTCTTGGACTTCTCTAATATCACTTAATTTTCTTTCCTATGTGAATACTGTGTTCACTAGACAAAGGTCAAGCATGATCATGCCCTTGTACTTATCAGCTTGGCCAAATCCAGTTCTAAGAACTTGAAACAAAAAACAATACAGTAATAACAATTCCTATTTATCATTGTCAAGCAATAGATATTTTGCAATTAATGGATACAGTACAACAAGAAAAAATACTCAAGGTCACTTGGTATAGGCATTATAAAGAGCTATAAAGGAGCAAGGCACATAACTAAAATCTAATAAAATCAGCATTAAGTAAAAATAATCAGAAACAACCTCTTAGTTTCAAAGGTAAGTGAAATGGAAAATGTAGAAAAATTAACATCTTTCAGAGGATACTGCTATTTATTTCTATGTTGTTCAATATTTGTGAATATTCATCCATCCATGGATTTATTTACTGAAACTTTAAAATCTAATGTTAAGGACTGGTGAATATGAACATATTTTGGCAGTATCAGGTGCAAAGGGAAAAACTAAAACTGTGTCGCTAGTCTTTCACACAGCACTCTTTTATATATATATATATATATATATATATATATATATATATATATATATATACATACACACACACACTAGTTGAAAAGAAAGTTCCCTCTGTGTTCATTTGGGTTTTCTCCGAGTATGCGAACCTCCTCATATATTCCAAAAACAAGCACATTAGATTAACTAGCAACGCAAAATTGAAATGGTTTTAGAGTGGGTGTGCATTTGAATGTTACTTTGACTGCCTTTACTGCCCCATGCAGGCTTTGTTCCTGCCTTGTGGCTATTACTGCTCGTATAGCAGCTGGCTCCCTGTGACCCTTTAATGGAAAAAGCTGGATGGGATGTTACTATTTAGCAATAGCTGAACTTACATTTTTTTGTTTATGGCTGCCATCAGAAGTAAATTTGAGATTCTGGTCCATCTTGACATGATGGCATCAAGCAGTTTTTGAAGATTTGTCAAAGGCATATTCATGCTGCAAATCTCCCATTCTCCCATATCTCAAAACATTTATATTAGATTCAAATCTGGTGACTTGGAAGGCCAGTGGATAACGCTGAACTCATTGACAAGTTCATGAAGCAAGTAATGGGCAATGCTTGCTTTGTCACACAGGTCACACAGTGCATTATCATGCTGGAAATAGCTATAAGGAGATGGGTAAATTTTGGCCATGAAGGGATGCACATGGTAGGCAAATATACTCAAATAATCCATGGAATTCAAGCAATGATAAGTTGATATTAACAAGCCCAAACTGTACCATGAAAAAACATTTCCTACATTATCACACCGCTGCTGCCACCACCACCACAACCATCCTAGACTGTTGTCACAAAGCAGTAAGGGTACATGAATTTATGCTCTTAGTGCCAAATTCTAATCCTACCATCTGTGTGCCCAAGCAGAAACTGAGTGTCATGAGACCAAGCTATATTTTTCTAATGTTCAACTGTGTAGTGCTGTTGAGCCTGTGCCCATGGTAGCCTCAGATTTTTGCCTTAAGGTTCAACATATTGTCCATTCTGAGATGATTTTCTGCTCACCAAAATTGAACAGAGAAGTTATCCAAGTCACCACAGCCTTTCTGTAAGCTTGAACCAGTCTGGCCGTTCTCCTTTGACCTCTCTTTTCAAGAAGTCGTTTCCATCTGGTGAACCATCGCTAACTTGATTTTTTTTCCCTAGAGACTGCTGTATGTGAAAATCCCTGAACAGCTGCAGTTACAGAAATACTCAAACAAGTACGTCTGCCACTAGCATTTATGCCATGGTCAAAATCACTGTGGTCACATTTTATCCACATTCTTGTGTTTTGATGTAAATATTACCTGAAGCTCTTGGCCAGTATCTGCACGATTGTATGTATTGTGCTATTGCCAAATGACTGGCTGTTTAGATAACTTAATGGATAAGCATGTGTAGTGTTCTCAATAAATTTCTCAGTGGGCACAAGTTGTATTGTTAGGGTATCTGATTTTGGTTACCTTTTGATTTTTATAAATGATTAGTATTTTCAGTTTTTCATGTTTTATTTCACTAGTGCATCTTTTAAAGTTTTCTTTGGTTTAGTGATTTCTACCATGTTATTGCTTATTTAAGCTTAATAAACTGTTTTGAATCAGTGTTTTTAAAGGTTTCTATACTCTTTTTCCATTCAAATTAACCTCTGATTGTAAAAGAATGAAATGTAAATAAGTACTGTATATTTTAAGAGGTAAATTTCTACAAACTACTTATGAATAAGCACATTTTTCAAATGAAGATTACAGCTAAGGTCCAGGGTTACAGTACTTGGAAATAGTAACACCTATGTGCTTGCTCATTAAATCAAAGACAACAGAAAAATACAAACTTTAAGAATTCTAGCATTGACAAATGTGATATACAACACATGTTCTATTCCAACTACTACTGGACCCAGCAGACACTGCTTTTGAATAACCTTAGACTACTTGCTTTTGAGATCTGATTGCATGTTCTGTATATGACTATGAAGCAACTGCCTCGGCCTAGAACATACTCTTTTCATTAGCTGGACTGCCCACTAAAATAAAATGATCAAATAAAAAAAAAAAAAGAACACATTTCAAAATCACCCAAGCCGAGAGTCCTTATCAAGTTTACTTAGCGTTCACACACAGAATTTTCTCCTGATTCCTTTTTGCTATTACAAGTCACCACCATCTGGATTTTAAAGGAAGCACCATATGCTGTACCATAGCTTTCAATCTACTCAGTAAAAAATGGCCAATACCAAAATGAATAAGCAAGTACTTGATAACAACAGTAGAGGTTGTGCTATATATTGTACTCCTTTATAATCACATATACAGTATGCTTAACTAACCCATACCGCTGAAGAGAGATATTACATTTAAAAACTGTGACATGTCAGACAATAATCCCTTCTAATTGATACTAGTAAACAGAAGTAACTTAAAAGATTTACTCTAATGCATTTATAAACTGGCACAGTAGTTTTACATACCATGACTGGTTCAAGAAGCAGAGTAGTTAATTAAATGTTGCTTTATTTTGTGGCTGCAAGCCATGAGCTGTGAATGAGAGTACTATGTGCTGAGAATAGAAAACTTTTAGAATTGCTACCAAGGCTGACATTTATATTCATTTCACAGGGGTAAGGTTAAACAACTATCATGTGGTATAATATAAATTTCTAAGTTTTGCTCCCATTCTCAATAAAGTGTAGAAATATGTTAAAAATGTACAGGTGCTGGTCATAAAATTACAATATCATGACAAAGTTGATTTATTTCAGTAATTCCATTCAAAAAGTGAAACTTCTATATTAGATTCATTCATTACACACAGACTAATGTATTTCAAATGTTTATTTCTTTTAATTTTAATGATTATAACTGACAACTAATGAAAGTCCCAAATTCAGCATTTTGGAAAATTAGAATATCAATTAAACCAATGCAAAAAAAGGATTTTTTTAGAAATGTTGGCCAACTGAAAGGTATGAACATGAAACACCTGTATTACCAATACTGTAGTACTGATCCTGTTATTAATTGTTTATATCTTTAAAGACTGTGCTGCAATTCATAAAAACAGCATAATAAGGCATTTTATACACCCATCAGAAGAGCACTATCACCAAATTATCAAGAATATGAAATTTAGTTCAAATCTGTGGCAAGGGCCTGTCTAAATTATTTATAAACTAGCAAAATACCCGCGCTTCGCAGAGGAGAAGTAGTGTGTTAAAGAAGTAATGAAAAAGAAAAGGAAATATATAATATATATATATATATAAGCAAAATACTCGCGCTTCGCAGTGGCGAAGTACTGCCTTAAAATTTTTATTAAAAAGAAAATGAAACCTTTTTAAACTGAGGGAAAATATACCAATAATTATTTGTTAAGGATCTCTTTTTATACCACATTGTGAGTTCAGCCTTCCGGTTGTAATATGGCCAAGCTGTGTATACAACCGGTTTCATCGATAACTTCACATCCAGCTTTTTAGAGTTTACACATTCATAAACATCAAAGTATCCACTACTGAAATCGTCACCTGTCAATCTAAGATGTTTAAGAGGCATTGGCGGTTGTCGAAAGGTGTAAAGTACTTGGCCATTTCGGTACACTTGAAAGCGACAACCGAACAATTCAGCGGCAGCCATCAACTCACATGCAGATGCATAAGTGAAGGGCTTAAGCATTTCACTCTTATAGTGCTCCTGTGTAGAATAATTATCTCCTGTACCGTCATCAGTCCACACCTTGAACCTGTCCCAGTCATTCAATACATAAGACACAATGTTCCTCCGGATATCAAGAGTGAGCCTGATATGGCCGTGCAATATGTAACAAAGAGAATGGAAAAGGTAGGTGCCATCTCCAGGCATGGAAACCACTCGGTAAGTGACAGTTCTTTGATCGATGGTGATCACCTCGATAGACATGTTAATGGAGGTACAGCTGGAATGATAAAGGAAATGGGTATCTGAACAATGTAAAGTAAGTCTAAAATACCTACACAATAACTATAATCGTAATAAATGAACAATAAAACAGCGGAGAAGCCGTGGATTAAATAAAAAGGCTGTAGTTATCAGCAGTGAGACGTGACTCCCGTGGTGAAGCAAGTAAGGGAATGTAGAGACTGGAGTGACGGATGGCCTTATATAGGCAGGCAGCCAACAACGAGGGAGGCATTGGGATGGGGGGCCCAACGCCGCCTCACACGGTGACCGAGCTGCAGGCTATGGACATATATGTACGTAAGTAGGATTCAGTTAGCGTTGGGAACCCGCATACCAAATTTCTTGAAGATGGGCCCATAAGTAACAAAGACCGTTGAAAAGTTCAATATGGCGGCCGACAGTGGCATCATACCACTGAAATAAGTGCCAAATTTCAGCCTTCTACCTACATGGGAAGTTGGAGAATTAGTGACGTTGGAAAGTTCAATATGGCGGCAGACAGTGAGGTCATACCACCGAAATAAGTATGTACATCTGTTTTGGTTAGCGCAGGGAATCCACCTACCAAATTTTGTGAAGATGGGGTCAGCCTTCTACCTACACGGGAAGTTGGAAACTTAGTGATGTTGGAAAGTTCAATATGGCGGCCAACAGTGGCGTCATACCACTGAAATAAGTACATACATTGGTTTCGGTTAGCGCAGGGAAGCCGCCTACCAAATTTCGTGAAGATGGGGCCATAAATAAGAAAGTTCAACATGGCGGACGTTGTTGACCGTTATCGACCGTTATGACCGTTACATGTAGAATTTCGAAATTAACTTTTGTAAGTAAGCTGTAAGGAATAAGCCTGCCAAATTTCAGCCTTCTACCTACACGGGATGTTGGAGAATTAGTGATGAGTGAGTGAGTGAGTCAGTGAGTGAGTGATTCAGTGAGTGAGTCAGTAAGGGCTTTGCCTTTTATTAGTATAGATTTAATGCTACCACTAGAAAATGGCAAAAGCAGTTTGAACTATTCTGAAAGAACTGTGTTATTATTATTATATTTATTTGATACTCGACATATACATTTCTTTGGATTTATCAAATTAGCCCGAAGCTGGTTTCAACAGATACAAATGGATGACATTTGGAAAGTACAGAAGTGCTTTGTAACCAGGCTAAATTTACTTAAAAATGTACTAAAATTTTAAGAAGATGAAAATGTGTCAATGTCAAGTTCAACAATACTATGGGATTCTGTTTATTTTGAAGGAAACACATGACCAAGTCTAATTCTATTTTATCACATAGAGTAATAATTTTATGTTTTTTTTTTCCACTGTTTTATATTAAACAAAGGCAGTACAGTGGCACAGTGATGGATGCAGCAGACTCTGTTGTTGTCTGTGAGGAGTCTGCACTTTCACCTCATGCTCCCATTGAGTTTTGCTGTGGGCATTCATGATTCTCCCACATCACCAAAGACATACAAGTTTAGTTAAATGGCTCCTTAAAACTGGCCCTTGTGTGAATTTGGGTGTATGTGAGAGTGGGCCCAGTATTGGACTGGTATCTTGTTCTACCCTTCCCCAAACCCTGACAAGGAGGCTCCAGCACAATATGATCCTGGCTTGGATTAAGTAGGTTTAAAAATGAGATGACAGGTATTTGATTAAATTTATTTATGAATACAAAACGCAGCCTGACCCAATACATACACTCATTCCTTCTACACAAGACACAATTCACTAGGGCTAAAAGTCCAAAAGATGTATTAGATAAACTATTTACAATACAAAACAAATATACAATTATTTACACAAATCCATCCCAACAAAGACACATACCAAGCCCTTAACACACACACATGGGCCAAAAACACAGTCCAGTTTACCAGTTGAACTTTTACAGCTGACAGTGAGTTATAAAAAATGCCCAAGTGAACAGCCTTCTGGAAAAATGATAACATTGTTTTGCCATACTTTCACACAATGAGAAACAAAGAGAGTAAATCCTGAAAAGAACTGTCATTCGAAAAAGTTAATAAAAATGAGACACTGCAGTTCCAACAATGATGGACGGATTAAAAGGCAGAAGTCTACGTGACCATCATCATCATCAAGCCCTTCCGTGAGAACCCTAAATCCAAAGAGGACTGTTTCATTTATGTTAGGTAGAATGCCCAGAGGGGACAGGGCGGTCTCATGGTCTGGAATCCCTACAGATTTTATTTTTTCTCCAGCCGTCTGGAGTTTTTTTGTTTTTCTGTCCCCCCTGGCCATTGAACCTTACTCTTATTCGATGATAATTAATGTTGATTTATTTTGTTTTATAATTGTGTCTTTCATTTTTCTATTCTTTAATATGTAAAGCACTTTGAGCTACTGTTTGTATGAAAATGTGCTATATAAATAAATGTTGTTGTTGTTGTTTTAATGAATAAAGACAAAAGCTTTTCTCAGTTAAAAACAGCATACTCTCAAGTCTTGCGCCTTAACAAGTCTCCTTCAAGCAGCTACTCCAAGGCATGCCAAGACAGTTTGTAGCAGTGATCTTAAGGCCTAATGAAAGATGGAGAATATCAAACTAGCACTGTTAAAAAACAAACACCACCTGACTGTACAGCAGATTTTTGTACTTATTTATTTATTTATTTTTACAGTTATTAGGTTGAAACAATGTGAATGTTGAAACACCATGCAGCGGTGAACTGAGGGTTAAGATTAGTCTTATTACTTGAGTATTCTGGCTTAATAAAGATGCTCATATACCATTGATTACCTATTTCAAAACATATGATGAGGATGAAGTACCTCATTTATAAGTGTCACTTCTTCGTAAGGGTCACCATTCCTACATAATGTGCTCGTTAGAATAGCCATTTCTAACCACAACATCTGTTTGTCTTATTGTAAATTTCTCAGCACCTCTAGGGAATATGATAGATTTGACCTTCCCATGCATTACGTCAAAGTAGGTCATACACCTGGAGTATCCTTACTAGATGCCAGATCCACTTTATCTCCTTCTCTAGCTAGGATGGAAAGCAACTCAAGGATTGTTCAACTCAGAATAGCACTAAGTCTTGACAAGTACATCACTTTGAGACCTTTTCCCCACAAACTCATTTTTTTAGTCACAACTCAAACTTGGTGGCAAAAGAGGAAGTAGACAGACTTCTGTTAAAGCAAAAGCTTTGTTTGAGAACTTATACCTGCTCTACCACCATCACTACTACTTTGCTGCACTGGACTGTTAGTCAAATTCATGAATTGACTTTTTCTTCAGTCTCACAAAAGGACTCCAATACAGTACCCTCAGTAAGTATTCAGACCCCTTCTTAATTTACAGATTTTGTTATGTTATTGTATGCGAAAATTGTCTGAATTATTTTTTTCCCACATCAAATAACACTCAGCACCCTAAAATGACAAAGTCAAAACATGATTTTAGGAATTTTTGCTAATTTATTAAAAATAAAAACTGAAATGTGACATTGACACATCAATTTAGACGCTTTGCTATGATACTTAAAAACTGGCTCATATGCATCCCACTCTATTTATCATTGTTTAGATATTTCTACATCTTTTTTGCAGTCCATCTGTGCTCAAGTCATATAAGGTCCCACAGTTGACAATGTGCATCAGAGAGAAAACAAACAGGTTATGAGGAAGAATGAATTACCAGCAGAGTTTAGAGAAAGTACTGTGTTAAGACATAGATCTGGGAAAGGATACAGGAAAAAAAAATATGTAAAACATAAAGGCCTGTTTGGGGTTTGATAAAAAGTAGCTAAAGCACTCTTAGACTATGAGAAGCAAGATTCTCTGGTCTGAGGAAACCAAGACTAACTTGTTTAGCGTCAGTTCTACAGCATCTCATCTAGACAAAATCAGGCATCACTAATCACCTAGCACAATATCATTCCAACAGTGAAACTTGGTGCTGTCATCATTATTTTGTGGGGTTATTTTTCAGCAGCAGAGACCGAGATACTAGTCAGTGATAAGCAAAAGCTGAATGGAGCAAAACACAGAGATATCCTTAATGAAAACCTGCTACAGAGCACTCTGGACCCCAAATTGGACTGAAGGTTCACCTTCCAACAAGAGAACAACCCTAAACATAAAGCAAAGATAACACAGAAGTGGCTAAGGGTCAAGTTTGTGAATATTATTTAGTGGCCCAAGCAGAGGCCAGTTTTGAACCCAACTGAACACATCTGGAGAGATAAGAAAATAGCTGCTCACTGATGGATCCCAAAAATCCTAAAATCTATGTATGCACAGCTTGTCAGGCAATACCCATATTGTAATTATTGCCAAAGGTGCTTCAATTAAGTACTGAGATAGGTAGGGCCTAAATGCTTGTGTCAAAGTGATATTTCAGTTTCTTACAAATTAGAAATATATTTCTAAAATCCACTTATTGCTTTGTCATGCTGGTGGGTACTGAGTGTTGTTTGATGTGAGAAAAAATAATGTAATGATTTTGGCAAAATGATGCAACATAGTAAAATGTGTTAAAAAATGAAGGGAGTACTTTCTGAAGGCAATGCATCCTTAAGCTTCCCTATTTTTTGTAGTGCTCCAAAACCTTTACACCAATTGAAGACAATATGATTCACTGTGCTGGGAAAAGACAATGAGTCTGGAGCTGCTAAATCTTACTCCACCCATGTTAGACATGTTTTAAAATACTTCACTGTACATAGCATCAGGTGTGTATCCTTCAGGTCCCCATACTAGACTTTTTAAGCCTTGTCTGCACTTTCATGTTGTGTACCCTTAATGGTTTTCTAATTAATGCCAAGTATGCAAACATCTCTCCAGTTAAAACTAAGGAAATTAGAAACTCACTGAATAATGAAGTATAAATTGAACTTTTACTTTTTAATATATAAAATGTAACATTTCTTCCATACTTTACTAATATTTAAAATGTGAGAATATGAGGTTGTATAAATGACAGATGCTCTAATGTTTTTCAGAGTCCTTGACTGGGAAAATACAACATAAAGTTGCTATGTGTAATTGCTTGTATGTTAAGGTAATAAACATAGTTTAGGGAAAAACTTGCCACAATCTTACTCTTGAGGCTCCAGACACTCCTCAAAAGTGCACAAGAATACACAGAACCTGAATAAAACGAGGCTCCATAAAGAGGTGTAAGGATACATTACACCACCATAAACACAACTAATCTCACTGTGAAGAACAAAATCATTAAGAGTCATGCTATATACAGGGGCACAAAGATTCTCAGCAGCGGCAGGCCATAATTGAAACACCGCTGGTGCTTAGAAACAAACACTACATGTACTGCAACTTGTGGAGCAGATAAGACAGGAATTCTGATACTTGGTTTAGAAAACACAGATATTCTGAGAATCACTGGAAAAGTCACGGCAGACACTCTATAACTTCTGAACGAAAAACAACAGACACTCTAACCTCTGAAGCAAAAATAGCACAAGGAGAAGCAAAAGAGACAAGAGCCAGAACCAAAGCATTCAGAGAATTGTTTCCCTTTAAAATGTAAGTGGAGGCTGGAGATTCAATCCAGTTTAAAAACAATCTGTAGGCATTAGATAAGTATTAAGGGACATGTACTTTATTCAGCTACCTAAAAAATAATGTTGACCATGGCTTCATAATGCTGCTAATAATAAAGAATGGCTGAATCACTACTAAAAGTATAAAACTTGGCCAAAAGGTCAATGAACTACGCCAATGACTATCTTACATGGCCTGGAAACATCCTGCTCTCCCTTAAAGGTACAATAAAGGTGACAATAATGATGTGGTTTTCAATTAGCAACAGTTCAAAACCATGACACTGAGATCTTAAAATTACTAAATGGTACATTTTAAAAACATCTACTGTATATCTATCTAGTCTATAAAGACTTTACACTTATCTTTTTATTATTTGCAAAAACCCAACAAAGAAAATCATCCCACTATAGTTTAACATAAAACAAACCTTTTAGAAAAATTTCAAAGATTGTTTAATGATAGACAAAGTCAATAAATACTGTACTCTAAAGAAACAGAATCACTCTTGAAATAATAAATTATAGCACTCACAGACAATTTCCTAAATGCAATATTCCCCTGGCATCAAACTGATAATCAAGACCTGGCCATCACAGCACATCTTTCTAAAAAAATAAGGTCTTCAAAGCTTATGTAACCACAGTGTATTTTAAATCTTAAAGCATAATCTACATTGACATGAAGGACAAAGACACACTCTTTACTTGAAAAAGGATATATAAATGAGAATTTGTGTATTTTAATGTAATTTAATGGATGGGATTCTGGTTACTAGCTCCAGGTAGATGAAAAGGACAAAAATGACAATAACCACATTCTAGGATATTTTGTTAAACGAGAAAGCAAAATGATCCATACACTTCAGTCCATTAACAATATTTTAAATATGGTTTAACTGTGGTTCTGCACTCAAGTAGTAACTCAGTGAGTGCTAATTGAAAGACAAGTGGCAAGTTATACTGAATGGCAGAGTGGAATAAGTAAATATGTTAATATTTTTGCACAAGATATATGTTTTTAGTACTGTAAATAGCAAATTGGGGAAATTAAAATGGGGCGTCACGATCTGAAGATTTTTAGAGTAATTTAATCCATCTGTTTGTTACTGCCTGCATATGCCAGATAAGTCACAAGAGGCAAAACTGAGGATTCCGTCTTTGTGAGTTAGTCTTATATAAACAATACAAAGAAGCCAATCAACCTAAGAACCCTTACTTGGAATAAGGGGGAACCACAATCATCTACTGTTTTTTTTTGCTTTTGAAATTAAAACATTCTATAAATATGAATATTTAATACCATCCATCACATCCATCAGCAAAAAAGAGGAAATCAGACAAAATATAATAATTGTCATAATTAAATTGAGGCTCAGTAAATAGCTAAGTGTATGTGTATACTTAAACATTGAAATCCTTGACAATGCTTATAAGATTTTAGTATAATGACCCTAAAGCCTTGTCTTCAAAACGCTAGAATTTAAAAAAAACTCCCACAACAAGATCATGTTTTCAAATCTTTTGCAGCAGCAATATACGCCCAGCTCAGGCTCTGGCTCTCTTCAATGCGGTAGTTTATTCCAGGATATATGCTGTTAGGATATTTTTTCACTTTAATTTTGCCTTGTGTGACAAAATGTGATTGTGTGCATAAGTATGCACTTGAATGGACTGGTGTCTCATTCAGAGTTGGTTAATTTCTTGTATCCAGAGCTACCATGAAAAGATTCGGTTCCCTGTGAAAGGCAGTGAGGAAATGATAGTTTGAATTCATTTCAATATTTACACAGTTAAAAAAGTTGTCTCGAACATCAGCAAATCAAGAATATGAGATTTAGGAGGATTATAATGAGCATTTACTTAATTCATTCCTGACTCAAAATTTCACCACAGGAATCATTACCCTACAGGCTAGTGCTGTACTACAAGAGGTATGGCATAACAGAAACAAAAAAGACATTTGCAATTTTCTTTCTAGTCTGGCAATACCAGCTGGTAGAAGTACAGAATATAAATAGAACTGCTCTTTTTTTTTGCTCCCCACAATGAGGTGGCTCCCAGGGTGGGACCCACAGGAAATTAACATGCTGCTGGCACGAAAAACTCTCTCTTCCTGTAACATTTCAACAGCTGCAAGCCTCAGCATGGGAAAAAGGCCCTCAACCTGTCTCATGATTTCAGTTATCTGGCACTGAAAGGACAGATATCAGCAGCAATTACGTAAAAGGTAAACCAGGCAATTGCCAAATTTCTGTAGATAATAAAAAGAAAACAAAGTGATGGTAATTTTCAGGCTAGTAAAGCATGTTTGGATAGCCCATACTTTACTTGCCAATACTCCGATGGATTAAGCCTCAAAGACTTAAAGCCAATATAGTCATATAATTGCCATTTTGAGAATCTTCAGTGTAGTGTTGCACACGTGCGCATGGGAGGCAGCTAAAGGGCTTAAGTAAGGGCAATTCAAATCAGACTAGGATATGACAGAGTGCACTGACTCTTTTTCTCCCTTTCAGAATGCAGACCATTCTCGAGAGATTCCACCTGGTCCTTTAGATGTCACTTCCGGGTCTGAGCCTATGGAAGAAGACCTTGCCGGCTCCGGCCCCTGGGATGTCACGTCCAGGCTCGAACCTATGGTTGAAGACCCTCATGAGCCCAAACCCTTTGACCTCACTTCCTGTCTTCCCCTTTAAAAGCCTCCACCTTTTCCCTGTTCCCTCAGTTCTGTTTTGGACTCGGTTTTGTGCACATCAGTGCTGTTTACATTTTCACAACTTTGCAGCAAGGATACCAAATATACGGGTGGCTGCCCCAAAACCTTGCTATGACTCAGAGGGGAGTTTGTGACAGTAGATAACTATAATATATTGGCTTCAGAATTTATTTTATGGTCTGTGTTTGTTTCCCCCAGTATAACCATCCTTTTATCAAACTCACCTATTATTTATAAAACCTGCTTATTTCACTTTTTGGGTTCCTGGGTTGCAAAGCTATTCCAGCAGAATCAGGTGCAAGGCACAAACCAGGCCTGGGTGGAGCACTAGCCCATCGCATGTCAAGCTCAATTATAAACAAAAACTGACTCATATTGGGTCAATTTAATCTAAGGATGTAGGAAGAAAAAGAGAGATTACCCTATAATAAATCCATGCAGACACTGACAGAATGTGCAGACACTGTACAGTCAGTGACTGAAACCTGACGCAATTTTATAATTTACTTATTAAATAATTTTTGGCTTGTATGTGTACTGCAGAGTATGGAGGAAAAACACTATGGGACAGGCAACCAGCCAACGTGGTAAATCTGGAAAATGGCTGTTATAGTGTTGATGACAATGAGTATTTTATACTTTTTTTTGGAGCAGAAACTCTGGAAAGAACAGAATCTCATGGAACCTTCAAGGCTATATGCAAAGCAGAAGCTGCATCTATTTTTGAAATTATACCGAGCTTCAAGTTATACAACTTGTCAGACATGTTATTAACAGTCAAATATGTGCAAACTGGTTTCCCACAAACCTTTTCAGCTTAACTGCTTTCTCTTTTCAAAGCCTTCATTTTCAGAGCTCATTTTAGGCTTGGAAATCATATGGCAGAACTGCCATATTTAAAAATAGCTTATGACTGATCAGGGCTGGATGAGACCTCCACACCCAAGAAATGCTTCATTTTCAGTATACAGACTTTTATTCTGTATTTAAGGCTATTCTGCTGCAGTCAAAAAATTTTGCATAAGCACTGACCTACTATTTAAAAAAAATGTAGGCCACAGTTTCCACCACACTATAACAAAAATATGATTGTTTCCCTTTGGAGTGTCTTCTTATCACAAATCACAACCAAAAAAAAAAAAAAGAAAAAAAAAATGTGCCACGCACTTCATTATTATACACTTGGTAAAAGCAACACTAACATTATTCAAAAAGAAACAATTTTAAAAGAATGAAGGATAATGGAAAATAAGGGTGTCAGATAATTTCTAAAAAATCTAGTAAAGTCCAGTCAAATGTATAGATACTGTGTATAGATATTATATGGTAGCAAGGATCATTAAGATTAATCACAGAATTTTGGGATCAAGATTTTCTCAAACTTCAATAATGTTTCTTAAAACGTTATTATTAACATTTGAATTTATTATTAAAAGGAGGGTCAATTCTAACATCCTGTTCAAAAGAACTAACAAGAAGTCACTGATCTTTCAAAATCAAGTCTACTACATGTTTCTTCTACATATTTCTACATCGTGTCTTAAGTCATTTGGGGCTGACATTGCTGCTTTTATCAAACATGCTACATATGTGCCTCTTTAGTCTGTGTTAGTTCTTGGTACTAATACATTTTCAAGAGTTGAACTTAAAAGAAAAAAATAAGTAAATTTTTTATCTACTTCAGTAAAAAATCTATTTTTTATTTTATGTAACATGTTTCAATGAAAATTTCTTGTCAGTGTAGCTGTATGTTGGAATCTTGTTATTTAAGAGTCTAACCTGATTAGAGCAATTTATAATAAACTTCTTCTGACACTTGTAATGGACTTTAATACTGCTTTTATTCCTTTTTATCCCCATGCTTTTTGCAAAATGTCTACAGAATTATGCTGAAGTGACAGGAACCTACTACTCGTTGATATTATTTTCTCTACAATGGTGAATACAGATTACTGCAAGCAGTTCTATATGGCAAAAAATGTTTTTTAAATACTCTCATGTCAAACTTCTCCTCCACTGATGAAAAGCAACAGGGATCACTCACAACGTAATAATTTCTGATTAGTCTTCTTCCTATAATGATGAGGATGTGTTACTTATAAGCTGCAGCCTTACAAGCATTTCTCATATTTTCTTAAATGATGGACAGAATGGGGAAAATGATCACTTTATTAATGAACATGGAACACAGAGGCCGTAACATTCGCTGGTTCTCCTCTTAAAAAAACTAAATATAAATCAAATAAAAAATAAAAATAACTCATCAACATTCACTTTAAACCTCAATAGGCAAGAAGATAATGAAAGCATTCGGCACACTGAAATCCTCACAAGTGTTTCTTATATTATTATCACAGAATAAAAACCATACAGATGAGCATTAAGATAAATGTCATGCAGCTGACAGATTTACATAGAGACATTGAAAGGATAAATGCCAACTCTCAATACCAACAGCACACAGAGTATCACATTACTAAATCATTCAATGAACTTGAATTGTACAACTAAACAGGCACTGATGATGCTATCAGGAAAAACGAGGAGGTAAGAAGTCATTATAATACCAAATAAGTACAGATTACTACAAAGTATGACTACAAGTTAAGACATTAAATATTTAACTATAATAAGGATATATAATACTAGGGGGCTCTGCCCCCTACTTGCTTTGCTCGCCAACTCCTGTGCGGGCATTATGCGCCAGCCACTTCGTGGCTCTGCCACTCACATATGGGGAAGCAGATGTAGAATTTAAACAGATTGGTATTTTTCATTGGAATTGTTACATATGGAAAATACCAAACTATTTTACATTACAGCGAGTAATTAACCCTAGTAAAAAAAAATAGTAAAACGTAATAAATTGAAAGAAAATTATTTTTCATATTGCTGTTGACATCCTGTGTAGTGGGAATTAGGATCACCAGCCTACACTCTAGGTGTCTAGTATGTGAGACCGAGCGTGACCAGGATGATGGTGTACGACAGGGAGACAAAGACACAAAAAGGGTTGGGTTTTTTTTTAAATAAAGTAAGGTTTTATTTACAGGTGCACTTAAAGAAAACAAAAATAATGTCCTGCGGAATTTATATATTGATACACAGTCCAATACCACAAAGGACACGCAAAAACAGTAATCAAATGGAGCCCAAAAATGACTATATACAGTATTTACAGTGCTGCCTGGAAGTCCCAAATGAAAAAGTAAAATACACACAAACTAGTGAAAACCATATATACACAAACCAAAATGAAGCTGTCTTCCTCCATAGTGCTCTGTCAGGAAGCTGCTCCTTCAAACAGTGTATACAGGATTCACCAAAACAAAAACATTCAAAATACAGAAAAGGTGTATATACAAAAATAAATAACCACAACACTATAAATACCTCCACCAAAGTTAATCCAGAGATATTTATCAAAATATATAAATTCAAAACGCTGTTCTTCCAAGTACCTTACACTAAGAAGATCTAGTCAGAAAGACCCCCTCTAGAGGCCATGATTCCCTTTTGTATTCGGTGCCCCTGCGCTGACCAATTAAACTACCGTACATCATCCCTCCGTGGGCTCGCAAAGACGTGAACACGTCTGCGAAAGGAGGCGTCTTCTGTCCCACACAATCACTATAAACATTTGAGCAGTTGGCACGCACGCGCATAGTTGTGCCAGCTTTTAAGACATGGACTGCGCTTCTCCCAAAAGTGAAAGTAAGCATTTTTAAAAATTTTTCCTCCTTCCCTGAGCTACAGCTCAGACAGCTACAAACACGGGATCCTTTTTCTAAACCACGGTAAACAAATACTACGACGCTTCACACTTTCTTTTACTCCTTTAGTATTATGAGGTCGCGGGAGGCACACGCAGGAGTGGAAGACCGACAATGCCATCCCGGCTGGTCAATGGCAAGGCCATCTCTCCAGTCTACATGAGAACCACTGCGACACTCCCCAAAAGGCGCTAAAATGGTCAGTGAAGACGTCTGTCTGCATTATATAAAAAAGAAAAGGTCTTTATACTTTTTTAACCTTTTTTTCTGAAACAAATGCCTCTCTCAACGCCATGCAGAGGACACTTAACTAATTTTATTTAATTACTGGTAATGCCAGTAAGGCACATTACCACAATTCCCTTAGAGGTATTCTTTGCATTATATGTTTTCGTTCTGTTTGGCTTTGAATTTAACACTCAAATACTTTTTAAACTTACACTTTTACTGTAAAACTTCAGTAAAAACAATATTTGAAGTTAACTTTTCATCAATATCGCTTTGAATTTTGATTACCTGTTTGAACTTGCATCGTGACAATGCAACGTATAACTGCCTGTGAGTGAATATCGTTTCTCTCTCTCTAATAAATAAGCCGACTTTTTCAAATGTTTGTCCCTGTGATTTGTTAATTGTCATAGCAAAAGCTATTCTAACAAGAAACTGTAAACGTTTTAACACAAATGGCATATCAATATCTCATTTGGTGTCTAATGTGTTCCACAGAAGACGTACTACATTACCTTTCTTGTTACCTGTTAAAATTACATGTCAGAATTGGTTGAGCAATTTTGAATACAACTAATCTTGTCCTATTGCATAGCCCGTCACTCAATAACATTATGATACATCCTTTGTTCAACAGTAATTCGGCCGGTGGAAGACTGGATGGTGTTAACGGTTGTAGATATTCTACGGGATATTGTAAGTTGACGTTTTCATCTTCCACACAATCACCACCAACTGTTTCAGCATAGTCTATTGATACGCATTTAAACAATTTGCAGTTTAATCGATCGACAATTTATTTAAATTCATTTGACTTCATCATTTCTCCGTGCTAGGATTGCCTGTGTACTCATTTCTTCTCTTGATAACCCTTCGGGATGAAATTCTTCATTAAGATTTGGACATAAGTCTTCTTTTATTGGGAACTTAAAAGTGAAGAAAACTTAAAAATTTATAAGAGCTGAGTGCGCAGGAACTGTGTCTGACAGGAATGAGAAGCGATAGGACCGTGGGTGTGGGCCATTAACTGTAAATGGTTGACAGAAGGGCAAGAACTTGATAAAATCTCTTGGAAATAGTCTTGTCTCAATTTTTTTTTTATAATAGATAATAAAATAACATTTTCATTTTCTAAAATTGTTTATTCAAGTACTGGATTGTAGCGTCTTGGATCCTATTCTGGCAGGAATGCCAAGGACTGGCCAAGTCCATCTTAGGGAATGGAATTATCCAAAATCTCACAATCATTTGTAACAAAAACTACACAGAGAACATTAAACAGGGTGTTTTATATTTGTCGGTAGATTTACCAGCCACTATATCCAAGAACAAAAGCCAATGATGTCATTAACATGCATGATCAATTAACCAAATAAATTAGGAATAGATGGCATGTGCTAGGGCTAAACAGGCCAAGTACTATAATCAACCAAACAAAACTGCACACCTTGTTTGTGGAAAAAGTATCTTTCTCCAGTTGCAAATAAATTCTCTGCAAACTTAGTGCCAAAATGGATTTGTTACTCTACAGTAGAGAAAAAAGTAGGACCCATAACATTCAAAGTTAACTGGGGGAAGGGTGCTGATAGACCCAGTGGGGGTTTTGGGGGTGAAGGGGGTTGCTGGGGCAGGGAGCCTATTGAAACGTAACAAAACCTAAATAGAGTGGTATCTGTGTTTTTTTGTTTCATTTTTCAATGTAAATGAATTAATGTGATGGCAGACCAGTGAACTTAGACTTTTGAGACCAACATAGGATGACTTTACTGGAAGCAGTATTTACAGTAAGTTAGGTGTACATGGAAGAGTGGAAATCCATATGTTTGTTAATTTGGAAATAGAAATTAATGAGGACTACAGGAGCAGAAGAAAAGTACCACATAAGGCAGATTTAGGAGCGTTGCGAAAAACCATTCTATGTGCATTTTTCTTTTCTGTCAAAGTGCTCGCTATGATACACACAAATTAGTTTAAAAAATTAAAAATTAATTATAGGAACTGTTGTTTATTTAGGTTTGTGATGATTTAATAAATGGTGAACAATATGTTCTTGACAATTACAAATGTTATCTATAGCATTAGAACTCAAAATATACATTTTTCTAACAGGGCTACAGGTACACCAATTCAAAAAACGGTAGTGACAAGAAAACTGCATCATTATTTCATCATTTTCATATAAAGTAAAATATTCAACCATTCCCATTAATCTTACCTGTGAACATAATGAAGTTGATGAACCGAGTCAATAGCGAGCACCATTTCAGCAAGGTAAAATCGAGCCATCTCCTCTGGCAATCTATCTTCAAACTTACTGAGCAAAGTAAGTAGGTCTCCACCCACGTAGTAGTCCATAACAAGGTACTAAAACCAGAGGATGACAACAGGTTAAAAAAGTATCACATTATATCTGAACAACTAAAATACACTTTCAAGAATGGCTAAAGTAAATACATCTATTAAGTCTCCAAGTAAAATGGAAATTAACCATTGCAATACAAATTTGTCATCCTTTACATCACAATGGAAAGAATACATAAGAAAAATGTTAAAGCAACTTTAACCTCCTTAGCATTAGACCTGAGCGTTACTCGGGCTGAGAAAACCGTGCTAAAAACGTTAGTCCCAAGTGTCACTAAGGCAACTGTACAGAAGTATCTTGTGTAAGTGTTAGAACCGACAATCACTTAGGCTGTAAAAGTGCTGTTATTCTTTGGAGAAATTATGTCTGAGTGCAGGTTTTCACTAATTATTAAATATCTGCAATTTACCAACAATGAAGGCTTTGATGAGAGTACCTATCCAGCACCCAAAATGAAGAAAATTTGGGAGATATACCAGGTGATTGTAGTAAAACTGCTGCAATGTCAGCATCGATGAAAGTCTCATGACTTATAAGGGCAGACTGTCATGGATACAAGTACATCGTGTCAAAAAGTGCAGGATTTGGCATAACGCTTTATGAATCTAAAATGGGATACATTTGGAATTTGGTTCCAAATACAAGAAAAGGAACAATGAAATACGGTGTTGCTACATCATTGGTTCTGACATTGACAGATGCTCTGCTGGATCAAGGTTACTGTGTGACAATGGCCAATTTTTATACTTCGCCAGAGCTATTTGACATTTTGCTTCAAAGAAAGACTGACGCATTTGGAACAGTGCATCCTAACCATTGTGGGCATGCCTGAATACTTTGGCAGAGCTAAATTGCAGCGAGGTGTGCTAGTATCTTGGCAAAAGGGTGAAGTGCTTGCACTGAAATGGAAGGACAAGAAAGATGTTTGTCTTCTTAGCACTGTGCATAATGCAGCTACAGTCACTGTACAGACAAAAGGAAACAAGCATGTTATGAAGCTTTGTGCTATGGTCGACTACAATAGCACAATGGGCAGCTAATCGCATGGATCAAGAATTGACTTTCCATCCTGTTGTGCGGAGGCAAAAAAAGGAAGAGTACAAAAAGATATTTCGTCATCTGGTGGAACAGTGCCTTTGGAATGTATTCATGTTTTACTGTATAAACAAAAAGCTGTCAAAACTATCTAATGCAAATTTTACATGCCAGCTTGTAAAACAAATCACTGCAGCACATCCACTGTCCAAACTACTACTAAAGAGACTCACTCAAACCAGCAAATGACAGATCAATCCAAAGCGTCTTATTGGTAGTTATTTTGTTGATTATATACCTCCAACAGAAAAAAAACAGAATCCAACTCATAACTGTGCAGCGCGTTGTTTAAAAACGGATAAATCTGAAAAGAAATCCTGAAAACATGCTATTATTGTCCCAACTTTGACGTTGGATTGTATCTTCCACCGTACTTTAAGATTTACCACACAAAGGACTCATTTTGAGATTATATATTGTTTTGGCATCACTAGCAGTATTATTCCTGTTATTATTATTTTTGTTATTATTGTTAATTTCATATTATTATTTTTATTAATCATTACTATTATTATTAGTATCATTGTTATACTTTTGAGATTTAATAAAACTATGGGGCTCTGCACCCTGCACGCTTCACTCGCCAACCCTTGTGTGGGCACTACACACTAGTCATTTCCCATATCTGCTGTTTGAGACAAATCGTGCTTTGCTTTTGAATAAACACAAATATCAGCTCTGTCTTTGATATCTCCGTCTTTCAAAACTATTTTAATCGCTGACAATTCATCACATGTTGGTTTATTATATAAACGAACATCATCTTTCGAATTCACATAGAAATCCAAGAAAACTTCTTTGTCCGTGTTTTTCAGATATATTTTGTGTAAAGTGCGATACTTTTGGACGTATGGATTTGTATCCATTATTGGCTGTAGAATTTCTAATACATCCAATTGTTTAACTATTACGATTCTATGTTGCATTACTTCTCTGTGATCATAAATATAAACCTGACCGAATTGTGGTTTCTTTGAAATTAAACTTGTAGTAGCTTTAATTGTTGCAGGACCACAGATTCTCATAGCGTATGGTCTTGAATTGTGTAAATCTATGTTTTGAGCATTGAATGATGTGAACAAGAACAGATTATTGTAGATTCGGATATTTTGCCTGTAGTGTTTGTGGATTTCACTTTTACCAAACAACAAATCTTTTATTTCTCGCAGGTATGCCTCTTCATTGGGAAGAAACAATACTTTTCCCTAATGGCAACACGAATTAGACGATCTACAAGTCTCTGACTTAAACTTTAATGCTGAACAATATCTATATACTTCTGTCATACAACATATGTTCATATATTCAATCTCTTTTTGCTGTTCCATTATTTCACCAAGTAATAGTTTCCGTTTGTTACTATCAGTTTATTGAGACTTTCGAATTTTAGTACTTTCATAATCTCTAACCTGCTCTGCATGTGTATTGCGCCAATGATTTTTAACCTTTTTATGACGTTCTACATTGTCTTCTACTCTTTCTTTTATTTCCGCCACCGCTTGGACCTGTTAGATTTTCAGTTCCACTTGGTCTGGGCTGATTATAATTTTCCTTATTTTTCAAATTTGTACTTAGATTATTATTGTTCTTTTTTGAACTCTTTTCTTTCCAATGCTTTTGGGTCTCTTTTTGACGAGCTGCCCTTTCTTCTTCACTTAGTCATTGACGTTTCATCTAGAACATATAAAAATTACTGTCCAGAAAAGGACTACAATGAAGGAAACGAAAAGATTGTATGTCTTGTATTAAAATGAGGAAAACATAAAAATTTATAAGAGCTGAGAGCACAGGAACTGTGTCTGACAATAGCATTCACACAAATGAAGGTGAATGGACCATGGGCGTGGTTAAATCCCTTGGCACGAAGTCTCGTCTTGCAGGACTTGAAATTATCTCTCTGAAAAAGTCTGGTCTCATCCCAGGATTTTTTTTATATAACAAAGAGAATTGAATTTTTCATGCCAAAATAAAAGCAACGTTTTTCACATGTTTTTTTTGGAATAAAATGCAACGCTAAGGAGGTTAAGGAGGGAGAAGAACATTAAACAATAAATACATGGCATATAAACATTTATAAGTTCCAACTGTCACCTTAAAGACTAATGTAAAGTATAACCTATGATTCACAGTAGATGTGCAAGAATTTATTTCAAATATTACTCTTTTTTAATATAAAATTCTTAAGAGAGTTTGGGAGCATGCGCTGATAGTGTGTTACCGCACCCACCACACAATAAACCCTGTTTAATATAGTTCAAGGTCACAGAGGCTGGAAACTGCCCTGGTTTCATCAGAAATGTTATATGTTATTTCATGATTTATATCACTTGGCTATATTACAAAGGGCATAATCATGGCATGCACGAAGTGTCTTTCATCAACTTTTAACAGAGTCAAAACTTAAGATGAAAGTTTAAGAGTTAAGACTGTGTTAAAATTAAACAACAGACACATTCAACAGCTCCGGGCAAGTTAGATATGGGACAAAGCTTTGTGTTAACTCTCTTTTCTTGACATTTTTTTTTTTAAATACCGTAATACTCTTGTTAATCAAAAACTGAATGACCATAGACACATCTGCCTAGAAGGTGTTAGTTGTACATAATGATGCAAACTTGTAAGGCTAGTTCTAAAGTGCTTCAAATGTCACAGTACAAGTGGCAATAACCATACGCATAACTAAGTGATCTGAGCATTACTAGCTACACAGTGGTACACCTACAATGATTTTCAAATTCATTTGTTACACTAGTATGTTGCACCTCTGTTGGACTTCACAGCAACATGAACTTATCTGGTCATCAATTCTACAAAGTTCAGAAAAATTGTACCAAGCAGAACAGCTTGTGTTGCACAGTTGCTACAAATTAAGACAGCTGCATAGTCTTATTGTGAATGGCTCTTCCCATCTCATCCCAAAAATGCTCAACTTAAGGTAAGATTCTTTTATTGTCATTGTCTGAAGTACTAGGGTGTTGTACCATGTTAGCCATTATGAATGTAGAGAAAAGCCAAGCAAAATGACACCTTTTATTGGCTAACTAAAAAGATTACAATATGCAAGCTTTCGAGGCAACTCAGGCCCCTTCTTCAGACAGAAGGGCCCTGAGTTGCCTCGGAAGCTTGCATATTGTAATCTTTTTAGTTAGCCAATAAAAGGTGTCATTTTGCTTGACTTTTCTCTGTCATTGTCTGACATATATGAGATTCCGGCAAGTTCCAGGGACTGTGAAGACCACTGAAACAATGAAAACTTTCTTGCCTGAATGATTTTGCATCAATACTGTATATGCCTTGCGACAATTATTTTGGTGGACATGTTCATCCACATGTGGATAAACTATAGCCATGAAGGGATGAACTCAATCAGCAACAATTTTCAGTTATGCCTTATCACTCAGACGTTCTTCAGTGGGTAAGAAAGGTCCCAAAGTTTGTCAGGAAAACATTCCTCACATCAGCACTCTGCTACCATCAATCTCTATTACTGACATCAAACAGGATGGCTGCATGACGCGTGTTGCTTGAGTCAAATTTTGATCCTTCCATCACCTTGATGCAAATGCAGCTTCGATTTGTCTGACCAAGTACCTTTTTATATCCCCACTTCTCAACTGTCTAGTTTTGATACTTCTGTGGCTAGTTAAGAAATATGTTTTCTTATGCTTCTCAGACAACATCAGCCTTTAGAATGGCCTCCCATTTCATTCACAGCCTGACAAATCGTGCTTTCCAAGATCACATCTAAATTCAACACAGATGTGCTGAATGTTAATTGCCTGGTTGGCAACTCATCTGTTTGCTTGTACTATTCTGGTCATTCCCTTTTAACCACCCTGATCCATGAGATCATCTATCACTGGAAGTTTTTTCTTTTCACACCATTCTTGGTAAACCCCTGAATCAGTTGTGCATACATGAAAAGCTTATGACAACAGCTGGAAAAATGTTAACATCAACATGCATAGCACCAACTATCATGTCACTTTCAAAGTCACTAATGTCCCTTATTTTGCCCATTCCAATTCTCAAATAAATATTAACTGACTCTAGAAAAGCTGGTAGGCCTGATTTACAAGTGCCACACAGTGCTATCACGTGACATATGACATGTTGGAATGAAGAATTTGTGTAAATGTGGTGCAAAATAAACAAGGTGGACTCAAGGAAAATGAATAGCAATTTTTCTTTTCTGCACAATCAGTACAAAAATACTTCCTGGGTTAAAAGTACACAACCACCACTGTATATGACATTTCATCATATTATGGGAAAAAACATATACAGTGATCCCTTGCTATATCGCGCTCCGACTTTCGCGGCTTCACTCTATCGCAGATTTTATATGTAAGCATAACTAAATATATAACACGGATTTTTTGCTGCTTCTCGGGTTCTGCAGACAATGGGTCTTTTAATATATGGTACATGCTTCCTCAGTTGCTTTGCCCAGTTGATTTCATACAAGGGACGCTATTGGCGGATGACTGAAAAGCTAACCAATCAGAGGACGCTGTTAAGTTCTTGTGTGCTAAACGCAGTGTTAACCAGGAAGTCTCGTCTCGCTCATTCAGCAACAACGTGTTTCGCTGTGTAAAGAGTTAACTTTTGTGCTCTTTTGTGTTTATCTTTGTGTATAGTCAAGCCCTTCCTTATGCTCCAAAACGATCTGCTCCTGCTACTGCTTCAGGGGCCGTGCCCAAGCGCCAATGGAAGATGTTAACGATTGCCGAAAAGGTAAACGTTTTGGATTTGTTGAAGGAAGGGAAAAGCTACACTGCTGTAGGACGCCATTACATCATCAATGAGGCTACGATTCTTTTTATTTAAAAAGTAGGAAAGGAATATAAGATCTACGGCCGCAGTGTCCTTTTAACCAGGGTGCAAAACGAGTTGTAAGTGGATGTAATAAGGCAGTAGTCTGGATGGAATCTGCTTTAGGGATTTGGATTGAAGACTGCCAGAAGAACAACAACGGCAGTGCTACACAATCGCCTGAAGAGGCTCCTTTAGAAGGGCTGTAACGCTCTCCTTTGTTGTGCAGTAAAATTAAACTCATTGTTATCGGACAAGTCATCGTGTCATTATTGGTGAGTAACCATAATTAATTTTCTACTTACAGTACTTAGTACATGTACGTACGTTTAGTGTTATTGTACACACATTTACTGTATACTATTTTTCTTGCATTGTACGTATTTATTGCTGGTGGCCTGTCTATCGTAATGGCTGTAACATATGTGATATCGGAGACACTCAATATGTTTAGGTTTTACTGTAAATAAACTTATTTACATAAATTTATATACATAATTTCAATGAATCTTACCTAATATCTAAGAGAATACAAAGGGATTATGCTGTATAACTGCACAGGGAATATTTATAAACAGTGTGGGAGAGTTTATAAGGGCTTAAAATATATAAAAATAACCACACAAACATATGGTTTCTACTTCACGGATTTTCACCTATCGCAGGTTGGTCTGGAACACAACCCCCACGATCGAGGAGGGATTACTGTACAGCCCCCAGTTAACCCAAAATGCTACTGCAAGAATTATTACAAGAACAAGAAAATACAAACACATAACTCCAGTTCTTAAATCCTCACACTGGCTCCCGGTTAAGTTTAGGGCAGATTTCAAAATCCTCCTTTTAACATATAAAGCATTAAATGGACAAGGTCTGACTTACTTGTCTGAACTTATCATGACTTACAAACCAGAGCGCACATTAAGATCTCAAGATGCCAGTCTGCTTAGTATTCCAAGGATAAATAAAATAACAGTGGGAGGTTGAGCTTTTAGTTACAGGGTCCCTAAACTGTGGAATGGTCTACCTGCTACTATAACAGATGCCCCTTCGGTCTCAGATTTTAAATCCCGGCTGAAGACTCACTACTTCAGTTTAGCATATCCTGACTAGAGCTGCTGATTAACTGTACATACTGCATCTCTGTTGTTAGTCATTAGCACAAAAACATAAGTAACTTGATAGTTATAACTGGATACTAACCCTCAACTATTCCGTTTCTCTTCTTGGTACTCAAATGTGGCACTTGGTGCCATGGCCCTCCTGCCAAGTTATTTTGCCTGCCTAAGGTAAAGTCATCCCTGATGGAGGATCACAGGAATCGTGGGAAAGAGGGATCCTTTCATCAGATTGGCTGGCCCAGCACTATTTCAGCCGTGGAATGGCCAAATGCGGGAGGCAACTTGATGGCTGAGGTCTCCAGGAGTCTAAACAAATCCAAATCATATTATGGGATATCATCTACTGTTAAATTCTGTTATGTACTTCTAAAAGTTTTATTTGTACACTGTATTGAGGATGTGTTTTGTTCTGTGTATTGTATTGTATTGACCCCCTTCTTTTTGACACCCACTGCACACCCAACCTACCTGGAAAGGGGTCTCTCTTTGAACTGCCTTTCCCAAGGTTTCTTCCATTTTTTCCCTACTGGGATTTTTTTTGGAAGTTTTTCCTTGTCTTTTTAGAGAGTCAGGGCTGGGGGGCTGCCAAGAGGCTGGGCCTGTTAAAGCTCACTGCAGCACCTCTTGTATGATTTTGGGCTATACAAAAATAAACTGTATTGTATTGTATTGTATTGTATTGTATTGTATAAAAAAAACAAAGGGATCAAGGCTGTTAAGTTGTGCAAAGAAATTTCCCTTGTAAAGAAAGTAAACTTTGTGTTCACTAAGTTGAAGGAAGATAGTATCTAAGCAATATAAACATAAAATCCATGTTTCCAACATGGAGGATCTATGACTTATTTTAAAGTAAAGCATAGACCTGGAACATGAATTCATGTTAATTAATTAAGTAGTTCCTAGCAAAATATGAAAAAATCTCTTTGGCTTACAGTATATTTCACATAAGCAGCAACAGTCCTCTCCTGTGACTTGATTTGTAATTTCCCTATTAACAAATGTTCCCCTATTGGGATACAATTTCAGCTTTAAGTCAAATAAAAAGGGACTACTAATACATTGTCCTATATTTGTTGATTCATTGTTTAATATGTCGATTTATTTTCCTTAGAGTTTTGGTACAATTTGATTTCAACTTAAATAGCCTCTTATTGGTAGATAGTGTTTTAAACTATATTCTGAGATTTTTCAGGGAAGGAAGACAGAAGTTTCAAAGTAAGGTTTTTATAGCCAGTAATCATGATGGCATTGAGGGGAGCACCATGCATTTTGATTAGTATTGTACATATTACAATGCATTCTTGCTGTCTATTACAAAGCTGAAATGTGAAAGATCTTAAAGTAACTGTACACTAAATAAAATGTCATAGCATTTATATTTTTAATTGCACAATGTGTTATGACAAATTATAGCACTTTTCAAGGAGTCTTTAACACCAGAAAAAAAAACTAGAACTACTAGAAGACTGGTGATATTTAAATATGGCTGGTAAAGGATTACTGTCTTTTGAGTACAGTATAAAAGTAGTATTATTTTATTTAAAACTACATTTTCATCAATTAAAAAATATTTTACTTACCAAGTAATTTTCATCCTGAAAGGCATAGTGCAATGTTGTGATCCACTGGTTATCACCATTTACCAACACATCTCTCTCTTCTCGAAAACAAGCAGTCTGGGAAATAAGAATTGTATTTAGTAAAGGGATTTTAAATAATTAACCTTAAGTACTTAAACATATGCAAATAAGAAATAAAATATGCCTTCTTATCTGTCCATGGTTACAGTGGGCTAGAAATAAAAGATCATAACTAAAATCTTAATGTTTTGTATAGTAATCTTTAGTGCTTAGTGGACCCAGAAAATTTAAATATGATCTGATGGAGCTAGAATACATCTTTAGCTCTTTACCCTAAGACTCCCCAGTCACAAAAGTAATTCATAATTCAACTTGCATACACTCATATGTAATTTCTTGCTATGTCTCTTTTAATAAATTCAGATATGGATGTGTATTATCTATCAGTATTGATTATTAGCAAAGTTAATAAATACTGGGACAAAAAATATGTTAAAAATCCTTTCAATTAAATTCTGGAATGTTACTGAATTTAGTCACCCAGCAACTGTACGGAGTATAATATCCTCTGTTAGTAATACATTATTGAAGGCATGTCAAAAATCAGTTAAATGTAATCATGTTCTTTCTTGTATATAATTTAGTATTAGAAATATAGTCTTCTTCCTATGGAGTGAGAAAAGATGCACAGATTTGGGAGACTGCATTTGAGTTATAATAATCAAAGAAATAAAAAAGGTCTGAAAAAATGGCTTAAGCCTATATTAAACATAGTTCTAATGACTACTCTTTACTGACTGAAGAATGCAACCACTTAAGAATGTTTAACTTGAAATCAGTTGACATCATTATAGATGTCTGGTATGGTTTGTTTGGTAAGGTTTGCCTTATAGTTGATGAAAAAACTGGGTTACCTATTGAGTTAGCTCTTATACAAAAAAGCTAAAACCAAAAGAAATATTTAGTCCTCCAACTTATTATAGATTTCCTTATGTCTACAAAGACAATGAAGTATGAAAACACACTAATTTCTTTGTGCAAGGCAAACAATCTCTTCAAATAATTTCTTGGATCGTGTTTATAAATCTCCACAAGTAACTATACACTTTAAATTTGTTAGTGTCCTTAGTCATACCATATAATTAATGGGGATGAATTCAAAAGTCTTTACATACATTAAATGAATGATTAATTGACGGAATATTCAGCCATGTCACCTCAGAAATGTTTTGTCTTTCTTAACTGTACACTTTCTTCAATGGAAAACCAAATTTGGGAATCTCTAGATGAAGTCACTCCAGACCCTGTTTCTTAATACTTGCCTTGGCTGAAGTGCCCCCAGGTGGTTGCTGTTATTTTTGTTTTGTTTTTTTTGTTTAGTCTGTGGTCAGTACGTGAGGCATAAAACCTACATACATAGGCCAAAAGAGTTTAGCCTTCCTTTATTTGTACATTTTCTTCACCCTGTGATAAATGTGGAAGACTACAGTAATGCAGTACTTACAGTATATTTATGAGTACAATCTTGTTACCTGTTGTTTTCATCCACCATCGTTAAATGCATGATATCCAGAAACATATGCACCAACCAAGTCTATCACAGAGAAGAGTTATGCAGCGTTGCCCCTACCACTGAAATTGGCAACAGCCTGCCCATATTCATCACTCACCCAGTAATCTATATACATTGACTCCAAGACATGAGTATAATGGCACTGTGGCATCCAATCTTAAACAAATTAAATTATTAAATCATTCTTAATTATTGAATCTAAGTTGTTGTAATACCTTATACCTTCTCACAAACAAAGACAACTCAGTGATTAAGAGACCAAAACACAGACATAAAGGTAAAATTACAAAACAGTGGTTTTAAAAAAAAACATGAATTTTAAGAAATCAAGAATAAGAGAAAGAAAAAAATATATGATCTTCCAAGGAAATTGATCCTTATTCTCTCCAGCCAAATTCTTGATGCAAGTTGTCAGAGTTGCCTATAGTGTTTCTTTACTTTTGAAGATTGCTCCTGTTCTTACTTCATCTGCCAAAATGAACCTAACCTTTTGATTCTTGCTTTGCGCAAATGTGACTTTGAATCACTATGAAAATTCTGAATCAATCTTGTAATTGGTCATGTAACACAAAGTAATTTATGGTGAAAGCTTCAACAAAGAGTGCTGAGACTTATCAAATGCAGAGCATGTAAAGTGTCTCTTATCTACAATTCCATATGAGTTGTTTCAAGATATAAACATGGCACTGCCTTCAGGCAATTACATGATAAACCACCCAAATTCCACCCCACCCAATAAACAAATGTATTTCTGCAATTCTTACCCGATAGAATACAATTGCATGTGTTAGTAGAGTACATAAAATATATATTGCTGAAAGAATGTTTTTACTAAATCAAGTAATTTTAAACTGCCCCCAATACTGAAACCAGATTATCAGTATGATGCAGTTTTGAAGCTCTGAATATTGTGAACAATTACCCAAAGCAATGGAGCACATTTAAAATTTATATTAATGTCTTTTTATGGGTATGTGCTTTATTGTATTTCAATTAAAATCTGTACATTTTGAATGTTTGCCTCTTTTAACAAAAGATATTTGTCACATTATTATAGTTGTTATTATTATGTATTTATGTATTATTTATTGGTGCCACCTCTCTGACGGGGCAACCCCACGTAAACCTCCACACTTCTACCTCATCAATGTCTAACACTGCCCACTAATCAAAGCTTTCTGGGAAAGTGGGTTCCTCATCTATATATTCACACTTTTCATTGCCTGTCCATGTCCATTTGCCCATCAACCTATAGACAGACTTATTTATTTATTTCACAGCTGCTAATGTAAAGTGGTTTGTACTTGTTCAAATATTTCTGGTCATTTCTATTTATTGTGATCTGTTTACAGCTGAGGCAGTTACTGTTTGGACTGAATTTAATTGTTCATCTTAGGGGTAGTTGGTATGGCCAAATATATATATCACAATTTAAGACAGAGAATTGTGGAAAATATGTGGACTGTATAGACTAGTATTCAAAGATCTTCCTTCCCAATTCCTATGGTTTCCCACTGAACAAAAACAATCCTTAATTTTGCCTTTCAAACCATCAAATTAAGTAATCACGAGAGCATACTTTTCAATTTGCAAAATCCTATTTGGACAGAAATCAGTGTTGGTGGACAAAAATGATGAGTGAACCCTGCTGAATTCACTTTGCCTCAAGTCCTGCATAATCACAAAAAACACTGCAAAATGTACTTAAGTCAATAAGGAAGGATAAACTGAACTCATTTTGAGTGGATTATAATGGTGCACTGTTATTTTAAAATGTCTCTGAAGGCTAGGGAAATGGCGGCCAACTATGCTGGTTCGATTATTGTGGCTAAATATTTGATCTGAGCTGTAAAGTAGCAGTGCTAATCACTGTGCCACCTTGCCTCAAATAACAAAAATACAACAAATGGCTACAAACTAACAATGAATAAATAAAAATGATTGTGCTCAGCATTCCAATCTTGGGTACACATTGGTCTTGCCAGGATATAACAGCTTAGTACTGGCTTGCTCTGGCCACAGCTGGAAACTCTTTTCTGTTTCCCATGTACTGTATCTATGCAGATGCTTTGCACTTTCGTCTTCCAATCTTTTTTATTTCACTCATGTCCTGTGTTTCTGATGAGTAAAGGGTGGGAGAGAGGGCATCTTTAAGGCTTTTTCTGAGGTGTTACTGGGCACATGGCTAAATTGCATGCATAATTAGCCATGTGGTCCTAGGCTGCCTCTCTCAGTGATCATTGTTATCTATCTTGTGGAAAAACTCTAATACTGCATTTTTTTTAAATAAACACATGTAGGATGGAAATCTGTCAGTGTTTCACAATTATTGTGGCTTTGGGATCCATTTTACCCTTTAAAGGTTCACTAAGGACCCACATACAGAAATCCAAAAGCCCTGGGGTTGAAAGGAAGTCTGCAAGTGGAAAAAACAAGCATGTTTTGAGCACTGTCAAGTGCTTCAGTGCAATGGTTGGAAGAGGGTGTTTTAGTTTCAGTGCATCTTAGCAGCTTAAACAGATTTTTTCTTTTCCTTGTGTGCTTGCAACCCAGCAATGTCCATGTCAGCAATGTACAGTACGGTACAGTAGACATAAATTAAAGTTCTGAGCTTGGTTGTTACAGATTTGTGAAATCAGGCTGGCCTTGCAAAGCATCATGAGGTGTTTGTAAAAATTCACAAAGCAAATTTCCAAAAAAATATTTGATGAACAAGATCACGAGCGAACACACCATAATCACTATAAAAGGCACTTTTTGGCAAATTTCAGCAATTAAAACTAGCGGAGAACTTTTTAAAAACATATTCTAATGAAAAAATATCATTACTTGTACCAGCAAGAGGTGTTCCATTCCACTGCTTTGTAACCTTACATATATAGCATTTTAAAATACATTTATCAAAAGATGTAAAAATGTCCTTATTGTTGCCTTCTTAATACTTTTATTTATTCGTATATTTACTTTATAAGTTTTCTCCTACTTTTATAAAACCTCTGTTGTATGTATGTAATATGTAATACATTATTTCCTATTTTTTCACATCTCTGCATTATTTTTAGCTGCTCAATCATTTAACGTTTGTAAAATGTATAATGAGCATTCTATAGAAAGTGCATTTATAGTGCAATAACTGCACGAGTTTAAACTGCCCCCTTCAAATTGTTAGTTTTAAGTTTTAATGAGAATAAAAAGTTGTTTCACCTCATTATACAGCATAAGAAACATAATTTAACAAGCCTGATGTACGTCGAAGGAAGGACAGACACAAACGACACAACCAGCTGTTTTAACACTCTTTGAAAGTACCACTTATTGTCCCTTTAATAAAGGATGTTGATCAACTCTTGGAAGAAGATGCTCTTCCTCCTCAAGGGGGAACCGGCGTCCTCATGAGCCACCGGATTCCTTCTTTCTTTTCCCAGGTCCGATTCGGAGAGTTTGATCTGTCACATTGGTCATCAAACATCCATTTTATGCTCCTTCACAGAGAATGGCTTTGCATTCTCCCAAAGGTAGAGACTCAGCTGACATTCTCTCAAAAGGTTACGTCACTACAGCACAAAATACTTATTTTAACATAAGTGGCCAAGGCTCTCCTGCCATGTGATGTCACTGTCAAAGGAATATTATTATAGTATTTGTTTTCTAAAATTTCTGTTCCAACTACAGAGGGATCACACTCCTCAGCCTCCCTGGAAAAGTCTATTCGGGGATCCTGGAGAGGAGGATCCATCAGATAGTCAAACCTTGGATTCAGGAGGAACAGTGTGGTTTTCGTCCTGGTCGCGGAACAGTGGATCAGTTCTACACCCTTAGCAGGGTCCTGAAGGGTGCATGGGAGTTTGCCCAACCAGTCTACATGTGTTTTGTGGACTTGGAAAAGGCATTCGACCGTGTCCCTCAGGGAATCTTGTGGGGGGTATTCAGAGATTATGGGGTACCTTCCCCCTGATAAGGGCTGTTCGGTCCCTGTATGATCGGTGTCAGAGCTTGGTCTGCACTGCCGGCAGTAAGTCGAACCCATTTCCAGTGAGAACTGGACTCCGCCAGGGCTGCCCTTTGTCACCGATTCTGTTCATAACTTTTATGGACAGAATTTCTAGGTGCAGCCTGGGCGCTGAGGGGGTCCGGTTTGGTGGATTCAGGATTGGGTCACTGCTTTTTGCAGATGATGTTGTCCTGTTTGCTTCATCAGGCCATGATCTTCAGCTCTCTCTGGATCGGTTCGCAACTGAGTGTGAAGCGGCTGGGATGGAAATCAGCACCTCCAAATCCGAGACCATTGTCCTCAGCCAGAAAAGGGTGGAGTGCCCTCTCAGGGTTGGGAGCAAAATCCTGCGCCAAGTGGAGGAGTTCAAGTATCTCGGGGTCTTGTTCATGAGTGAGGGAAGAATGGAGCATGAGATCAACAGGTAGATCATTGCGGTGTCCGCAGTGACGTGGGCTCTGCATCAGTCTGTCGTGGTGAAAAAGGAGCTGAGCCGTAAGGCAAAGCTCTCAATTTACCGGTTGATCTACGTTCCTACCCTCACCTATGGTCATGAGCTATGGGTAGTGACTGAAAGAACGAGATTGTGCATACAAGCGGTTGAAATGAGTTTCCTCCGCAGGGTGTCTGGGCTTTCCCTTAAAGATAGGGTGAGAAGCTCAGTCATCCGGGAGGGGCTCAGAGTAGAGCCGATGCTCCTCCGCATTGAGAGGAGTCAGATGAGGTGACTCAGGCATCTGATCAGGATGCCTCCTGGACGCCTGCCTGGTGGGGTGTTCTGGGCGCATCCAACCGGGAGGAGGCCCCGGGGAAGACGCAGGACATGCTGGAGGGACTATGTCTCCCGGCTGGCCTGGGAACGCCTCGGGATTCTCCTGTAAGAGCTGGAAGAGGTGGCTGGGGAGAGGGAAGTCTGGGTCTCTCTGCCCAGGGTGCTGCCCCTGCAACCCTACCTCGGATAAGCGGAAGAGGATAGATGGATGAATTTTCTTAACATTGCAGTACTCTGAAGAAACAATCAAGCTTGTCAAAAGAATACTGTTAACTCATGTGTAATAAATACTGCTGAAAATCAAGTGTATTCTGCTTGGTGATATAATCTAAAATGTCTTTCAAATATTTACAGTAGTGTTGTATGTCAGTTTAATTCTATCACAGCTGACATTTTCCTGGCACGCATTGCCATTAATATGTCTTTCAACTTCATACACTTTAATGTAGTGGTTCTCAAACTTTACTCCTTTAAGATCTCCCAGTACACTTACAAATGCCACAATATTTACCCACTTGTACTTTTGCTGCAATCTTGATGAATGTTTGTCGTTAAAGGTACATTAACTAACAAAATCATATTTATTGCTAGTGCTATTCCACTACCTGCGTTTTTAAAGTGTAATAAAAATAAATAATAATATTATTTTATTTATATAGTGCCTTTCCCATGCTCAAGGCGCTTCACAGGGTCTCATAAAGAAGCAACAGGTATATGTAACATTGGATACAAATGCTTCCGGAATAGAACATTAAAACAGATAGATACAGGATATAAAAAGCAATAGATAGAAAAAAAGACAACCAACTAGAGTAAAATACTAAATTAAGTACTAAAAGAAAATCTTAGCAAATTAACATAATTTGTGATATAACACACACATAAATTATAATCAGCATCTAGACAGACAGGAAGACTGAAACAGGAGGCAAAATTTAAGGGTAAGTTAAAAGCCTTCCTGAGCAGATGGGTTTTAAGTTGTTTCTTAAAAAAATGAATGTAATCAACTAATCTAATTAATTTAGGGAGGTTATTCCTAAGTCTTGGCGCTATACAGGCGAAGCAGGATAGGTATTATGTGCTCGCTGTTGCTGATCATGTTAGGACTCTTGCAGCAGAGTTCTGAATCAAATGGAGCTGTAATAGAAGAATAGATGCAGCAAATGCCAGTAGGGAGCTACAATATTCAATGAGGGATGTGATAAAAACATGGATATGTTTCTCAACATTAGAAGCATTAGAAAAGGAGAGAAATGAGCGAACATGGGATATGTTGCAGTAGTGAAAGTTAGTTTTTTTAATGTGGTTTATGTGGGTGGAATAAGAAAGGGAGGAATCAAAAATGACACCAAGATTTCTTGCATCAAAAGAAGGTCTGAGATCACTGTGAAGAGTGACTGAGTAGGAACTCATTTTTTTTAAGTTGCACTATAATGCCAATTTGCAAGAGTTCAGCTTTGTTGCAATTTAAATTTAAAGAGTTCTGCTCCACCCAGGTTTTAATTTCACTGAGGAAGGTTGTGAGCTGAGAAAGCCCTGATGAAGTTCCACTTTTAACACTGAAATAGAGTTAAGTATCATCTGCATAAAAATGATAACCCACAGCTATGAATAATATGGCCAAGGGGAACCATATAGACACAGAAGAGGAAAGAGCCAAGAGGAACCACTTGTGTGACTGACACTGTGTTGGACCAGCTGTTGCCAAGACTAACAAACTCTTGCCTATCAGTCAGATAGGACTTAAACCACTAGAGGGCAGTGCCAGAGATACCCAGAATGTTCTCAATTGTGGACAGTAGAATGTCATGTCTGACACTGTGAAATGCTGCACTAAGATCTAAAAGAATTAATATGCTGGTTTGAGTTCCATCAAATTATTACAAGTTATATAATTGGTGAGTTGGGAGGCTACAACATGCTCATGAACTTTTGACAGAAAGGGTAAGTAAGAAATAGACCAAAGACTGTCAACATCAAGCATTAATAGTGGGATTACAGAAGTGATTTTAAAAGTGGGTGGCACCAAGCCAGTGTTGTAACAGTCAGGATTATGGCATGAAGGCAGGATTTAAGAGGTACGGTGGGGATGGGGTCCGGTATACAGGTAGTGTGCCTCATCTTACAAAGCAGGACATTAACAAATGCAGATGTGACTGGCAAAAATTTGGAAAAAAAGCTGGATGGAGTGGGAAGATAGGGGAAACAGAAATGGATGATGGAATTATGTTAGTTGAACTATTTAGATCTTTAATTTTACTGTGGAAAAAATGGAGGAATTTTTCACACACTTCGGTAGTGGAGATGATTTGGCCAGATGTAAGCTGAAGTAGTTAATTAACTACAGAGAACAAAACCCTTGGGTTATCATGACCACTTCCTATTATTCTACCATAATGTGTATTCTTGGCTGCAGCTAGTGCATCCCTGTAAGCCCTTTGGTGGTCAGAGAAAGTCTGGATGTGCACGGTGAGGCCAGTATTACATGACATTCTCTCAAGGTGCTTTCATAGACCGTAACTCTGAATTGCACAATGGAGCTGAGCACTTAAAGGAAACCTCCTTATGCTTTAAAGGAGTTGTTTAATCTAATGCTGAAAGAAGGGCTGTGTTACAGTGGTCAACAAGATTATCTAGTGTGAAAACAGAAAAAGATCAGAAATGGAAATAGCAAGGATAGAAGGATAGATTTTATTTTTTTAAGGTTTCTGAAAGAAATTTGACGTTTACAGGTAAGAGGAGGGGACAATTAAAATTAATGGAAAATTAATGCAATGGGACAGTGAAAAGTACTGCTTTACGATCAGAGAGTCCCAAATCATTGTTATAAGTATTGTCGACAGAGAAGCCATATGGGCAGATCAGGTTTAATATACAACCACCAGAGTGAGAAGGAAAATCATCATTTTGCACCAAATAAATACAGTCCAGTAAGGATAAGAATTTATTTCTCAAGACAGGACCTGATTTCATTATTAGTTTAAGAGCCAGACACTAAAAAGACAATGAGCAGTCAATTGGGATTTTTTTTAATCTTTAGTTCCACTCTAGCAATTACTGTTACTCCTCCACGTTGTCATCAGCTGCGAGGCTCTGCAAATTAAATGTATCCGGATGGTGTCGCCTCAGTGAGAGATGTAAAATCATTTAATTTTCGCCAATTTTCTGTTAGACATAGAATGTCAAGTTTGGAGTCTACAATGAATTCTAATAGCACCAGCATTTTGCCATTAAGGAATCTTGAGTTAAACAATGTAATTTGCTGATATGGGTTCATTGTGGACAGATCCATTATCCAAAATTGCAAATTTGGCACAATGATACCTCTATTTCCAAAGCCATGAATAAGACGGCATATTCATGAAAAAATGCTTCTGTTGAAGTTTTCATTAGCAGCCCAGTGGTGAAAGTGACATGAACCACAATGTAAATACTTTAGGCACCACACAATACCAGTGTCTTTTATAACATTCCAGTCTAACCATTTGCTCTGAACAAACTGTTTAATATAAATTAGTTTGTCACAAGAGTATTTTCACATAGTACTGAGCAATACTAACCTGATAGTAGAATAGAAGCAGCACAGCACAGCAAAGAAGGTGAGAAGGGCAGAGGTGTGGGGGAGGGGGGGGTTTGGGGGGATTTATTAGATAAGCGGCAAGAGCAAGCAGCAGAAGCAGCATATGAAGATACCAGGATTCAGAGCTTCCAATATACATACTGTTTTAGTGTTCTATTCAGGAGTCATTTGTAATCAATGTTCCAAATACCTGCTGTTTCTTTATGAGACTCTGAAGCCCCTTGAGCATGGGAAAGGCATTATATAAATAGAATATATTATTATTATTTATTATTATTACACTTTAAAAACACAGGTAGTTGTATAGCAGTAGCAATAAATATTATTGTGTTAGTAAATGTTCCTTTAACAACAAAGGCCTTCTTAATAGGACAGATTATTTCATATCTTTCCCACAGGAATAAATTAGAAACCAAGAAAGTGTCAGAGCTAAGAAGCGAAATTACTAGAACAGATGAAGAACACGCCAGGCGTCCAAGTGAGGTTCTTTATAGGAAAAGGCAGGCTCTGCATTCAGAATGCAACCTCTTGACAACTAAAGAAACTGAACAACTTATTTATAAATCAAGACATCATTACTATGAACATGGACAGAAAGCTAATAAGCTTTTAGCTCAACAAATTCACAAGCAAGAAGTTCGCAATGCAATCCCAGTAATCACCAACACGAAAAATATAATGCACATATTTAGAGAGTACTATAAATCCTTATATTCAACTGAGTTTAAAGAAGACAACACACAATCTAATTCATTTCTGGATACATTACAGATACCACAAATAGATACTTTTAGTGCTGAGGAAGGGATAAACTTCTGACGTTATCAGAATTACTAGATGCTATAAAGTCACTTCAAGGTGGGAAATCAGCAGGCCCTGATGGCTACCCTGTAGAATTTTATAAGAAATTCTCCACTCAGCTAGCTCCCCTCTTATTAGCAACATTTACAGAAGCTAGATACAATCAAATTTTACCTCAAACTTTTCGTCAAGCATTAATCACCATCTTTCCTAAACAAAATAAGGACATGTTACAACGTGCATCATACAGACCAGTTTCACTTCTAAATAATGATGTTAAGATACTCTCAAAAACCATAGCTATAAGGATGGAGAAAGTTCTGCCTTCGGTAATAACACAAGATCAAACTGGATTTATTAAAGGCCGACACTTATCTTCTAATCTTCGACGCCTGTTTAATGTAATATATTCACCAGCAAAGTCAAAAACCCCAGAGATATTATCATCACTGGATGCAGAAAAAGCATTTGACATGATTGAATGGAACTACCTCTTCACTAAATTAGAGAAATTTGGGTTTGGCCCGAACATCTGTTCATGGATCAAACTACTGTATACTAATCCAGAAACTTCAGTTTGTATTAACAACATTTGTTCAGACTACTTTAAACTAGAACATGGTACCAGACAAGGATGCCCCTTGTCACCACTGCTGTTTGCAATCGCCATTGAACCACTGGCAGTTCACTGTCGAAATGCATACCAGATAAAGGGGATTATCAGAGAAGGACTGAAACAGAAAATTTCTCTATATGCAGATGATATGGTACTGTATACAGTGGGTACGGAAAGTATTCAGACCCCCTTCAATTTTTCACTCTTTGTTATATTGCAGCCATTTGCTAAAATCATTTAAATTAATTTTTTTCCTCATTAATGTACACACAGCACCCCATATTGACAGACAAAAAAAAGAATTTTTGAAATTGTTGCAGATTTATTAAAAAAGAAAAACTGAAATATCACATGGACCTAAGTATTCAGACCCTTTGCTCAGTATTTAGTAGAAGCACCCTTTTGAGCTAATACAGCCATGAGTCTTCTTGGTAAAGATGCAACAAGTTTTTCACACCTGGATTTGGGGATCCTCTGCCATTCCTCCTTGCAGATCCTCTCCAGTTCTGTCAGGTTGGATGGTAAACGTTGTTGGACAGCCATTTTTAGGTCTCTCCAGAGATGCTCAATTAGGTTTAAGTCAGGGCTCTGGCTGGGCCATTTAAGAACAGTCACAGAGTTGTTGTGAAGCCACTCCTTCGTTATTTTAGCTGTGTGCTTAGGGTCATTGTCTTGTTGGAAGGTAAACCTTCGGCCCAGTCTGAGGTCCTTAGCACTCTGGAGAAGGTTTTTGTCCAGGATATCCCTGTACTTGGCCGCATTCATCTTTCCCTCGATTGCAACCAGTCTTCCTGTCCCTGCAGCTGAAAAACATCCCCACAGCATGATGCAGCCACGCCATGCTTCACTGTGGGGACCGTATTGGGCAAGTGATGAGCAGTGCCTGGTTGTCTCCACATATACTGCCTAGAATTAAGGCCAAAAAGTTCTGTCTTGGTCTCATCAGACCAGAGAATCTTATTTCTCACCATCTCAGAGTCCTTCAGGTGTCTTTTAGCAAACTCCATGCGAGCTGTCATGTGTCTTGCCTCTCCTCAGTGTGTGGAATTACTTACTGCAAATATATTTTTATTACTTAATTCCAAAAAACTAAGATTTGTATTCAGCACTGGAGCACTTCCATTAGCTATAACCACATTTAAGAGTGGAAATGCAATGTGTGTCTCAGATCACTTGCATCAAAATTGGAATCTGACAAGTCAGAGTCCAAATCAGCGATAATACACAAAAAGTCTTCCACCGATTATTTTGCTTTGAGCATTCACTTTGGTATCTCTCCACATGCCATTTTAGAAGCTGTTTGCTCTTCGCTATTCAGGCACGCGCAGGATATCAAGGTCAAATCAACAAAGTTAACTTTCCTTCTAGCAAAAGGGTATTGAAAAGCACTGTAACAAATATATCACTGATTTCTATCGATCGCTAGTTAGACTGAGGCATCTCACAACGTGGGAGTTTCTGGCAACGTATCGTACTGCGTCACTCGGATCGCTTGGCCCACAGAAACGTTCGCTTGCTGCGGCAACTTGAAAATTTGTATTTTAGTCAAGTTTATATAAATTATTGTCTCACTTTTCGACATTGTGAGTTTGAAAAATCTAAGTTGAACCATCTTAAGTAGGGGACTACCTGTACTGACTCACAATAGAGAGAACAGAAAACTGATTATACGCACATTCATTGTACATTTCTTACTACAGTACTATGGTATGTTTTTACTACTATTACTTAAAATAGTTTATTATTTTAATAACTATGGCATACCTATGACTGTGTGAAGGTATCCAAAGCACTGGTACTCTAAAGCATGTTTGCAGCTAAGGTGGTGCAGCAAATTGCTCGTGTTGCCAACATTGGTGACACATTTAGCTCGACAGCATTTGCAGTAAATAGTTGTTTCGTCCACATCTGACCTTTTAAAACCGAAGTCAGACACGGCTCCTTTTTTCTGGCAGAAGTTCTTGTGTCATCAAGTTCAACTTTAAAGTCAGCTACAGCTTCAGTTTCGGAATGTTCTCTGTCCATTTTCACCACTCAAAACCTCCACTAACGCATGCAAGTTTAGCAGTGTTGCAGTAAAAAAAAGTCCCCCCTTAAACAGTTTCCTGCTGCTCCACATTCTGAATGTTGTTTAAGCTATTTAAACCGGTGCTGTGGTATAAGAAAAATCTGTATCATAACAAAAATAAAAAATGGTTTTTGGTATGAACAGGAATACCTCCCAGCATTATTGCGAGCTGTGTTTTAATTTTTTTGGCAGCTTTACACTCTCCAAATACAACAGGCGTGTCAAACTGAAGGCCTGACCCTTTGACCTGTTTAATGCTGCCTGTGTCATTCATAATCTTACATAAGACCCACAATAAAAGGCTGATTTTAAGAAAAAGAAAAAAAAAACTTTAATGTTTGCTTCATATATCATTCATATCCTTATATAATTCTGATGGACTACATTTATAACAGCCAATAAAATGCACCTTTCTGTGTCCAATCACATTTATTTGTACAGCACAGTGTATCAAAGCTATGAAACTTTAAGAACAGAAACTAATAATGACCTAGCAGAAAGTAATGAGAAAGAAATTAAGTGACACATAACACTTTTTCTTATTCTCTTTCCTTAACTCCTCATTCCTCCACCTTGTTCTTTTAAACTTATTTATTATCTTTCTTCCACAAATGAATTCTGCAGTGTTAAAAAAAAAAAACATCTCATTTATATCCATTTATTCCCTATTTGGCAGTTCATCAAATTTATGAGCAATTCACAACTTGGCTTCTTTTACTTTTACACCACACACTGCATATCATAAACTTTTGGGATATATAATCCACTCCATAATGCTCCTTACCTTTCATCCCTCAGTTTCAAATGTTACTTTACAGATTATTTTATTGTTAAAAAAGGAACTGTCAAGTAACAACTTATTATCTACACAAAACTCAATTACTTGTTGTCCCTCTGTATGTTTCATCTTCTTCCCAGCATACTTCCCAATAACGGCATGGATGGACCAATTGTCTTTCTCAGAACCACCATGATTATGTTTTTATTTTTGTTTTCAGAGGAGATTGCTACTCTTGGAAGAGCTGTCAAGAAAGTCTTTTCTTTTTCTAATATATCTGAATCCTTCACTGGGCATATGCCCGTGGAACAGTTACATTTTAAATGTAACTCTATACAGTAACTAGAATTTTGGGGCTCACTGCTTCCCACTCTGTCACTTTGCATCCAACTTCTGGAGATAAAATAATACCCACTTCCTGCTTTACTCTTACACCTACAGGAATATCTCAAAAAATCCTGCTCCAATCTCTCGCCTGTTACTTTCACGAATGACCAAGACATCTAAATTGTACTTCATGATTTCTTCCACAACAATTACCACCTTTCCATTTAAAATTCTAATGTTCCAAGTAGTAAGCTGTAATTCTTTTTTCAAACTGATCAGCTGTGAATAATCCATTTCTGAGGCTCGCATTTTGATTCTTAGCCTTTCGTAATCCAGGGAGGTGACTAGCCCAATACTGATGATCTCATTACTGCAGGACAACTAGCATCTCAAGACTTTTAACTCCTTAGAAACACAGTTATCCATGGGTCCCGAATGAGTATACAGTAATCCCTCCTTTATCGCGGGAGATAGGTTCCAAGGCCGGCCGCAATAACTGAATTTCTGCGAAGTAGGGACACCATATTTATTTAATTATTTAACGTGTATTTGGACGTTTTTAAACCCTCCCTGTACTGTTTACAACCCACCCTTTACTCTATTAATAACAGGGACCTACCTAACATTTCCGGGGGTACCTCTTCCACGGTTTCCGAAGGTGTATTCGTAGTAGGAACTGGCTTTTTTTTGCGAGGCTGCAAAAACATTGTGATCGGTAGTTGCTGCCGCTGCTTCTTTTTCCGGTCGAAGAGCAGCTTGTAGGCGGTCATGACGTCATCGGCCTTGTTGCAAAATTGGACCGATCGAACGGTGTTTAGGCTCAGCACCAGCCTTGGAAGAAGGAGCACGTTTGGGAGCCATTGCAGGGGGTGAAAATTGAAGCGAACTTCAACACAAAGAAACCACAAAAAAATTACACACAGTGCAGTGTAAAGTAAACCGCTTAGCGAGAAAGCTTGAAGCGAAATGGCCGCTGTGGGATCTGGGCATCAGTCAAAGCACCAATCACGGGCCCAATTAGAAAGCGGGAAGCTGTGATTTGTCATCTCCCTCCCATGTACCAATCACAGCCCGTGTTACAACGCACTTAGTCACCGAACTTGTTTTGTTGTTCTTAGACTAGGAAATACTACTATTATATTTAAAAACCCGCGAAGTCGTGAATCCGCAAAAAGTGAACCGCGAAGTAGCGAGGGATTACTGTATATAGTATAGGGATGAACACCCCAGTTTTCGGAGTTTTCGGTTGGTCCATGGGTGTTTCTTTCAAAAGGACCGTCCCATTGTACCTTACTGTGTGCAAAAGATGCAACAGGGGTTTATTGTGGTACGTGAAAGGTAGACTTGATCACTACTGAAATTTATATATTACTAAGATGTTAGGGGTGATATAACATATCAGGATTGTGGTTCTTCTGTGACAACTCTCAGAACTAAAAACTAGTTCCTGATAAATTTGGGGCATATAAGCAGACATCCATGGCTATGTTGGGTTTCAGAACCAGTGAAAAAGATGAAGTACCTAGGTGACATCAAGTGCACCATTCGTCTGGTGCATTTCTGAATGCTACATGTTTTGTTTGACTAAATTTTACTTTCTTTATTCAAGAGTGGCTTCTCCCATCAGTTCAAAACCTATAGAATGTTTCCTTTTCAGCTGTGTCACTTGTATTCAAAGGGATATATGATATTTTACTATGTCAAAGTAGTCATTTAAACACAAAAGACAACCGTTAAATCATAGAAAGTCTGGAGGATATAACAAATCAAATCAGTACTTCTAATGTGCTAGTTTACACAAATACATGGTAAGCTGAATGCATATTCTTTTAGTGGTATGGTCTCAGGAAAAATCTTGCTTGCCTTTTTGCAATGACATCAACAATGTGTCAACCTGTAGATCGTACTGCAATGGGAGTAAACTTTAGTAGTTTAGGGACAGTTAAGTATTTCAAATGGATAGTTTAGGGACAGTTAAGTATTTCAAATGGAGGATATTTTTAAAGGTTTAGTATTTACTGCTATATGGATACATGGCATTCTTTCCACACACTAATCCTTCAGTCAGTGTAAATTGGCAGCAAAATTGATTCATTAGACCACGATGTCTTTTCAATCCTCTACTGTCCTATATATTTGTCCCTTAACTTAACTCAACCACACCTTCTTGCTTTATCCCAGGAAACAGTGTTTGTTGCCTGCCCAACCCAGCTGTGTATAACAACTGATGTGAATAAGATATTTTTTTTCAACACTATTCAGCTGTTAGTTGACTGATTATTGTCCATCTATTACTATGCACAGGCCATGTCAGCCTCCAATGGGTGGAAGGACATTCTCAACAATCCTGGAACCAGTGGCATCTCTGAATAAGAGATCCCACCTGTTCTGATTTGGGCTTATTTAAAAAAAAAATGTTCTGCTTTAGATGAATTTGTGCATTGGGTTTTAACAAACTGAAAAGCTGGGCTGTCAGGCTTTATTTTCATATATTTATGTACTTGCCTGAGGATGATTTTACTTTTTTCATTTAAGTTGTATGTGCATCACATTTTTTTTCTATTTCAGAATTCACTTAACAAGTTACTAAGGTGCATGTCATGATTGGTAAGGAGTGACTCGATAACTTGTGTCACGACAATGTGGTCTTAAATTCCAGTGCTACTGTCCAAGATTTTGTTTTCTTCAATGTAAACCCTTAGAGGTGAATGCTTTTAGAGAAAAAAAACATTTGAATCTTGACTTCTGTGGAGAAAAATCTTTAGAAAAAAAAAACACATTTGTGAGGTTGGATTTCTGCAACAAATTTGCACTTCAGTCACAATGCATTTTTGAATGGAGAACCTCACAGTCACCTTATATGCACAAAAAATTTCAGAGTTTGGATTTTTTTCAATGGTCGTTTGCATAAACATTAGAGTCCTTTGAAATATGGCTTTTTGATGACAGCTTGTCTCATTAATGGCAGTGCATAATCTAGTTTTTGTCTTATGACAGTTCCTTATATGGATTTAGCCTATGAACAATGGCTATTAGAAAATCTTGTTTTTTGAGTTCTGGTTTTGACCTTTGCTTTTTCATTACCCTTCAATTTCTACCTTATTGTTTTGACTCAGGTTATTACAAATGTCATTTGGTAAACAACTGCTTGCAATTCTAGCCTGGCAACATAAAGGTCAAGCCTTATGGTTCAGAAAAACAAATTTCAGTGTTCAGAAAAGTATACCATTTGTTTCTTTAGTTCTCAACAAGGAAAAATTTTTCTTATGATTATCCATCATTCTAAAGATGTTTATACGGTTAACTGGAAATTCTAACTTGGTCCATTATGACAAGTTACAGTGGAACCTCGGTTCACGAACGTCTCTGAACACGTACAAATCGGGTATACGACCAAAAAGTTCGCCAAACTTTTACATCTGTTCACAACCACACACTCGGTTGGCAAACAAGCCAGTTTCCATTCCGGTTCATAGGCGACAATGATTTCCACACGTGTTCAGTCTCTCCCTGTATTGTACATTGTTCTCGGTGTATCACGCAAAGGGACTCTCCCTCAAAATTGTAACCTCCTCTCAACCCAGCTTCCTCCTGTGGTATAGCGGGTCCACAGCTCCCGTCAAAAAGGCCAGTTTTAATAAATAATCACTGCACTCACGGCTTAGCGAGGGGGCGTGGTGGTGTGTGGCCGAAGCAGTCCCTGAGGATTGTGTGTTGTGGGCGTTTCTCACCTATGTGCACAGGTGAGAAGCGGTCCGCATACGTAATTGTTCCCAGGAGCTGCTGATTGCCACAACTAACATGCCTCTTCATAAATAGAAGCGTGAGTCGGCTAATGGGAAAAAGAAGAGAACAGGAAAGAACGGGAGGTTGCAGGAGAAGGCAGGAAGCAGGAGGAGAAAGCCGGTGCAGGAGAGAGACAGAGAGAGAGAGAGAGAGAGAGAGAGAGAGAGCGCAGGCTCGCGTGCAGCTGAGAGCAAGTGAGCTGCTAAGCAGGGAGCCTGGGTGTTTCTCTCAGTGTTATTCAATGTTTTTACATTTAGTTTACTATTACAACGTGCAATCTATGGTATAAATTAACTATTTTTGTGCTTAAAAATCTTTAAAGAAAATATATTTACATACAGTTCATACGGCCTGGAACGGATTAAACAGTATTTACATACAATCCTAAGGGGGAAATTACTTCGGGTCACGACTAGAGTTTTGGAACGAATAATGGTCGTGACTCGAGGTTCCACTGTATGGTGAGTGTTCACACCCACTGACTTGCACACATTCCAGATTTATTCCCTATATAGCACCCAGTGCTGCCATGATAGACAATGGGTCATTGTACCCATCAACTGAATAAGCATGTTAAGAAAATGTATGGACTGACAGCACTGTGTTTTGGTTTTTGCATACTTTTTGCAGCTAAACAGAACCAAGCTTAATTCATAAAGAAACTCTTGCTTGGATGTTGCATAGTATCTAGAAATGTACCTTATAACTACATTCAAATGGGACTCATTATAAAGTGTCTTGTGTTTGATTCGACTATATATGTTTTCAAACTGCCCTCCTTTTATCCTGTCAATATATTACACTGAATGAACAATATAAAGCACATTGTTTTTTTTTTATTCTGAGCTTTAGTAGAGTAAAAATAAAAAATACGCTCACTCAATCTTTTGTTTTATTTATATAATTTTTCCCCACTATAAGCAAACTGCAACAAACGGAGACACCCCTTGAATGTTTATTGCAAAAAAAGGGCTCAAACGCAACTCAGAAGAATTTCAAGGCAAAGACAACTGATAACAGAAATCCAGCTAGTATAACCTGATAGTGAAAAAATCTGTGCAGCCTTCACAAGCCTAGAGTACAGGGTAAAGGATAAGAGTGTACACAAGCATATAGACAAATCTATTTATACTGCATCATAAGTCTTAATCCCAGACAACAGCAGGGACTTCAGCAGGTATCAGACAGCTTACTTCAATGAAACACTGAAGAACACTGCATTCCTCACAGACTTAGGTGGAACTAAATAATATATAATTAAGTAATAATATTTCACAGTCTTGTTTTCTAATCAAAGAATCATGTCCCTTTGTGACCTTTGTATGAATGCCATGTTAAAAAATCTGTAAGCCACAGTTAAAAAATTAATTCCATTCTTGACAAGAAAACTTAACTTTGTTTAGGGTTTACAACCAATTACAAACTTTTAACTAAACCAAATAAATACCTAGAAAAGTTGCTGGATTCACTGTGCAATCAAACTTTTTGAAAAAAAAAGTAAAGTTTATTGGGTTCTCTTAAATAATGCAATCATCCTGTATTTAAAAAGGGGGTGGCAGTATAGCAGAGTGAAACTATGGGTTTTAATTTCCAAACGTAGCCATCACATTATTTGAAAATTAAAGCTTTTAAGAATAAATGGTTTAGTGCCCCAGAATACAATACAACTGCTGCATTGTTCTAAAATAAATATAAAAAGCAATACACAAAAATCAGAAAAGAAGAAAAACATGTTTGTGACATACAAATCTGTAAATATAAACCTGAAGTGCACAAAATAATGGCAAATAGGAAGTTCAGAATAAAAAACTGTCAATTAAAAAACAAATACCTCCGCTCTCTTTAGCATTTCCCATTTGTTCAGTATTTTCATGGCAAAAACCTTGTCAGTATTTTTCACTTTCACCACAGCAACCTGATTAGGAATAAAAAGAAAATATATTATGTCATGGATAATAACACAAAAATCAGATTTTTTATATAGATGGGGTAGGAGCTGGATACAAGTTGGGTTAATATGAATGACAGATTACTTTTAAAGTACAGCTTACAAAATAAAAACCTGCTGTAGAATTAAAAATTATCTTCAAGCCTTGAATTTGCAAATGGTGATAAAGAATTGTTTAATTTTATTTGGAAATGTTTAAAGAAAGTTCACAAATTAACTACAATCAGAGTTTTACAGATACAAACAATCAAAGAATACAATTAAATTTTAGAATTGCATTCACACAGAAAGAGTACCAATACCAGTGTATCATGCTCAAGCCATTCTCTCCATGGTCTCTTTCATTGTTAAGCACTCTAAATTAAGCTAAAGCTTTTTCTCAAAAATGAAGCATATGTTCATGTTCTAATGAAATTGAGCTTTATAAATGCATCAAAAAATCATCCACTGTTAAAAAAAACTTTAATTTTTAATAACACTTAAACAGTAAGTACAAAAAAGTAAAAGTAGTTGTAAATGCAGTAATGTATAAAATCCTGTTGTTAGTTAAGAGATGTAATATTTCAGTGTTTTCTTTTTTCAAGAAAACAACTATATTTCTTCTTAATGATCTGAAAGTTAAAAAGTAAAAAAATATATACATTTTATTAAAATTCCACCATTATCTTAGAAAAGCATACAGTACTGCATATGTGTCTTAGACTCTGTAGATTTATTTATATAACCTTTGTGCTATAATGTTTATTTTTTGTCTTCTGCATTAGTGGGTGATCAGAAACCAAATATTTATTTTCCAAAAAAGTAAAGGATACAATTACTGTTTTTGTAATTTGTTAAAGATAACAACATATCAAGTAATAGCACCACTTTTCAGATTAAAACCTTGACTACAATGTAGGTACATAGTCCAGTGCAAGATTAAAGAAAGAGAACAAACAGGTGGAATGTTCAAGAACCAAGCCTTTTAACTGAAACAAAAATGGAAACAAATCATATTGCTTGATAGGCAACAAAACAAAAAGAGTGTGGCAGATGTGACCATTTAACCTTCAAATCATCAATTCCTACATCATGGCAAGTGTGAGCATAGCAACAAGACACAATGTGGTTGTCCTGCACAAGCAATGTCTCTCTCAATTGTAGCAGTAAAGAAGATTTCCAAAATGTCATGTATAAGCTCTTTAGAAGAAGCACAAGGAAATGAACAAGTGTGAAGAAAAGAAATGCAGTTATCGTCCATGACTATAGCAGATGAGAGAATCATTAGACTGTCACCCCTTTTTAATCTGAATTGTTCCAACACTGATATCATCTCTGAACTCATAGAAACTATTTCAACAAAGTACACCCTTCTAAAGCAGAGAAATGTTATTAGAAGTGGTAATTATGGAAAAGGTCCTGCCAAATAGCCATTTATTCGATGTGAAAACTCGTCTATACACTAAAAAACAAGGATTAGGGTACTGAACAATGGCAGCAAGTGCTCTGGACTAACAAGTAAAAATCTGAAATGTTTCAGGCTCAAACAGAAGGCTGTTTCACTGTAGAAGAGCTGAAAATCACTAGCTGGATGAGTGTTTGGAGCCAATAGTAAAGCACTGTGTAGTTTCCCTACTGGTTTGAGGATGCAAGTGGAGGTAATTATCAGATCAGAAATAATGGAATCCTTAAACCTGAGAAGTACGCATAGATTCTCGCTCATCATACAATACCATTAGAGGCATCTGACCCCAACTTCATTCTGCAGTAGGACAACGATCCAAACACTTAACGGTAATAAAGAACCATCTTTAGCGAAAGGAGAACAAAGGAGTTCTGCAACATATGAAATTGTGCATGACCTCAATAGGCCCTGATCTCAACATCATCAAGACTAAGACAAAGTAGCAAGTTCTCCAGGATGCACAGTACAAATTATCAGTGGATTTTCCTATAAAAACTGCATGACAGCATACCTAAGAGAACTGATGCAGTTTTAATGGCAGAGAGTGATTACATAAAACTTTGATTTACTTCATTTTTTTACTGTTCACTGTTCATTATTTTGGGGAGCATCTTTGCTTTATGTATTTTTAAAGAATTTTCCATAATACTCTATGAGCATAGTTGCTGTTCTGTGTTCATCAAGTAGCTGACTTGGTAAACTTTACTAGACATTTTTCTCCCCGTATAGACCAAAAAAATTCAGCTATAGAAAAGGGCTATTACATTCCTCACAGTCTCAATCAATCTATTGAACTCTTCTGATATTAACATACTGAAACGTCAAGAGGGGTGACAAAACAATCTGAAAAGGCCAGTTAATATCTGTATACAGTTATGTTTATTGGCAAGTGTGTTATAATAATGTATGTCACATTGCTATAAAAAGTTAGAAAATCTGTGTTATGGAAAAAACGGCCAATTCACTGTTCACTAAAGATTAAGCAAAAAAACTCCACTGCATACAGTATTTCTTTAATCAGTAAAAAAAAAAAAAAGATAAAATAAAAAAAAGTAAAAACAAGTTATGCTATTCTTTCATCAAAATCTGCACAATGTTATTGACCTTAGTCAAGTGATGCTTAATACCTTAAAGAAAAGCATGTGACCTAAGATTTTTATAAACAGATTCTAGTGGACTGTGGGAAAGATCTAACTATCCATTTTTATTTCTGTGTAGTCCACTTTAGGCTCACAGTAGTTGGAACCTATCCCAGCAATAGCAAGCATAAGAGCAGTCCACTGCAGTGCACACTAACTCATGAGGAGCCATTTTAGAATTTAAAACAAATGTAGCACCTTCCTACAGTTAACTCCACCCCATGACACTTAACAAGTACAAGGGCATGATACAATTACTCATATTGAATTTTTATAATTGGAGCACAAGCAAGTTTAAGAATTTGTCCCCGGTCATACAAAGAGTCAGAGGTAGGGCAACCTTTGGGTTTCAAGTCACTGTATCACACTGCCAAATAATATAACCTCCCCATTATCATAGGGCTGCATTGGAGCACTAAGAGAAAAGTCCAATTTCAATTTAATAAAGCACAAATTAAACTGCAGCATGAAACTTAGCAGATGTGCTAATTGCTGCTTGAAAGAGATATTTTTCAAGAGATATTAGATGGTAAAAAGCAAAGGAATTTTAATACTTCATATTAACTAAATAGTGATGTGGCAAACAACTATTTAAGCAAACCTTTGCACTTCCTTTAAAAAACTAATCTAAAAGCTTCAATGCAGACATAAATGATTAAAAAAGGAGATCCTTTTAAAATTCAGCTTGTTTTTTCCTTCCCAGTACTGATGGATTTGGGCACCAAAGCGAAACTAATTTTTTAATAAGGAATATTAGTATGTGTTTATTTATTTCTGAGTATTAAAAAAAAAAAAAACTACAACCTTCATTTTTACTCAAAAATCCATGACAAAATGTATTTTATCAAGACAAACTATTAAATAAGATTCGGATGCTCCGGTCAGGCTAATATCAACTTGTAAATGTATTTTATAAATAAATATCATTTTGGCAATGAGCACAAATAACTACTGTATTTTACTTTTTAATATTGATAGTATAATGATTGCTTCCTCATACATTTTTTAAACAGCAACAAAATTACTCTCCTCTCTCAATACAAGATAAAAGTCACAAAAACAATGCTCTGAAAAGAACTTTGAATTATTATTTATTTCATATGGAAACTTAAACCTAATAATTTAAACCTGTCCATTCCAAGAACTGAAAGTTTATGGCTTAACCTTTTGACATAAGTGTTATGTCAAAAGTGTAAGTAATGTTTTAACATTTTAAAGGCTGAACATTCCACATAATAGCAAATGTAAAAAATGAAAGGTGTACTGTATGAAGCATATGAAGAACAAGCCCTTTAATTAATTTTATTATATAACCCTAATTACAATCTACACATCATGGTGTTCATTTTCTTTTGCAAAAAATAAAACCTTAAGACAGTAAATTAATATTATAAATAACAATATACTGTACTCATAATTTAAAACCATCACAATCATGTACAGTATACTGAATATCAATTAATAATTGTCTTTATTGTATTTCATTTCATAATCTGACACATTGAGGGCAGAAGAAGTATAGTTATAACATTTGACAAAAATCAGGTATTTTTCTATGATTTTATAAAACCAGTCATGAAACACCCTGATGTTACATATTTTGTTGTCAACAATCTTAACAAATTCTCCCAATAGAATATTCAAAAGCATGAGGAAACCTCTAAGAGGGGTTACTCTGGATGTCTCAAGGCCTGTTCTTTTCCTCCATCAATGATGAGGCAGAAGAACCACCCCCAAAAAAAAAACAACAAGGATCAAAAAGATTCACCCCTTTCTGGCTGTGTTCCCACAAACATACTGAATGGTAACTTTGCTCCTAGATACTGAGGACAAAATATAACAGGTGAGTTTTTTCTGGGTAATTAAAGGTGAAGAGAGCTTTAAGGAGCACAACATCAGAGCACTGCAGTAGAATTTAAAATAATAAGTAGTCTAAATAACAATAGTTTATGCTTAAAAATATTGCTTGCTAAGAAAAAGATTTTATTTTGATGGTTGACTGAGATGTGAAACTAGATTCTATATGTGTGACTGCAAATTTCTTTGAAAATTCTAGAATTGGCACAATAGCAAGTAAACATTGTGACCTGAATTGGGAAAAGCTGATCAGATGGAAGAAATATACAAACAAAGAATTTGAGGTCACAGTTTTTACTTTGGATGTGTTTCAAGGCAGCCTAATGGAGAAGTCTTTTAAAGGGTACTTTTACTGCACCTAAAACTGCTTTCTTTAAAGACCATTAACTAAATGGATGTAACCTAGTTACGCAATTCAGGCTAAAGGGAGTACAATGATATACAATCTACTAGTACAGCTGGATAAAAATGGATCAAAGCCAATCCTACAATGAAAACATAATTTATGACTACGTACAACAGAAATTTCAAAGCACTTATAATATTTTAATAATGTTATGAGCCGAAATATATTGTCTGGTAAACACTGCTCAAATATTGTCTCGGGTAACTACAATTCAGATCCATCCACTGGTCAGCTGCTAGGGTGCTTTGAAGTGTGCTGGCTATACACAGCCATCACCAGTCACACTAGTTTTTGTTCTGAAATACTGATAAGATAGCCAACACACCTTCCACAACATACATGTTATGGATAATAAACTGACCTTGACTAATTTGTTGCCTGTAAAGTGTGTATAAAAACTAGTGATGAAAACTAGCCCCTCTAGCACATGGTAATTTTTTTTCTGTGAATTTGACTGCAGTGTTCCTGTCAATCATTCATTTCAGGAGCTGGAGACTATTCCTGACAGTACTGCATGCTAAGCAGGAACCACACTTAAATGAAGTGCCAGTTGAGCACAGTACAAGTTAATGTAAACAACCACAGTCACAGTCAAAAATCACAATTTGTGTTAACGCAATGTTCACATTATAAGAGTTGGAATTTGAATTAATCCTATACATTAAAAAGATGTTTGACACTTGAAAGGAAATGCATTTTATGGAGAAATAACAATAACAATGAGTTTGTGTACTGCTTAGGAATATTTAAAAATCTAGAAGCAGTCAAAAAACATATTGTATAATTAAAAAAATCTAATGGTTTCAGTAGATACCAGTATAATATATTAGTATTAGTCAAATGAAATATATTTAAAAAAATATATATTAGACTAATATAAACTAAAGCCCTGTGTGTGTATGGAGCAGTCTGCTCTGCTCACGCTCAACCACAGTCATTAGATGCCGCACACACGCACCTCACTTCTCACTATGAAAGACCTATGTGAAACAAGAAATAAAGTAAATGTGTGGATGAACAATGCTCAAAAGAAACACCTCAGCAATGGAGGGCAAGGCTTGAAGTTTTCACTAAAAACATTGAATATCTGGACGTATTTTCTCGAGACAAAGATTAATAGGATTTATATACTGTACCAATGATATGGCTAAGATATGGTATCACCAGTGTCTGCATACAAAAGTGAGTGGGGCAGCAAGCACAGGTAAGTCCATGTCCTCTGTGGTGGGTGGCTCCAACAAGTATTTAAACCCTTTAATCAGTACTTCGATGAAGCATCTTTGGCAGCAAAAAATGAATTTAAAAATTTTTGGCATAAGGCTGCAACATAACAAAATATGAAAAAAGTAAAGGGGACTGAATACTTTCTGGAGGTACTGTATTAACTATTTTATACATAAATCTACAATGTATCATCCATCACAGAAAATACATAACAATAAACATTTAACATGCAAACCGTAACAATGAAATAATGGAAAGTTAGGACAGCTTGGAAGAAAGAGAAAGAAGAAAGGAGGTTAAAGGAAGGACGGAGAAGGCAAGAGGCAGAGAGAGCCAGTGCAAAAGCGAGCCAGAAAGAAAAAATGCAGGCAGCTGGAAGGAGAGTCCTTTCAAGAGTGTGCAGCCATCACTCAGGAACTGAAGAAGGCTCCTCCAGCTGAGCGAACACTGAATGCCTCTTCCACGTAAGTCCGAGAAGACAGCGGAAATCGGGGAGGCTCAGACAGGGAGCCCTGCTGGGAGTCATGGGACAGTAGGGACCCAGACACGAGGAAGAACGATGGCTGCACCTGACTGTTGGCCGTCTCCTCTACTGCAAGTTCTTGTTTTTTGGCTAGCAGAGAAGATGTTGATTTTAAAGGGCTGCACCAGGGACTGAGTTTTAAGGACAGCTTCCTACATTATGTTTTAATGGATTATTTATTTGACTGGTTTTAACCTTCATTTGCACAGACTTTTTATGGATTATTTATGAATTGATTGCATTGCACTGTTTAATTTGGACACTTTGCTTTGTTGGATTTTAATAAAGGCACTGTTTCACTTTATGCACATACTCTTTGCTGCTGCATGTGTAACCTCATTTGCTAGGCTCATCCCTCGGGTACGTTATCAAAGGTGGTGGGTTCAAGAGGCTCCTAGAAGGACCCGGTGGCATGGGACATATCCACACCGTCACAAGTATACAAATACGATTAACCAAAGTACATTTTGAAGGATAGATCTTTTAACCACATCCTAATTATCCCTTACTCTTATTACCTGTGTCTTCACAATAGTGGACCTATAGATCTATAATGGTAGAAGTAATAAACAAACCAATAAGGCACCACAAACCAACAGCATTATCACAACCTGAAATTTTCACACACCATTTTTAATTAAAAAATGATTTCAAATGTCCTATCTTGATCCATGGTTGTTCAACAACCATTTCACTTAGAGATGTTTGTTGATCATAGTGACAAAGTGTGGCAAAACAGTGCACTTTGGTTAGAGATGCAGGTAAGAATTTTCACAGTACTCTGTAAATGACAACAATAAACTTCAACCTTACATATCTCTTGGAGCCCTGTGCTGATATTATATTTGAAATATGACATGCAAAGATCTTGAAAACACCTACCAAATGCACAATTGTAGACACTCCTCTACTCAAAACCCAGCTGTCTTCTTTTGAGCTTTGTTATTCATAGCACGCCACAACCAAGGTTTTTGAAAAAGCTTTATATTTTAATTAGCTTGGTTGCTTCCTTACTCTTATCATATATCTCATGTTATGTTATTGAAAGGACATGAATTTGAAACTTTACCAGAATAATCTTAAGGAGAACTGAAGTGTGACTAGCTTAAGCTGATGTCCCTTTACACAACTTGTAGTCACTGGATATGTTACACTTGCTGACTTCAGTTGCTGATCTCACCCCCAGACCAAGTCAGTTTACACAGCTGAATAATGCTGGACACGTGAAACTTAGTGATGGTGTGCTGAACTTCCAGCACATTCTTGCATGCGACTTTTTCTGACAACCAATAACATGTGTCCTGATGGAGCCGATGCTATATGAGGATTAACAAGTTATGGCAAGTTTAGCTGGAATCTCAGCCCCTTTTTTCTTTTTTCCATTCTGTTGTGGTTTGTAAAAAAATAACCATTTAACAGCCAAAGCTCCTTTCATGTTTGTGAGTTCCAAAAACCTGTTTCTTATTCTTTGTCAGGGTATTATATGTGTTGCATTTCAAGGATTGAAACTACTGGGGGAATTACTTTAAACACTGGTAGTGGGGTTGGTTATCTTTGTACCTTTAATAAAGAAAGTAAGGATTTAAAACTGTATTATATAATCATTCAAGTTCACTTCTAATATTGCATTGTCTACATTTTCAGTATCATCTTAATACTGGAAGTATATTGGAGAAAATTTTAAATTTGTTTTTATGTACCTGGAAATTTAAAGTGCCTTAAGGGAAGATACAGAATGGCAGAATAATGACTTATGATCTTCCCTTGCTTATGACACTTTCAACTCAACAGATATTTAATACTTACTTGTTCAGTACATACCTTAATAAATAAATCAGTGTTAAGTTCCTCACACAAACTGCGTGCACATTTGTCAGAAAAAGCCTGGTCTTAGAGTCTGGGCAGGTCCAGCCTCATTTTCCTACTAGGTAGTAGCCTACTGGGATCTTCAGAGTAGCAACAATAAGTATATGGTCAGAATTCACAAACTGGGCACTTCCGTAGACCCAGCAATTTTGCAAGTGACTCCAGCGTCTGCCCACAGTGATCGATCTCCTTCACCACACCACCAGTACTGAAGTACCAAGTCCAATGATGAGGCTTAAGGCGTTGGAACCAAGATCCAGCAATCCGTAGCCCGTGACCTTTTACAAACTCAAGGAACATGGAACCACTTTCACTACGCTCACCAGACCCATGGGGACCGACACAATCCTCATAGCCATCTCTGTCAGTGCCAGTGGTTACAATTATGTCACCCATGATGCCCCAACAGGCCTGAACCCCACTGGATCTCTGACAGATTTGACTCTTCCAGGGATGGGGCACCTGAGGGTTTTCCCCATCCCCTTCATAATGCAAACTCCATCCTATGAGTGGCTGCAGCAGAGCTACTCCCACGTAGAGCAGAAAGGAATCATCTCTGTCATTTCAGAGCTGTATAAAGTTTTTTTTTTTTTTTAACGGTGGCTGGAGTGCCAATCCTGCCACCAACCCCCATGATTTCCCTGCAAGTAATACGTAGAGACCTAGCTTGAAAAAAAAAAACCTCAAATTGGGTATACAGTCATACCCACGCAATATCCAAAGCACACATATTTTCGTTAAAATGTTATTAAATAAATCATTTGAGAAAAAAGGTTTTGTGTATGAAGGAGAAGTGCATTCAAATGGGATCACGCTTTTGAACTGAAGACCTACCTCTCCATTAATTTTCCTGAGAAGAATTAAGCATTAAACCTACTAAACTTCTGAATGATATTTTCACAGTTAACAAACACCTAAGAAATTAAAAGGTAAACTGATATGATTCACTGTGTTCCCATTAGTATCTTCTAATCAGAATTTTTAATGTATTTTTTAGGCATGGATTTCGATTAGCAGTTCTTTGAATCCAGTTTCAAAACACAGTACAGTGTGGTCCAGATCTAATTATGCAGATCCAGATCGTCTGGATGACTTTGATTTATGCGGGGACGATTCCAGTTTGGCGCGAAGACAACTCTTCATTCATCAGTTCTCACACTTCTCAATGGTCTGGGACTTTTCGAGTGATCTTCTATGTAATAAACTTCATAAGTTATAGCATAATGAAAATTGCATAATTGGATCTAGACCACCCTATATGTAAACAGTTTATGTAAAGGTCACTAATGACCTATTAATGGCTGCTGATGCTAAAGTTTTAACAATCCTTGTCCCACTCAATCTCTCTGCAGCCATTGAAATGACACCACATAGTATTTGTTGAATCGGTTAGCTACCATCAGCATTACTGATACCTCCCTTATTTGGTTTACTTCATACCTACCTATCTAATCATACTCAGTTTGTATAGTTAAAAAACTCTCAATCACAATCCCACCCAGTCACTAGTAGTTATAAAATTATTTTACTTAACCTTCAAAGCACTTCATAACCTTGCTCCATTATATCTCTCTGATCTCATATATGTTTATACCCCCAACTGCTCTATTAGGTCCTCTACATCTGGATTCCTCATCATTCACCCTGCATGCCTGATTACCCTGGGTTCCAGGGTATTAAGTAGCACTTCTCATCTCTGGAACTCTCTACCACAAAATATTTGGGACATAATTCCCATCTTAAGACTCACTTATTTGGACTGGCTTACACTATATAACCTTACACTGTATTATTTTCTTTTTATTTTCAGTTTCATAGATATATATGTATGTTTATATGTACAGTATGTTTGCTTATTGTTGTTTATTATGATTGTATTGTTTGTACTGTGCCCTTGGGCTTTTAAAAATGTGCCTTGTAATAAAATTTTAGTATTATTATTATTATTATTATTAAAAAGAAGATTAGCTGTTGTGTTTATTGCCAGGATGGAATTAGAACCCAAATCTATTTGCCACATAGAGTCTTTCAAACTGTCACAAACTGCTGGGTTGACCTGCAGAAAGTACAGATTCCATGTTTTGTTCTTTCACATTTACTGGAGTTAGCAAAACATACAAACATGACCAAACTGTGCCTAATAAATATATATATATATATATATATATATATATATATATATATATATATATATATATATATATATATATATATATATATATATATATATATATATATGTTAACATCTATTATGCCCCAACGCCACTTCTGCAAGTCTTCCTTTTTCTCTAAACAATTTAATGCATTAAGCCATCACACCTACCCAATGAGACAATTTTTAGAAGGTAAGACAAGTCTCTGCAGAAGGGGTCCTACAGTACACACGCCGTCCATTTCTTCCAAAAAAGATGCGAAAAACCGATTCGTCTGACCACAATACACGTTTCTACTGCACAATGGACCATCCCAGATGCCTCAGAGCCCAGAGAAGTCGACGGCGCTTCTGGACACTATTTATGTAGGGCTTCCTTTTGGCACAGTACAGTTTTAGCTGGCATTTCCTAATGTAACTACGTACTGTAGTGCTTGAGAGTGACTTCCTGAAGTAGTCCTGAGCCCACGCAGTTATATCATTTATTGATGACTGACGGTTTTTAATGCAGTGCCGTCTGAGGGCTCGGAGATCGGTAGTTTCTCCAGATTCCCTGATTCATTTCACTATGTTATGCACTGTAGAGGGAGAAATGCCCAAATCTCTTCCTATCTGTCTTTGAGAAACATTTTCTTCATCATTTCAAAGATTTTTGCCCGCACTTGGTGGCAAACTGGCGATCCTCTGCCCATCTTTGCTCCTAAAGGAGTAGGCCTTTCCTCGATGCTGCTTTTGTACCGTGCTTTTGAATTATGATTGCAATCACCTGTTAACATCACCAGTTTCAAATCTCATCATTATTTAGTTATTATACCTCATTACTACCCCTGAATTGCCCCCATCCCAACTTTTTTTGGAATGTGTTGCAAGCCTGAATGGCAAGAATGGATGTTTATTTACAAATCAAATGATGTTGACCAAAAAAAACATGAATTATCTTGTGTTCATACTGTCTGCAATGAAATAAAAGTTAAGGGAAATTTGTAAATTACTGCTTTATTTTTTTATTCACATTTTCCACACTGTCCTAACTTTTTCTGATTTGGGGTTGTAGAAAGTGAACATGTTGTAGTAAGTTAAAAAAAAAAAGACTTAAGCCTGAAACAGGCAATAATGAATTTAAACTCAAGATGGATGACCAGGGAGTAGAGACTGAGTGTGCAGGCCCTTCAAAATGAAATGGTGAATCAAGTGTAACAAAGAAGCTATATAGGCGCCTGACCCGACACAGAAAGACATGGAAGCACGTATAAAAACACAAAGACTTTATTTCTTTCTTCACCAGGGTATCGTCTTCCCGTGACCCACAGGCAATACACAGTCCCAAAGCATAAACACCAAAGCACAACACACTTTTCTTCCTCTACCACCACTCCTCCACAAGCGTAGTCCTCCTCCTCCCGACCCTGGCTCTTCAAGTGGTGGTGGCTGGCCCTTTTTATAACCCACCCGGAAGTGTTCCAGGTGCTTGACCACCTGGTCCTAATTGCACCTCCGGGTGGGGCTGAAGATTCGTCCAGCCAGGCTGCCGAGTCCATGCAGCTCCCCCTAGCGGCCATCTGAGCCCCCAAACAGGCTGTGGAAGACTCCATTTCCCATGTAGCCCTGGGGGTGGTTGGGGAATCACTGTCAGCCATGAAGGCTGCCACCAAGTGTCCCGGGGGAAGTACTGGACTGCCCATGGTGGCTCCCCCGGAACATAAGCAGCAGGGGCGTCCCTGCTGGGCATGGGACCTGCCTGTCCTTCACACAAGATAAGCAATTAATACCACATACAACACATACACAAAATTCTGCCTTACACGCCAGTAAACCTCATTTCTGCTGGCTAGCTTTCTATACCCACGCAATTTCCGTAAAGAAATCATTTTGACCTATTTCTCTTTTAATTTACTCACATGTTGTGTACCACAGCATTCAGATTTAGAAATAAAATAAAGAAAGTTGAATATAAAATGAACCATTCCATGTTATGAAGATTGAATTACAAGGGATGGATAGTGACAGCCTCTAATTAAGTCTTAATTCTTAAAATAATCACATTTTTAAAATATTAAAAAAAAAAAAATTACAGTACATGCTTACAAAAAATCTATGTTGAGACATAGATTTGCACGCACACAGATCCATAGTAAAAAAAAAAACTGTTGCATTGCTGTCTAGTTATAGCATTTCCAATATCATTTTTGGCTGAAAAGGTTTAAGTGCTACAGTATAATTACAAAGGAAAAACTGGAGACTACAAATTAGAGAAGGGGATGGTTTAAGATTCCATTTGTCAAAGACTAAACCCAATATTAGCAAATTAGGAAAATGCCTCTCACGCTGAAGGGTATCATTAGAACACAGTATATACAATCACACATGACTGTGTAATCTCAGCTCAGTGTTGTGGTTAACCTACTTTAAAAAAATTATCATCTGGAACCAAAACTAGATAATTATGGAAAAACCTAGAATAAAGATGGAATGCAGGAATAAAATGACATTATATCTGCATATGTATGTATGGTATGCACATATAATGGATACTAAAAGCCCATATACACTTTTAATAAATTTTCAGTTTTGTTAGTATAAAGGAGGCAATGAGACACAAATGACAAAATCAATCTGCTTATCTCCTTTTAAATGTCACAATAGTTGCAGGCTTTTGCGTAAAACAATTTTTTAATTCCAAGCAAATTCCTGCTAACAACTTAACTTAACTCTGCCACGTCATATCTTTTTTATACAGTAATCCCTCCTCGATCGTGGGGGTTGTGTTCCAGAACTCCCCGCAATAGATGAAAATCCGCGAAGTAGAAACCATATGTTTGTATAGTTATTTTTATATATTTTAAGCCCTTATAAACTCTCCCACACTGTTAACATTATTAGAGCCCTCTAGACATGAAATAACAACCTTTAGTCAAAAGTTTAAACTGTACTCCATGACAAGACAGAGATGACAGTTCTTTCTCACAATTAAAAGAATGCAAATATATCTTTTCTTCAAAGGAGTCTCTGCATCAGGAGCAGAGAATTTATGAGAGAGAGCGAGCGCTCGCAAAGAAAAGCAAACAATCAAAAAATCAATACGTGTGCTTTTAAGTTTCAATAAAGCGGCATTTTTCAGAGGAGCCTCAGTATCTTCTAAGCAAACAGCCTCTGTGCAAACAGCCCCTCCGTCAGGCAGCAGAGAGCGTCAGAGAGAGAGCGAGATTAAAGCAAACAATTAAAAAATCAATACGTGTGCTTTTGTGCTTTTAAATATGCCGAGCACCGCAATAAAGCGGCATTTTTTAGAGGAGCGTCAGTATCTTTTAAGCAAACAGCCTCTGTGCAAACAGCACCTCTTCTCACACCCTCTCCGTCAGGCGCAGAGAATGTCAGAGAGGGTGAGATAGAGGCAGAGACAAGCAAACAATCAAGCACCGCGCGGGAAGCATATCTTATAGCATTGAGGAGTTTTAGTTAATATGTAATACATGCTCTGATTGGGTAGCTTCTAAGCCATCCGCCAATCGCGTCCCTTGTATGAAATCAACTGGGCAAACAAACTGTGGTAGCGTGTAGCATAAATTAAAAGACCCACTGTCTGCAGAAATCCGTGAACCAGCGAAAAATCTGTGATATATATTTAGATGTGCTTACATTTAAAATCCGATAGAGTGAAACCGAAAGTCGCGCGATATAGCGAGGGATTACTGTACTGTAGTTTTTTTTTTTATTTTTTTTTATTTATTTATTTATTTATTAATTTTATTACAATCAATACATAGCAATCAAGTTTTACAAAAAAAAAGAATTATGCTAAGAACAGATCGATCCCCACCCTTGAGAGAGAGAGAGCAAGCCAAACGGTGTAAAATTTAAGGCTTTTAAAAATACCTAAATCAACAATCATCAGTTTTTTTTTTTTTGTCCAAAATAATTTGTGGCATAGACCAGATTAGTAATTCTCAGTCATTCATTCACAGGTGTAAAGGTTAGATGGTGAAATTCTGGCTTCTTTACCATTTGTATCTCACTGTTAATAGACAGCCAGTTAGAATTAGGAACAAACCATTAACAACAATGAATGCAGATGTTTAAGACAAAAAAGCAAGTACAGTGGAACCTCGGTTCACGAACGTCTTGGTACACGTACAACTCGGTTTACGACCAAAAAGTTCACCAAACTTTTGCCTCGGTTCACGACCACACACTTGGTATACGAACAAGTCAGTTTCCTTTTCGGTTTGTACATGTTCAGTCTCTCCCTGTGCATTTCCTGTGCAGCGAGCAAGAGAGAGTGACTGACATACACACACACACACACACACACAGAGGCAGCCCGAGAGAGACAGACGCGCGCACACATGCAGCGTGAGAGAACGCAACACACACACACACACAGAGGCAGCGTGAGATGCAGACACACAGGCAGTGCGAGAGAGAGCTGGACGCATTAAGGTAGGAAAGCAGTTAAAGAATGCACTGGGCTTGATTTTGTTTTCACTTCTGTTTCTTGCGATCGGTTCGTAGCGTGCATTGTTGCAATGTTATTTTTCTTGGTGGTTTATTAAATTACGGATTTAATGTTAATTTTTTTCCCTGTGCTTAGAACTCATTAAAAAAAAGTGCTTTTAGCCAGCCGTTGGTAGCGCTATAGTGCGAACTATTGCAGTGTTAGTTTTCTCTGTTGTTCAAGGTTTTCTCAGTGTTATTCAATGTTTTTATATTTAGTTTACTATTACACTGTGCATTCTATGGTTTAATTAACTACAATCAATCCTATGGAGGAAATTGCTTCAATTCACGACCAAATCGGTTTACGACCAGAGTTTTGGAACGAATTATGGTTGTGAACCGAGGTTCTACTGTACAGGTTGTGACTCTTAACTGAGTAACTAAAATGCAGCGGAAAAACATTCCTGGAGTAATAATTTCTTCAGGAGCAAAACCTGGCTTCTAGTTCAATTCATTTTTATGATAAATAATTTGCCACAGAAAATTGTGTACATAAATGGAGCATATTTTTGAAATACATTTATTTTGAGCTTGTGAGGTATGATTTTGACAACAAGAATAAACTGGAATAAACTTTATCACAGGTTCCTGATACCACTTTTATTGAGAAAAGGATATGTTGCTGGCTGGTCTGTTCACAGTAAACATGAAAGGAGATTTTTCATGTAAACGAGGAAGCAAAATAGCATGAAACCATGTATGCTTCAAGTTATTTAGCATGACATTGACAAATAAAATGGTTAAAAAATACATGGAACTTTAATGTGAAAATTATATAAGCAAGTGCTCACAGTTTCCATTTACCCCACTTATGGCAATAATGATACCTTGAAATTGCCTCAGTAGTTATTTTATCTTGACCTTAACTGTGGCTTAAGACTGAATATTTTCCACCTTTTGTCTCACCGGTTCTCTTTACTCAGCTGGCCTGATATACGAATTGAAGCACAGGGAAATAGTAGTAGGTGGTGTGTTCAGGAGATGACTTGAAACTTGATGGATAATAGAGATAGAGAGATGAGGAATACGAGCAGATTACCAGAAACACGTACCAAAGACACAGTGATTGGCACTAGCACTGATCGTTTCTTAGAAGTACCTTTTATCTTTCTCTAAGAGAGATACCTAAATGCAGAAAGGTTAAAAAAAAAAAACAGAGGAAAATAAAATGTACTGATCATCAAAAACCCAGTACATGGAAACAAAAATCAAAGTTCACAGAAAGGAAGCAAAAAAAAAAAAAAGGGTACATACACTATCTGAATTTGTTTTCCCGTAACTACACTACAAAAGCCATTTGATTTATTTTATAAGTTGAAGCTAAATACATGGAAACAATCCTTACCATGCTGTACTTTTGAATAGTGAGTGTGCATAAAGAGGTCACATGCAATGGTAATGCCCAAGAACAAGACTAAAAAGAGACACTGAAAAAATAAACTACACTTGATTTTAGCCAAAAGGCAGGGATGCGATAAACAACATGGATGCATCAATGCAAAAGTGGAACACACTTGTGGTACCCACAAAAAAAAAATAAACAAGACAGATCTGTAATAAAGTGACTATCATAGTGACAAAATATGCAAAGGAGTGTACAAAATTTCATTAAAATTCCAAAATGGGAAACAAAGATTCCCAAATTAAAACAAATAGTTCAGTGAAGAGGCTAAATATATTATCTGTTTTATAGTGACATCAAAACACATTCTGGCTACTCTCAAGAAGGCTTAGCATGCCTTTACTTCCTCAGATGCAATTTTGAAATCAGATGTAATAAATAACAGAAAGTTACACACTACAGCAGCACAGAGATTGAACTGTTAATGTTAAACAGTGCTGTCCCCGATATTAACAGCACAGAATAATACTGAACCAAAGCTAAAAAAATAACTGAATACCCCTGTCTTGATGTATTAAAACATTTAACTGACTGCAAAAAACATTTCAACCTTAAGAAAAAAATAATCATATCCTGTTGTGATGTAAGATTTTGCATATAACTTGATAAATGTTTTGTATGTCTTTATTTATAATTTAGGCAAAGCAATGTCTACGACTAAGTCTCTTTGTAATTTTACGGCAGGATTTGGGAGATGTGTCTTAAACCAGTTTGGTGAGTGTTTCTCTGCTAAAGTCTTTCAACATTTCATTTTCAAAGTCTTTTTAACATATGGTTTGGGGGCAGGTGTTAAGATGTTCTATTTCCCCCATCGGTCTGAGGTATGGCTGTTTGGAATTGGCTTGTCTTAGAGGCCTTTAAGTACCATGATGTCCTATTGGCTGTAGGGGTTAGACAGAAAACCCCAAAGCTTTGCTTGCTTTATCTCACTCTCTGTCTCTTACTAACCAACATATGATGAAGAAGCATTGCTCTTACTGATCTAATGAAGAAGACCATCACACCATGAACTGAAAACAACACAATTAAGACCACAGCTTCAGCCATATTGAACAGGCTTGCGGCCTGCTCTGAAGAAAGCTGTGCACCAATGATGCCTTAACTAGAGACATTTTAAGTAACTACAAGTCTGTGTGCCACCTGAAACTACACATCACCATTTAATCAGGTTGAATGGTTGCCAATATTCAAATGTACTTTGCATATTGTTATTATTTATGAATATTATCAATAATACATTATTTTATGTGTAACTTAACTCCTGCTTGTCTTTTTACTACATCTAATTGCCTTAGGTTATAGATACACAGGGTGCGCACAAAGTCCGTATACCCAAATCTTTTGGAGGATTTTGAAAGCTAAAGGTTACCTCTTAGGAATCCAAAACATCTATATGGGACCCTCCATGATCTCTGCATAGCCGAATGCGCCGCCAGGTTCTCCTGCTCATGTTCTGCAACATTTGCGGGGTGACTTTCTGGAACGCTGCAGGAACCGCATGTTTCAGTTCATCATTCGATGAATAACGGCGAATCTGCACGTCTTCTTTGATAAACCTGGAGTTGTGAGATCAGGGCTTCTCGGAGGCCAGGGAAGAGGAGCGGGATTGTTGTTTGATCCTCGTCTGATCCAACGATTCCCAAAAACTTCGTTGAGGTGATCACGCACGGTAATTTCGAAATGGGCAGGTGCCCCATCTTGTTGAAACCAAACACTGTCAAGTACGCCCTGGTTTCTCAGTTGCGGGATGAGCCAGCCATTCAGCATTTCCAGATAACTGATTTGGTTAACAGAACAGATATCAAAAAAATAAGGGCTAAACAAATGCTGTGCTGTCATTCCGGCCCAGATCATCATGTGTGGTGGGTTATGCTCAATTTCTTCAAAGAAATGTAGATTTTCTTTTCCCCAGAAAAACTCGTTTCAATTGCTACTTCAAAAGCAACATATTATATGTTTATTCTTATTACTGTTTTAGTAGTTTAGAAATAAGATACCTCTTGAAATTCCTTGTATTGAGTCACATGTCAGTCCTTTGTGTCTTTGACTAAAGTGGTTGTGTTAAGTCATTTTAGTTGGTATTGTGTGGTAGTAAATCTTGCATACAAGCTTGCATGTATCTTTTCCATCCCTATTTGCCACAAAACCAAAGCATTTTAATGCTCCGACCACTGAATTTGCCATCTTATTAAAACTTATGAGTCTGTAAAAATGAGGCTGCAAATCCAGCCATGCAAACTGATAGACTAGGAGGATGATATATCAAAGGCCAAAGCAAAACAGAAGTGCAGGGAGTACTTAAGTAATCTTAAAATGTTAAAATCAATACCTATTGATATTGCAATACTTTTGACAACTCTATTATATATATATATATATATATATATATATATATATATATATATATATATATATATATATATATATATATATATATAGTAAATATACACATACACACACATTATATAGAGATGGACAACTTTGTTGGAACGCTTAAAAGAAGAACTCACTCATAATTATCTTTGAAATAACTTGAAACTGACAAAAGTATTTTGCACCTATCATTATTTACTGCTTATTTAACAATAATCAGACTTTGTTTTAGAGTTTTGATTCAACATAAGATTTCAAATAACACAAATGAAAATGGCATAGACAAATATGATGGGACCCTTAAAAAAATATTTTGTTGCACAACCTTCATAGGCAATCATTGCAAACAAGTGATTTATGTAACTCTCAATGACACTTTAGTACCTGCTAATAGGTGCTTGGCTCACTCTTCCTTAGCAAACTGATCTACCTGTGTCAGGTTTGAATGGTGTCTTCTTCAGCCAGAAAGTTTCAATTCTTTCAATAGACGTTTGACAGGATTCATATCAGGTCTTCTACAATGCCAGTTCAGAATAGTCCAATATTCTGTTCTTACCCTTTCCTGTGTGTTTTTAGCTTTCTGATACTGTGCAGAACATTTTGTTCCAGAAAGCATTTATACTCCTGAGATTTCATCATTCCCCACAGAGACTCAAGGCACCCTATGCCAGATGCAGTGAAGCAGCCCCAAAATATAACCAAGCCTCCTCCGTGTTTCAAATTAGGTATGGTGTGATTTTCTTTAAAAGTTCAATTTTTTTCATCAGTGTATATAGAGCTGATGTTACATGATGAAAAGCTCCAACACCAAAGGACATTTTTCCAGAAGCATTGTGACTTATCAAAATGCCATTCAACAAATACCAGTCTCGCTTTTTTATGTTTATCTTTCAACAGCAGATTCCTCCTGGGTATTCATTCATTGAGCTCATGATCACCCAAAAAGCGCCATATGGTGCAATCAGACAGTTATGGATTTTGACCTCAGTGTGCATCTCTCTGGAAGTTGCCCTTGGCATTTTGTCTACCTTTCTCACTATACTTCTGCCCATTCTGGGGTTGATTTTACTCTTGCATAACTGTATTCACATCTAGGGACGTTGGCTACAGCCTCATGGACCTTAAAGTTTAAATATTAATAACTGTTGTCACACAAACATCAAGGTGCTCAGAGATTGTCTTACAGCCTTTGCCTTTAACATAAATGTCTATAATTTTCTTCCTGATCTCCTCAGGCTCCTCCTTTGCTTTTTCTGGTATACAGTGATCCCCTGCCTATCGCAGAAGTTACGTTCCAGACCCATCAGCGATAGGTGAAAATCTGCGATATAGAAAGACCATATACATAAACATTTTTTTATCATTTGAGCCTTAAAATATCCCTCCAACATGCTTTAAACACATGTAAACTTATTAAAACACACTTTGTAAACACATATGATCTGTGGATGTTGGGCTAAGGATATGAGTAATATCTCTCAATTATAAAAAAAAAAAAAAACAATTTAAAACAAGTTCATAGACAGCTAACCTCACAGTTGTTGGAATGCTTTTGGCAGACACACTTCAGGTGCTCCCAGCTCTTAAAACAATGACAAGCAGAACACGCAGCTCGCCAGCAGCAGCAAGCCGGCAGATGATCCAAGCGCATCACCTTAGCGTGCGTTCAGCCCTCACCCCCGCTTCAGAATGATAGTGGCAGAGACGCGAAGTGGCAGAAGGACAGCTGCTGTACAGGCTTTTAAATGATAGACACAAAGTGAGACAAGCAAAACACGAAGCTGGCCAGCAACAGCTGAACCGATCACATCTCTTTAGCGAGCGTTCAGACCACCCTTCACAACGTGAGCAGCATTATTGGTCCCATGAGAAACAGATTTAACCACAACCGGTGCAGGATATAAAGGACAAATATTGTTTTTACAAAAGTTTTTAAGTAGAAATAAAAATATTGAATATGTAACAATTCCCATGAAAATAATCTCTTTAAATTGTTTATCCGGTAAACCAAACCCGGGGGTGGGCAAGCGAAGCCCCCTAGCAATAATAATGATAAATGTGTGATATAGTGGGGGCGTGATAGTTGAATCGCAATATAGTGGGGAAATCACTGTATGCTCAGTGTGGTACACATGATGTTACTAAACAGCAGAGTGACTACTTTTCTCCATTTAAATAAGCTGAATGACTAATTGCACAATTAGAGACATGTGTGATACTAATTTAAAAAACTGTTTGAAAACATCACACTAATCAAATTTTTATGATCTTTTCCAGGGGTACCAACAAATGTGCCCAGGCCATTTTAGAATATCTTTTATAAAAAAGCAATACTTTATCTCTTTTCACACTTACATTGCTTTATTCGATGACATATTAAAAGCGTTTAGAAATACATGGGTCAACTGATTTTCATTTAATCAATTTTCAGGAGGCATAGAACACTTTTTTAATGAGCTATAAGGGTACCAACAAAGTTGTCTACATCTGTATGTAAATAAAATGGTATATATAGTTTGTATGCTGTTTTGTGTGTATGTGATGTAGTACCATTAAATGACTACGAAATACTGTGTATTATTTATTCTACATACAAGGATACCCCTAAAAGTTTACCCTAGGTGGTTGAATCTTTCCAAAGAACAATGCCAATTATAGCTTTCACTAAAGAAGCTGCTAGAAGCTATGTCCCTGGGGTAGAAAGGTTGCTACTGAGAGAGACAGCAATGAGAAGAGCACTGCCAAACCTCTTTTAAAAATGCAAAATCTCTCAAAAAACGTTTTTTTTCCCTTGGAAAAATGACAGTTACACATGTTGAATAATCGACATGTCAAGTAACAGATAAAAGAAAATATTTTTGGGTGGATAATTTATTTAAGAAATGTCTTATCAAGACATCAAAGAGCAAAGATTGTATAAAAGTGGCTTTTGATTTAAATGGAAAGTACGGTATAATAGATCAGTGACAATAAGTCATTTATATACAAGTGGACCAGTCCATTAAAGGGATTTTTGTGTGTGTGATTGTTTTTTTACTCTATTTCCTATGCTGTATTTTGGTTACTGTTAATTTGTTTATAGTATAATATATATAACCTGAGCTTTTTTGAGTGAATTGTTTATGTTAGATTAAAACAGGGGTCTCCAACCTTTTTTCCCCTGAGAGCTACTTTTACAAAATGAAATGGCCAAGAGCTACTCATGTTTTCTAACGTTTATTCTCATAGCTTATTTCAACCCAAACAAACTCGATAAGCTTATTTACAAAATGTGGGTGTCCACAACTAACAAGATTCTTATAGTTATCTGGCTCTGCTAAGCTCCAGAAATGCTGAGAATGCTGTTGAGACTTTAATTTCACATTATTTTGAAGGTTTACTAATATATAATATATAAAATCTAATGTCTGTCTGTCTGCTTTTCACGCGAGAACTACTTAACGGATTTAGATCTGTTTTTTTTCTATAATTTGCTTGAACATTCCGGTTGATTTTGCGACTTGTCTCATTTCGCTGTGTACCGTAGTTTGCTTGCGGTACCGATTTATTTGCGTGAATCCGAAAAACCCACAACAGGCCGAAAGGAGGGGCCTTCCTCATTCACTCGCCAGCTTCAGGGTATGTTCCTTAACTCCGCTTAGCTGTTGAATAAGCGAACAATTGAATTCAACTTTGTTTGATATTTAAAATAAAGTGTTACTTATGTCTTGATGAGTTTGAATTCAGAAATTCTCTTAAGTGTATGCCACATTGAAACGATAGATTGCAATTCAGACTGCGGATCATGCTTTTGTGTTAAAAAGATCATGATATGATTTTTTAGAAAGATCACCCACCCCTAATTTGACTAACCAACTTTTCACATTTATGTAGGATTCATTAACCCTTTGGCGAGTTACTTGGAAAGGGGTTGCAAGCTTTGCCATCCACAGTATTTTTGTTTAATTTATCCTGTATTTCTGATATTATTCTTTTTCAATCAATGTTTTCTGCTAGTTTGTTAAATTTATAAGGGGGAGTCAAGCTAAAGTTATAAAATAGGATTTATAAGAAAATGAAACGAACCTTAACAAAACTAATAATGTCATTTCTCAATGTAGTCTCCACCCTTCTCAATACATTTGTGCCACCTGCTGGAAGTGCCTGGATTCCAGCAGAATAAAAGGTTCTGTCTTGTCCTCACAACTATTTGTGCACCGCTTTTCTCACGTCATCATCTTTCTTGAATCAACGACCACCCAGATGTTTTTTTAGCGGTCCAAAATGGTAGAAATCACCCGGTGCCAAATCTGTCAAATAAGATGTGTCAATACCTTAAACTTAATTTTCTCCAGGCAAGCCTTGGTGTTCACTGCAGTGTGTGGAACGGGCATTGTCTTGCAGCAAAAGGGCTCCTTGAGACAGCAGTCTTCACATTGGTCTCCAGCAAGTCATAGTAACTTGCACTAGGGACTGTAGTACCCCTCAGCATGTAGTAATCGACAATAACTTGGATGGACGAGATGTTACAAGGAGAAGACAAAACCTTTTATTCTGCTGGAATCCAGGCACTTCCATGCACTTGGGCGCAACTGCATTGAGAAGGGTAGAGGGTATATTGAGAAATGACATTATAAGTTTTGTTCCATATTCTAATAAATCCCATTTTCTAACTTTAGCTTTACTCCCCCTTGTACATAATTATGTGCGTATTTGTCATTTTTTTAAAATAAATTTAGTTTATTTATCACACTGTATATATACTTTGTTGTTTAATATATAACATGATTACACCAAGTGCCAGGTTAAAATAATGGAAGGTTAAATAATTCCTCCACAAAGTCGTACAAGCACAAAGAGACAACTTTTCTCTCTCCACTATACATCTCCTTTTACCAACACATTGCCTCCTCCAGTTGAGTGTTGTTCGGCATCTTCCTAGCTCCGATTCATCTAGAAAAGGGAGTGTGGTCCCTTTTATTACGGACCCATTGAGTACTTCCGGTGCCAGGGCGAATTCCCGAAAGAAGTACTTCTGGGTCACATGGAAGTCCCATCAATTGGGGAACACAACTCCCTACAGAGCCCCTTGCAGCACCCCATGGGTCCCCAGCAGGGCCATCCGGGAAAGGAATCATCCCCTATTCTGGTTGCAATGCCGGTCCAGCCCATGTGATATCTACAATAAATATATGTATATAATGCTGTTAATCGTATGTGTGAGCAATGCTATGTAACTGAGTATTTTTCTGCATACGATACGACATAAAGTGTCTTTCCCTGGCACTATGTGTCATGCCGCATTTTCAAATCACAGTTATCAGTTACATACTTTCAGCTTTAAGAGTGTTTCGTAGCTTTTCACTTTTGTTGTAATCAAACTACTATACAATGCTACGGCCAATAAACATATGCGTGTGGTGTTTTTAATTAAAAAAAAAAAACTGAAATTATGAAGCATTTACAAAAAAAGCAAAAGCGCTTTAAATATTGCTTCAATTTATGGAGTAAGAAGAACAGTGAACGATATAAAGCGTGATGCCGACAAAATTCAGACATGTCGAAAATGGAAACCACTGACAGTAATGTTATTCTGTATTAATGTTTATGTTCTTCTGCATTGTCATTTTCGCTTTAAATTCTGTCATATTATGTTTTTTTTTAATATATTGTGACGTTGACGCAGCTTGTGATGTGCTGTGCAGCGGCAGAATGCTGTTGAAGTGATAGGACTGGGTGAAGGGAGGAAACGGCGAGGTGAGTGACACAAGTTAGGAGAAAAAGGAAGGAGTGGCGGAAGGAAGTTTTGAGAAGGGAGTCAGGAGACAATAAACAGGAGTGTTTGCAGTACAGAAAAAGACAGAATGTGAGTGGGAGAAGAAAACTATTGATAGGGAAAGCTTTCTTTTATTGTTTTGGAGATGTGCTCAGTAACCCAGTTGACAGGGTACAAGACAGGGCACCGTTTGTTACAGAATGAAGGCTCCAAGTAAAACGCAGAAAATTCCAGTACCTCTGAGTTGTGTTTGCTTATTACACTGGTCATTACAATGTTATATAAATGAATTCATTTTGTTGATACTATATTATATTTTGTTAATATAGTTGTTTTTTCTTTTTGGTAAATAAATACAACTATTTGCTAAACTAATCTATTGTATATTATCTTTAAAGTAGCTGTTCTGTTATCTGTCTTTTCTCTTATCTGTCACAGCCTTGGTCCCGACCCCTGACAGATAATCAAGGTTTTACGGTATCTTCAATCAGAATTAAATGTGCATTATCTGTAATCCTTCAGATAAAAAGCAATATAAACTGCATTGTAGTTTACTTTAACGTATTACATACAACATGTCCACTTCAAATATGTTCCGTCTATAGCAGGCCCCTTAAAGAGCTGAGCAAACATTTAAACTTAAAAAAGCATCTCATCGTTGCTGGCTTGTGTTGTACCCAGGGCTTGAAGTGAACTGGTACCAGCCCTTCACTGTTTCTGCTTTGTAAACCGAAGCGTAGTGGCACATTGCGGTCTGACTTTCAAGTTCTCTCCGTTATTGTATGTATTTCATCACCAAGGGCCCATCGTCTCCTATCCTTTTGTTCGAAGTCTATGTACTGTATAGAAGCTTAATCAACAATCCATGGGGGACATTTCCCCTTCGAATTTGTAAATATTTTATACTGCATCATGAGAAGTAAGAAGAAGCTGACAGAATAGGGAGTTCTGCATTTACACAAGTAGGCAACTTGCTAAGCATGTCTGCTTTGAACAGTGCAGAGCTTTCATCCTTCCCCTTCACTTCTGGTAGTGGCCTTCAATTACACAAAGTGGCAATACCACTTCTCTGATACACAATTCTTTCACGGCACTCAGCAGAAAAAAGGATGTAGTCCATAAGAGTATCCCATTTATAAAGTACTGCTACCAAAAAAATATGAATTAAAAAACATGTGTCGGCTAATTTTCTTTTTCCTGCAACTTCACCAACCTGATGCTTTTGAAATTTTGGAGTATTTAGTTTTTTTATTGTGTGTTTTATTTCCACTCCTAAAAATTTAAATATCAAAATGTCTTTTTTTAGCAGATGCCTACTTGTTTAAATGTACTATATACTTAATTGTAGCTATCTCACACCTCTTTTCTTCTTCTTGTCTCTCTCTTCATTATTATTTTTATATTCAACTCTATGTATTTCATTATTTATGATATTATATTTGTGGTATTCATTGTTAAAATTATAAATCTTCAAAATTATATTTTTTCTTTTCCATTGTTTTGTTTTTCATTTCAAAAATGTTTATCTACACTTATTTTACTTGTTCAACTTGATCCCCTGCTTAATTTCTACTTTTGTTATAATTTACCTATAAGTAAACGGTATACGGTGAACTAGAATTTAAAGATATCTTCAAATCAACTGTTAACTACATTGGCAACCAATATACAGTGCTTTTATATCCTAATCATGTATCATGATTTCATTATTTATACATAATATAATGTCACCCTTGTACTTTTATTGAAAAGTTGTATCACTCCAATTCCTTTCTTGTTTTAATCATAGATCTACAAAGCTGCAAGCCCTATTAACAAATACCTTCTCAGTTCTCTTCCAGAGTCCAAATTGGTGGAATTGGATATCAGAAGACAAAATATGCATTAAGTGTTATACTTTGAATATCTAACAGGGTTAGACAGAGTGGAACTGACCTTTACAATTTCTACTGTACTACATGCATTCTTCACATATAAAGCCACTGGTATGACTATTGTGGGGAACAGCCTACACAGTCTACACAGACAGGTAGACATGATTTTATCACCACAACACGTTTATTTTACAATTATATGTATAACCCCAATTCCAATGAAGTTGGGACGTTGTGTAAAACGTAAATAAAAACAGAATACAATGATTTGCAAATCCTTTTCAACCTATGTTCAATTGAATACACTACGAAGACAAGATATCTAATGTTCAAACTGATAAACTTTATTGTTGTTTTGCAAATCTTCACTCATTTTGAATTTAATGCCTGCAACACGTTCCAAAAAAGCTGGGACAGGGGCAGCAAAAGACTGGAAAAGTTGAGGAATGTTCAAAAAACACCTGTTTTGAACATTCCACAGGTGAAAAGGTTAACTGGAAACAGGTTTTTGTCATGATTGGGTATAAAAGAAGCATCCCCAAAAGGCTCAGTCGTTCACAAGCAAGGATGAGGCGAGGTTCACCATTTGTGGGCAAATAGTCCAGCAGTTTAAGAACAACTTTCTCAACGTACAATTGCAAGGGATCTAGGGTCATCTACTGTCTACAATATCATAAAAAGATTTAGAGAATCTGGAGAAATCTCTGCACGTAAGCAGCAAGGCCGAATACCAACACTGGATGCCCGTGACATTCAATCCCTCAGGCGGCACTGCATTAAAAACCGACATCATTCTGTAAAGAATATTATCACGTGGGCTCAGGAATACTTCAGAAAACCATTGTCAATTAACACAGTTCGTTGCTAAATCTACAAGTGCAAGTTAAAAGTCTATCATGCAAAGTGAAAGCCATATATCAACAACACCCAGAAACACCGCCGGCTTCTCTGGGCCCGAGCTCATCTGAGATGGACTGACGCAAACTGGAAAAGTGTGCTGTGGTCTGACGAGTCCACATTTCAAATTGTTTTTGAAAATCATGGACATCGTGTCCTCCGGGCCAAAGAGGAAAAGGACCATTCGGATTGTTATCAGCGCAAAGTTCAAAAGCCAGCATCTGTGATGGTATGGGGGTGTGTTAGTGCCCATGGCATGGGTAACTTGCACATCTGTGAAGGCACCATTAATGCTGAAAGGTACATATAGGTTTTGGAGCAACATATGCTGCCATCCAAGTGACGTCTTTTTCAGGGACGTCCCTGCTTATTTCAGCAGGACAATGTGAAGCCACATTCTGCATGTGATACAACGGCGTGGCTTCATAGTAAAAGAGTGCGGGTACTAGACTCGCCTGCCTGCAGTCCAGACCTGTCTCCCATTGAAAATGTGTGGCGCATTATGAAGCGCAAAATACAACAACGGAGACCCCGGACTGTTGAGCAACTGAAGTTGTACATCAAGCAAGAACGGGAAGAATTCCACCTACATAGCTTCAACAATTAGTGTCATCAGTTCCCAAATGAGTGTTGTTAAAATGAAAGGTGATATAACACAGTGGTAAACATGCCCCTGTCCCAGCTTTTTTGGAACGTGTTGCAGGCATCAAATTCAAAATGAGTGAAGATTTGCAAAACAACAATAAAGTTCATCAGTTTGAACATTCGATATCTTGGCTGTGCATCCGGAAGCACTACGGCTGTCCCCAGTCCTTCCCGACCCCCCCACACTTCTGGGTGTGGCGGAAGTGCTGAGGTCAAGGGCTCCAAAGGCACCGGGGCGCACCCTGGCGATGACCGAGGGCCCATACAGGGTTGAGCTTCAAAGCTCTGTACCCGTGGTCCCCAAAGCAACCAGATTGGTCACCCCCTCGTGGTCTGGAGCAGGCGCAAGCCCTCCTCCGGTCCTCCTGGGTGTCCCAGCTGGACAGCAGCCCCAGCCACTCGCCACACTATGTATAAAAATGCTTGGAGGTTGCTGTTCACAAATTTTTCTGCAACTATTTACACTGTTGTGAAGTTAAAATATGCAGATAAAACAAGTGATTGAATTCACAGTGAAGCAACTAATTCAAGGAAAAATCACTTCCCTCAGGCTAGCATTACAATCCACACTGTTTATTAGTTGGATATAAAAATAAAAAAAAAAATAAACAACACATCATAAAAGAATCCAGGTTTCTTCAAACAACATAATAATGAGCAAAGCCTGTTACAAGATGTTATGGTCTGGAATGTATTAATGCTTTTATGTGTTTATTTCAGTCATTTTGAGTGACTTGGTACTTGCTTTATTTGGGGGTCACAGAATTAATTATTGAAACTGATTTTTCATTTAACCATTACTTCATTAGTTGTAGTTTATGTTTTGAATCATCAGGAAAGCATGTCCTCAGAAATAATGACCCAGGAGAAGGGGGTAATTGATGCAATGGGATAAAAGATCGGTTGAAGTTTAACTTCCTAATCAGAGTTGAGGATTAAATACCATTTTGTTTAGGACTTTGGTTGATTCTTTTATTTCTGACCTTTTTTTATAGACATATATTTTTTTACTTTGAGTTCTGGCCCTCGTTTTTGGATTATCAATCATGTCTGATTCTCACAGGTTTTGGCCTCTGTCTGTCATCCATCTCCTAGCACTCTAAAAATCCTTTTTCAGTTTGCTGAAAAAAAAAATACATCATATTGATAGAATTGAATCAACTGATACAGTTGAATCATAATCCGTATTCCCACCTAAACAAATATGAGAGAGAAAAAGTGTGCATTTACACACATCCGCATGCATAGCATTCTTAGCAACCTTATTTAAGTTTTAAAAAGTCCTAGAATTCAATTCTATCTATTTTAAAATAAGTACATAAAAATTAAGTCATTCATCTATACACATTTGTAATAAAGAATTTAAACAATGTGATTTCATATTAATGGATAAATCTGTTCCAACTTGCAAGCCATGGTGAAAAAAAAGAATGTAATGATAATAAAAAAGGTACTGGACATAATATTTTGAGGAAAAAACCAAGACCAGAATTTTAATCAAATAATGGATTCTCTGATCAGAGTGCTGCACAAGAATTATTTTAAAATGCCTCTCTCACACCCTTAAGTACTCTTCCATGCCAATTCCAATCTATGCCAAACCTTATAAAAATTGCTGCTGCAATTTGTAATATCTATCAAAGTAAAAAAAACAAATAAAAAATGACCACCACATATATGATTTTCCATTTACCTTTTAATGGCTTTAATTTTGCCATTTCTCTTTTACACTAAAGTTATTATAGTTTCACAGATAAAACTGAAACATAAAACTCAAATTTTTTTCCACTTGAATTTCAATGCATTTTGACCTAGTGACTTACTTCATTTATTTATTTCATTTATTTAACTTACAAAAGAGACAAACTACTTTAGACACAGCTGAACACAGAATGATGTGGAATAGTACCGTATTTCAAACATTATTTTCAATCATTTTAGTACATACGCGTCATTGAATGAATGTACCCGGCAACATGTGCAACCATGCATTACGCTCAGTCACAGATAAGAAACTCAGTCTGGAGCTAACTGATTAACTGGAGCAGTAAAACCCAGCTGCTTATAATTTCCTGCATCCTAAGTATGCATTCCAGTGGTGCCATCTCAGAAGTTGCAGGGAGGAAGAGGTGACATTCAACAATCTCTCAGGAATGACCGCACATACAGATGCAGAATAAGCAATAATTGTTACAAATAAATAGCTGTCTGGTTATTCTATTAGTACGCACAGTGTGTAATTTCTAGCATCCTAAGTATGCACCCTGGACATGCTAGCACAGGGAGTACAGCTGCTTGCAGGAGATTAAGTGGCACTTTTAGCAATCCATCAGCAAACACAGCACATCTCTGTTGAGGGATCAATCCTCAGTTAATAGTGGCAATCAGTGCCATCATTATACCTTTTCCAGCTCTATGAGGTACTGCCTTGTTACCAAAAGATGTAGGATGTTTAAACATAAGGACATAGTATACATAGTCAAAAATAATTTGTTTTAATATATGTGACATATTATGATGTGATTTTCATTAAAACTGTATGTATAGAGAACAGTAACATAGCTGAAAAAAAATAATATTAATATATAATAATAATAATATTTATTGATGAAAAATTAACAGATGGATCATTTAGGTTTGTAGAAAAAGTAAGAACACCTTTGACTCTAATAGCTGGCATCGCCACACTTTACTTGAAACAATCTCAAGGAACCTCTTAACTATCTACTGATCTCTGACATCAAATGTGACAAAGATTTTCCCACTTTCCAAACAGAATCCTTTCAGCCATGTGTCTTGCATGCACAGCCCCTTTAAAATCCCCCTACAGCATCCTGATAGGATTCAGACCCAGTCTTTGACTGTGCCATTCCTGATCCTTCCATTTCTTCCCTTTCAGCCATTCCTTGGTGTATTTGCTGGTATGTTTAGGGTCAATGCTATGGTGAAAGGTCCACCTTCAGTTGATCTCCACTCCTCTGACAGATGGTATCACATTATGTTCAAGCATCCTCTATTATAATGAATAATTCATAGTCGGTTTTATGATGGTGAGCTACACAGGCCCTGATGCAGCCTCAAACCAGATCATCAACAACATCATGCTTTATAGCGGTATCAGATCCTTGAGGTCAAATGCTGTCTTTAGATTTCGCCAAACATACCTTCTGGCACTGTGGTCAGATAACTATCTTTGACTCATTGGTCCACAGCACAATGTTCCAGAAGAACTGGTCTAGGTGCTCATAGGCAAACTTTATTCTTGCCCTGATGTTCCACCTGGACAGCAAATGTTTCCTCCCAGCATACTCCCCATTTACTGTAGATCTCATCTGTGCAGTTTCTTTATAAGGGTAGACATTCTGACATCAAAAGTGGCAACAGCTACCTGTAGATTTTGTGATAAAATTAAAATACTCTTTTAGAATGCCTAGTGGAGACTAGGTGGCCCTTTGGTCTAGAACCTTAGCAGATTTTGTTTTTTTCCCTCCAGCATCTTAACCCTGGAGTTTGTTTCTCCCTGGCCATATGACCACAGGATCGGCCTTATCTTACTGGGGGGGGGGAGGAATGTATCTTCAAATTAGGATTGTACGACATCTGTCTTATGTAAGTGCAGATTGCTTCTTTCTAAATTATTTTTTACAAATTATTTATTTAGTTATATAACCTATTTCTAACTTGCTGCTTTTATCTTGTAACTTTTCTTTTATACTGTGTAAAGTACTTTGGGCTACTTTAATTGTATGAAAATGTGCATTAGAAATAAAAATGGTGTTGCTGTTAGAGGTATCCATGAGCAATCTACTCTGGGGCTGAAGTTGATAGTCTGACCTGAACAAGATGGCAGTTGTTTGAAATCTTCTCCTTGTTAAGATGATCTTCCAAACATTGAAATAGTTGATTTCCAATTGTTTGGAGATCTTTTAAAATCCCTTCCCAGACTTACATACCGTATATATAAACCTCCTTATAAAGGCCTCAGACAGCACACACATGAACAAATGCGAGCAACTCAAACTAAATTTCTGAGGGTTAAAGTAAGAAAGGTTGATCCAGGATCTTCTCTAATGATCGTCTAATCATTTGCACCTACTCCAGTGCACTTGATTTTAATTTTAAGTATTTCAGATAGTGATAAATGTAGAGGTGTACCTACTTTTTCCAAATGCAAAATTTCTATTTGTTTATCTAAATTATACAATAGACTGCAAAAAGAAAATGTGGCCGTGATGTTTATTATATTACATCACCTTTATTTATAAATTCTATTAAAATAAAGATTGAATTTTGATATGCAGTATCTATATGTTAAAAAAGAGAAACATTTCGGGGTACTTTTTCACATGTGGTTCATTTTAGACTAAATTATTTCTGTGTTGAGATTTAAAGTACAGTAAAATTGTTTCACTATAATTTTATTAGGTTTACATCACTTTTCTGTATTTCTTGCTGATAATTCCATTAACTGATATTTTCAAGGCAAGTTCTGACATAAAAAGCAGGTTATAAACATTGTCAGAAAAGAAAAAACAGGCCTTCTGCATTCAGTTTGCCTCTATTATATTTTTGTAACAACTGTTAAGGAAAAAAAAAAAGTAATAAATTAGCTTTTCCAATAGTTATTTTCCCTGCCTCCCTTCCCCAACACTGAGCTGGTGTTTCGCACCATGTTAATAATAATGATAATAATAATAATTTTTTTGAAACATTGTGGTTATTAGGTGCCATCGAGTCGGTTCTGATTCATAGCAACTCTGTATACAAAAATGCTGATCCTGAACATTCCTTGCCATTTCTTCCACGTTTGAACCCATTGCTCAAGTCACTGTGTCAACCCACCTTTTGAAGGGTCTTCCTCTCTTCCATTTTCCTTCATGGTTACTGAAAATGAATTTCTTTTCCGTAGATTGCTCCCTCCTGGCAATGTGTCCAAAGAATATGAGCCATAGTTTTGCCATCCTCGCCTCTAAAGAGCATTCTGGTTGAACTTCCTCCAACACAGATCTGTTAGTTTTTTTGGCGGTCCAAGGTATGTTCAACATTCTTTGCCATCACCATAACTCAAAATCATCAATTCTTCGTCAATCTTCCTTGTTCATCCCCCAGCTTTCACGTGCATACAAGGTGACTGACAATACCATTGCTTGGATCAGATGCACTTTAGTCCTTAAAGACACATCTTTGCTTTTTTTAGGTTGTTCACAGCAGACTTTCCCAGTGCAATACGTCATCTGATTTCCTGACTGCTGCTTCCACAGACATTGAATGTGGATCCAAGTAGAATGAAATCATTTACAAATTCAGTCTGGTCTATCATGATATTGCATGCTGATCCAGTTGTGAGGATTTTTGTCCTCTTTATGTTCAGATGTAATCCATATTGTAGACTGTGGTCTTTGATCTTTATCAGTAGATGCTTCAAGTCCTCTTAGTTTTTAGCAAGCAGATCTCAGTATTCCTTCAACCCTGACACCACGCTCATTCTTCGAAGAGTCCGGTTTCTCTGATAATTTGCTTAGCATACAAACTGAATAGGTATAGCGAAAGAATGCAACCTTGGCTCACACCCTTTCCAACTTTAAACCATTCAGCATTCCCTTGTTCTTTCTGAACAACTGCTTTTTGGTTCACATACAAGTTTCACATAAGGATGATTAGAAGTTCTGGGATTCCCACACGCACCACAAACACACACACACAACGTCATAGGTTCAAATAAAGGTTTTTATTCTTCTATTATCTTTCCGACCAAGACCAACACAATCAACAGTCTACCTCAAACTTCTCTTCCTCCCGACTTCGACTTGCTGAATTACGTCAAGCAGTTCCTTTTGCCTTGGGCCAATGAGTACTTCCAGTGCCACGGCATAACCAAACAGAAGTACTTGTGGGAAAATCAAAAGTTTCCAAAAACAGGGAACATGACTCCCTGTAGTGCCCTCTAGTGGCACCCATGGATCCTAGCAGGGCTGCCTCACTGCACAACAAGTCCCATGATTCATGGTAGGTATCGGAATGGGTCCCAAAATCCAGTGATGTTACCATCTAGCATGTTGAGGAGACATATAGTTTTGAAACTAAGCCTCCAACCACATATAAATAAATTGCAAGGGTTTTATGTCTGTTACACAAAAACGCATGCGCCCTTGGCCTTTCAAGCTTCAACCTAGTCTAAATTGACAATTTATACCATGACATATGCAATGTGACCCGTCATTTTGGCATCTGACAGCCCTGAACTTTGGTTTGAGTCCTTCTCATGGCAACCAAGGACATGGGAGCGCACATCCCAACAGGAAATTCACAGCTGCATGCAAACAGAATTACTGACATGGACAAAACCCCACTGAAAGTGACAGTAAAGTCACTGCCTCCGTAACCTTACACTTCGCTCGCAAAACAAAGTCATACACACTGTTTGGCCAAAAAAGTAACAGTATCCATGACCTTTCCTCAACACTGGCCTAAAGAAGGAGGCCTTTCACTGACAACAAATGAGAAACAATAAAAACCACTGCCGCACACACCACAGCGAAATATTAGCCTGTAATTTAACAGGAACTATAAAAATAAAGTATTTAGAACACAGAGCTATTATCAACTTGTTCTTATAATTTTCACTAGCAAAATACCCGCGCTTCGCAGCGGCGAAGTACTGCCTTAAAATTTTTATTAAGAAGAAAGTTAAACCTTTTTAAACCTCAGAAAATATACCAATAATTATTTGTTAAGGATCTCTTTGTATACCATATTGTGAGTTCGGCCCTCTGGTTGTAATATGACCAAGCTGTCCGCAGAGCTTACTCTTGAGCATGCAATGTACTGTTGGCCATGTGAAAAGTAATCTTGTTTCAAATCTCACAGGTTGGATTGCTGCTGTCATAATCGGTTTGAGTTTCATGGTTTGTTTCAATTACGACAGTATTTGCAGGACTTGTGTTGAAGAGACATTCGGCATCTGTCAAGCGTTGTAAGTATACAACCGGTTTCATCGATAACTTCACATCCAGCTTTTGAGAGTTTAAACATTCATAAACATCAATGTGTCCACTACTGAAATCGTCACCTGTCAATCTAAGATGTTTAAGAGGCATTGGCGGTTGTCCAAAGGTGTAAAATATTTGGCCATTTCGGTACACTTGAAAGTGACAACCGAACAATTCAGTGGCAGCCATCAACTCACATGCAGATGCATAGGTGAAGGACTTAAGCATTTCACTCTTATAGTGCTCCTGTGTAGTATAATTATCTCCTGTACCGTCATCAGTCCACACCTTGAACCTGTCCCAGTCATTCAATACATATGACACAATGCAATGCGATGGCCGGCCTTATATAGGCAGGCAGCCAACAACGAGGGAGGTGTTAGGATGGGGGACCCAACGCCGTCTCACACGGTGACCAAGCTGCAGGCTATGGACGTATATATGTACGTAAGTAGGATTCAGTTAACGTTGGGAACCCGCATACCAAATTTCTTGAAGATGGGCCCATAAGTAACAAAGACCGTTGAAAAGTTCAATATGGCGGACGACAGTGGCATCATACCACCGAAATAAGTATGTACATTGGTTTCGGTTAGTGATAATTGATAATTCCTTCCCCGAAATAATTATTGTGTCTTTAAATAAGTTCTAAACAAAAAAATAAATAAACAAAATAAACAAAAACCACCACCACCACACACATATACACACACCAGATAGTTCCAAAAACTTATCAGCTAAAAGGTTTAGCCAAAAACTTTAGTGGCCTACAAATACAGTAAATTTTCCTTATTTCCTTACAAAAAGTATAGATTTCATTAAAGTATACAGCCTCTGTGTTCAGCCATACAAATAGCTTATTTTTTATCTACACCATTTTTGGAGAATGTATGAGTTGAAAACCAGCTTATGCAGTTTTGCCAATCACTCCCTATGATGTTATACAGTGCATCTGGAAAGTATTCACAGCGCATCACTTTTTCCATTTTTTGTTATGTTACAGCCATATTCCAAAATGGATTACATTCATTATTTCCTCAGAATTTTACACACAACACCCCATAATGACAACGTGAAAAAAGTTTACTTGAGAGTTTTGCAAATTTATTAAAAATAAAAAAATTGAGAAAGCACATGTGCATAAGTATTCACAGCCTTTGCCATGAAGCTCCAAATTGAGCTCAGGTGCATCCTGTTTCCCCTGATAATCCTTGAGATGTTTCTGCAGCTTAATTGGAGTCCACCTGTGGTAAATTCAGTTGATTGGACATGATTTGGAAAGGCACACACCTGTCTATATAAGTTGACAGTTCATGTCAGAGCACAAACCAAGCATGAAGTCAAAGGAATTGTCTGTAGACCTCTGAGATAGGATTGTCTCGAGGCACAAATCTGGGGAAGGTTACAGAAACATTTCTGCTGCTTTGAAGGTCCCAATGAGCACAGTGGCCTCCATCATCTGTAAGTAGAAGAAGTTTGAAACCACCAGGACTCTTTCTAGAGCTGGACGGCCATCTAAACTGAGCAATCAGGGGAGAAGGGCCTTAGTCAGGGAGGTGACCAAGAACCCGGTGGTCACTCTGTCAGAGCTCCAGAGGTTCTCTGTGGAGAGAGGAGAACCTTCCAGAAGGACAACCATCTCTGCTGCAATCCACCAATCAGGCCTGTATGGTAGAGTGGCCAGACGGAAGCCACTCCTTAGTAAAAGGCACATGGCAGCCCAACTGCGTTTTGCCAAAACGCACCTGAAGGACTCTCAGACCATGAGAAACAAAATTCTCTGGTCTGATGAGACAAAGATTGAACTCTTTGGTGTGAATGCCAGGCGTCACGTTTGGAGGCACCGCTCATCACCAGGCCAATACCATCCCTACAGTAAAGCATGGTGGTGGCAGCATCATGCTGTGGGGATGTTTTTCAGCGGCAGGAACTGGAAGACTAGTCAGGATAAAGGGAAAGATGACTGCAGCAATGTACAGAGACATCCTGGACGAAAACCTGCTGCAGAGCGCTCTTGACTTCAGACTGGGGCGACGGATCATTTTTCAGCAGGACAACGACCCTAAGCACACAGCCAAGATATCAAAGGAGTGGCTTCAGGACAACGCTGTGAATGTCTTTGAGTGGCCCAGCCAGAGCCCAGACTTTAATCTGATTGAAAATCTCTGGAGAGATCTTAAAATGGCTGTGCACCAACGCTTCCCATCCAACCTGATGGAGCTTGAGAGGTGCTGCAAAGAGGAATGGGTGAAACTGACCAAGGATAGGTGTGCCAAGCTTGTGGCATCATATTCAAAAAGACTTGAGGCTGCAATTGCTGCCAAAGGTGCATTGACAAAGTATTGAGCAAAGGCTGTGAATACTTATGTACATGTGATTTCTCAGTTTTTTTATTTTTAATAAATTTGCAAAAACTTCAAGTAAACTTTTTTCACGTTGTCATTATGGGATGTTGTGTGTAGAAAATTCTGAAGAAAAAATGAATTTAATCCATTTTGGAATAAGGCTGTAACATAACAAAATGTGGAAAAAGTGATGCGCTGTGAATACTTTCCGGATGCACTGTATGTGACATCACCCACACAGCAACATTCACTCTACCATCAAGCACTTCATCAGGAAGGACCTCCATTTTACTGTTTATAACACACTCTGAAATACAAAATCTTGTGTTTCTGAAAACACCAACCTGTTGTTCCACCTACATATCGTCATTAACTTGTTAATACAAATGAACAACCAGCATTAACTGCTTCTGGAGGTAAGCAAAATACAACTGAAATGAAAAACATTTTTAAAAATGCACTTTACAAGATGGACCTGAGTGATGATACAGCAGACTGGATCCCGATTTCTTCTATAGCTCATGTACATTATCTTTAATAGAATGCAACAGAAAAAGACCAACAGAAGATGATGCCTTACAGTGAGTTAAAGTAATTGCTAACTTTTCTTTTCTTCTTTTTAGGTTGGTAGGCATTTATTCAAACCCATAGTATAATAACTAATAGAAAGTAAATAACTTACTTTATAATACTAATTTTTGCTTTTCATTCCAACTTTTTGGTTTTTAAGTTTCAATAAAGTTACTTTAAATCACCTTATAAAACATTTTCTACTATTGCTGCTATCCTTTACTACCCCCTTTACCAACACTGATAAAACAAACAGAACCTTAAGCTTTTCACTTAATGTTCAGTCTCATTCTTGTACACCTTCAATTTGTGTTTTCCATACTCTTTGCTTTTTTTTAATAAAACATTTCTTTCATTTTGCAAACTCCACATTATACCACCTCTGAGTATTTTTTCCATTCCCTTTTACTTGATGGTCACACAAGCACACATACAGTTTTAACAACTCTATATTTTTTGTTATCCATTACAGCATCTACTGATACACCTCCGTGATATGGTATGTACATGTTCAAAATACATGTACAATTTTATCATTAGTATGGTGGACTAAACCCCTTACGATCATCTTTTATTTGACAACCGGAAGTCCACATGTTCCATTAGTGCAGGAATAAAGAAGTTGTATTTTTTCCTAATAATTAACTTACATAATATTGTTTTCCAAAACGAACAATAATGTTGAATCTAATCTGAAAATCTGTGCCAAAACTAGCGATGAGTGAACCCATTTAAATTTGTTTCACCTGTTTAATAAAATTACTTCACCAAACTGCATTGAATTGAATAGGGCAGGAGGAACTAAACTAGTTTTGAATGGATTATAGTGGTGCAATTGTCTTTGAAGTGTCCCTGAAAGTTAGGGTAAAGTTTGACAACTGTACTGGGCCAATTATTGTGCCCAAATATGTGATCTGAGCTGCGAGGAAGCAGTGCTGACCACTGCTCCAGTGTGCGTCAAACAACAAAAAACAGATATGAAACAAATATCAAACTAAATACAACAAATGGCCACAAATAAGTAAATAAAATATAGATCATTACGCTCACAGACTTCCAGTCGTGGGGCATACATTGGTCATGCCACAAAGAGGCGGTGAGAGACTGGCTAGTTCTGTTAGAAGACATGGCTCCAGGCACAGCTGGAATATCTTTTTTGTTTCTCATATATCTGTGCAGATGCTTTGCAATTTCCTCTTCCATTAAGAAGAAACTACTTCTAAATAGCTGAAAACACATGAAATGCTGTGAAATAATAAAAACAAATAATGTATTACTACTTACAAGGCATTTTTTTCTTTTGTGTCTGTGACCCAGCTATGGCCATGTCGGCAACAATCTTACAGTAGGAATGTGTGAAAGTTCTTTGCATGGCTGGTACAGCTCTGTAATTTCATGCAGGCCTCGCAAAAAAAAAAAAATTTTAAATAATTATTTGCCTAAGCCAGCCGCATGTCAAATTTCCAGGAAAATGCTCAGCGAACATGGATACCAACGAGCACATAATATTTACTGTGAAAATCGTTTTGGCAAATTTTGCCAATCAAAACTATCCAGAAACAAATGAATATATTCCAGATTAAAAAATGAAAAGAAAAACAGCATGTTAATGGCATTCTCCATAGTGTGATAATCCATACAGGAATGTACAACAACCTCCCCAGATATTTATTTGTAATATGAAAATATGAATAAACATTATTGGTCGATCTGTTAGCCTTAGGTAGATTATAGAAAAAGTAACTCATATTAACAGTGATGAGAATATTGTCATCACTTGGCAAAGCTTCCCAACCTTTTTCCAGTTTTTCTAAAATAGAAAAACAAAATATATTGACATGAGACTTGAAGGTGAAAAATGCATCCATTACAACACTGAGTTTTTAAAATGATGAGTCAACTTCAAATTTTGTGTTATTTAAGGCCAACAGGTGCAGATTAAATAAGTTTTCTTTTTCAAGAGGCCTTACAAATGTATCTGAGATCAGTTGAAGTAAGCTATCAAGATATCACTCTCTATATATCAAACACACAAAGGGTCAAAACAGAGACTCATGGCTGATATCCAGATTTAAACAAGAAATAAATCTGAGTGTGATGACTATATACGTGAAAATTTAGGCCTAAAAATCAATTACATTTTGCCAAAGGAAACATGTAAAAATTAAATGGCAATGTAAATCCTAAAACAGAATGAGAGCAACATCTGCAAGAAACATATGATTCAAGAATTTGGAGTACTTGAACAATAATACTGCTGAGTTGGCTGATAGTCTGATTCCTTTTAGACAACACTGAAGAACCCATTTCTCAATCTCCCTCTTGCCCTATTTTTTCATATACTTGAGGCTGTGGGTGTAGACCAGTCCTTTAATCCAGTCTACAAGACAAGATTTATGCATTAAACAATGTATCATTATAACCGCTACAATATTCTGTAATTTCCTAAAATCTTTTGAGCAATATCTCATGATTTGTCAGATCTTAAAATATTCTTCACACTTAGCTAAGTAGGCTTTTATCTTGCATACCAAATACCAAAAATGAAACCAAGACTGCAAAATACTTTTTATGTACTGCAAAATACTACAATTATGTAAGAGCTACTACTAATGTGTTTAAAAATCCTTTAATAATGTACATAAATCATTAAAAAGAGAAGATAAAAAACACCTTGACTTACCTCACCAAAGGCACCTCTTCCTATCACTTTAAGTATTTCAAAGTCCTCTTTGTGTAGCCTCATCTGTTTAACTTTTGAGGCAAAGGGTTTTGCTGTAAAAGAAAACAAATGATTACATATTGATGAATACATAATTATAAAGTAAATTAAAACTGAATAAAATTAATAAGGCTCTTGATCAAGGCCGGATTAAGACCCCTACAGGCAGCTGGGTGTTGAAGAGCAAAATAGTTGTTCTCCCTCTAAATGAGGACATCCCGACCATACACACTCATATGCTTACATATTATGAACATCATCTGTGTCAATACCATGTTAACACTCAGGAACTGAAGATAAAAATTTTAAACATATCACCTTCTATTAGTGTTCATTAGTGTATTACTATGAATGTAACAAACAAATTGATGAGTGCAACATTAAATCTGTGGGAGTACAAGTTCTGATAGAGAGCCATACATAAATGTCAAGTAAATATTTTTGCAATAAACAGATATGTAAAGAAGCGTTTGGAGTTGCATATTTATACTAAATAACATAAAAAGACTGGAAAGGTGGATGCTTCACTTCCGTTTGTGATTGTTTGAAATATCCTACCTGGCCTCATTCTCTACCACATTATTGTTAACATCTATGATGCTTTTAGGGGCTTCCATATTAGCCTTCTCCCTACTATGTGTAAGGTCAAACTCAATAGTCTCAACTACATCATTTACGTGCTTATGAAATTCATTAGTTTGGCTTATTTTTTTAAATAGACAGATACAGTTCTCAGCAAAAGTGTCTTTTGTTTCTATATGTTTTTACATTTTCCTTTTTGCAGCACTACTGAACTTTAATTTCGACTGTCTTTTTTGTAACCTATTAGACACCTCTTCCGATTATACCCCACCCACATCAACCAAACTGGACATTTTTCTTTAAAAAGCTTGGTTTACAATCATAAAGTGTGGTAGGTGTTTGTGTGTTAGACGAGTGCCTTATACTAGCAGTAAAAACAGACTTTTCCAGTTATTAGCATGGAAATAATTTAAAGTGTGGCCAGGGGCACCTGAATCCCCAATGGATGAGCTATGTCACTAAAATAATTATTCAATAAAGAGTATTTTTTTCTCCTAGGTTTTTCTTTAATGCCACAGCTAACGTAAATATGTTAATAACCAATAAATATGGTTGTTAAATACATACATTAGGCAATTTTTTTTGTATGTTGTATACCCTTAAAACAAACAAAAATTTTGAATAACTTCAATAAACGATTACTTTACGGTTTCAAACTCAGACTGAGGGAGAGAGGTCACTTCAACTTATCTTGTGTACAGTATATTTATCTTTTATATTTTAGAAAACTGCCCCTATCAGCAAACAGGTCCTCACTAGTCAGTTACTGAAATGGCCACAGAGTAGCACATGTTTTCAAAGCTTATTCCTGCTATGTTACACATACCACGATGACAAAATATTTAATAAACAAAAATGTCTCTTAATGAAGTAAATAAAACATTAAAAGCACTGTACCTATCATAACAACTAACTCAATCCCAAAATGCACCCAAATGTTATACCTACATGCATTTTCTAACTTGTTTAAAAAAGAGGAAAGTACTTATCTTGCTACCACTTCAAAAAAGTAGAAAAACTATACAGTATATATATACATATCATATACAGTGGGTACGGAAAGTATTCAGACCCCCTTCAATTTTTCACTCTTTGTTATATTGCAGCCATTTGCTAAAATCATTTAAATTATTTTTTTTCCTCATTAATGTACACACAGCACACCATATTGACAGACAAAAAAAGAATTTTTGAAATTGCTGCAGATTTATTAAAAAAGAAAACTGAAATATCACATGGTCCTAAGTATTCAGACCCTTTGCTCAGTATTTAGTAGAAGCACCCTTTTGAGCTAATACAGCCATGAGTCTTCTTGGGAAAGATGCAACAAGTTTTTCACACCTGGATTTGGGGATCCTCTGCCATTCCTCCTTGCAGATTCTCTACAGTTCTGTCAGGTTGGATGGTAAACATTGGTGGACAGCCATTTTAGGTCTCTCAGAGATGCTCAATTGGGTTTAAGTCAGGGCTCTGGCTGGGCCATTCAAGAAAAGTCACAGAGTTGTTGTGAAGCCACTCCTTCGTTATTTTAGCTGTGTGCTTAGGGTCATTGTCTTGTTGGAAGGTAAACCTTCAGCCCAGTCTGAGGTCCTTGGCACTCTGGAGAAGGTTTTTGTCCAGGATATCCCTGTACTTGGCCGCATTCATCTTTCCCTCGATTGCAACCAGTCGTCCTGTCCCTGCAGCTGAAAAACACCCCCACAGCATGATGCTGCCACCGCCATGCTTCACTGTGGGGACTGTATTGGACAAGTGATGAGCAGTGCCTGGTTGTCTCCACACACTGAGGAGAGGCAAGACACATGACAGCCCGCATGGAGTTTGCTAAAAGACACCTGAAGGACTCTGAGATGGTGAGAAATAAGATTCTCTGGTCTGATGAGACCAACATAGAACTTTTTGGCTTTAATTCTAAGCGGTATGTGTGGAGACAACCAGGCACTGCTCATCACTCCGTACCCACTGTATATAAAGTTTCTCTCATTTAATTATCATTAACACTACTTGCATACTTTTTTTGTAATTTCAATGTTTTAAATGTGTTAAGATAAGTGACTTTAAATTATTAACAAATCAGGACACTTGAAAATAGGATATGATGTAAATATAATTCATTGTGGTTGCAACTGCAAAAAAGGCAATTATCATTTAGGGTTCATCAATCCCCTCCAGCCTAAATGTCAATCTCTCTCCATGGTTCTTTAGCCTTTTCTTCTCTTCTATGCAAAGGCCCATTTGCAAGCAGAGCCCTACTGTGTGCACCAAAGTCACCCTGATGGTGGATTTGGTCATGTTGTCAATGTAGATGCAAATGTTTTAAGGATCCTAGCAAAAATGCATGAAGGCTAAGGGAAAACAATAGTGTCTCACTGAATACATACACTGCTCAAAGAAAAGGTATTCCAGTTGTAATTAATTAGCAAATTAGTTTATCACCACTGGTATTAACAACGCAAGTTTAACTGTTAAGTAATCACAAAATGAATTTAAAAAAATATATAAAGGAGAAAATTTCCTTTCAATACATTAATAATAATGATAATATTACAATGAACAATGAGTTTTGGTACTGTATTTTTCTCAATAATTCCAGGATGATTATTGAGATATTAAAAAAGTCTAACTTTATTCTATTTAACGTTAATATTAAACCTTTGTGCTTATATTTCTACACTTTTAAGCTGGTTTATTTGTTACTCATTAACACTGACCTCTAAATAACCTCCATATATTTTTAAAAAGTTTGCTTCTAGGGTGTGTGTGTAAGGGTGTTTGCTGTAAGATTGGGACTGGCACCCTGTTCAGGGATTTTTCCTGCTTTGAGCCTTATGCTGCATGGGACTGGTTCCAACCCACAGCACCCGACACCACTGGAACCCCTTCAAGGATAAAAATGGTTTGTATCTATCTAGTAGTTTACCCCACTTGCCTCGAGACAATAACCACAAATCGTGATACTTTCACTAGTACTGAGGAATGGCAAGCAAAAAGATTACCTAGACATTCAAAAAAATATGCTGATGATTATTTTGTAAAACCAAAAATCAATCTGTAATTATTCAAAAAGTACTGGAATGTGAGACATACCATGCTTGATAAAGTTCTTTTAAACATGTTTTACAAAAAACTATAAATTAGCTGCTAAAACTGGCAAAACTCATTTTCATTTTTTCCCATACACATTAATCACTTCCTCCTTTCCACAAGTTAAAGATACAAAGTAATAATGGGCAGCGTTTCATTCTTCCATTACTAATTTAGTGTTATTTGCAGTATTTTAATATTCCTTAAGAATGCAATTTCTAACTCATTACGGATAAGGAACTTAATGTTTTCATTGGCTGCTTTTTCACTAAGTCATAACAATTTATCATGTGAACCGAAACAAAACTTTCCTTTTGGCCATTATTTTATTGTATCACATCGCCCTGATGAAATGCTACATTAAATTTTCACATTTTGTGACAAAAACCAAAGAATCTAAATTTTAAGATACTGCTGTTATTAAGCAATTTCTCTGTCTGTCTCTCTCCTTCTCCCGCTATATGATTTTTATCACAGCTGTAGAGGTTTTAACAAGCAGGAAATGCTCAATGTCTGAAAATTATAATGTATGTGGAGCAACTACTGCTCTGTGCCGATTAGAACCTCATAACCCCAGGAACTATCTGCATGCTCTTCTCGTTCACATGTAGGATTTTCTCCAGGCACTCTGGATTTCCTCCTGCTGTACATCCTAAAGATGTGTAGCTTAGGTTCACTGGTGACTCTAAATCCAGGATGAGTGTATTACAAATTTTTTTCCCAAAGCGTTATGTATACAAACACGCTACAGTTTTAAAAATAAACAAAAACTTTTATTTAAAAGGTATATAATGCTCCTTATAATCAAATTTATTTTATATAATTGAGAATATCTTGCAAACAAAGATTAATGTTCAAGTTTATTTTTAAATGTACAGAGTACAGCAAAATAATATTACCCTCAAATGTAATGGCTTCTGTTAAACTTGATCACAAATTTCTACTTTAAAAAGGCTGTAAGTAATTCCCAACAACAGGAATCAAATACAAATACGATTGTGGGGTTTAAATAACTTAACAAATTAAAAACATATCTAGGAAATCTTTGTAAGTATTGCAATACTTTCTCCAAGTGGCAAATATATTCTTTTTTAAACAGTGGAGTTGCTATGCATAAGAGGTTTGCCTCTTAATCACTTATTTGCAAACCAAATACAGTTCTGAACAGAACTGACATTAATTTTTGTTTTATTATTACAAATGAAGCAGTGAAAAATATTTTGAGTACAGGGGGCACAGTGGTAGCGCTACTACCTAGGCAAGCAAAGAGATCATGGGTTCATGTCCCAGGTCCTCCCTGAGTGCCTGTGCTTTGAGTTGTAAGAAAAGCACTAAATAAATGTCATGAATTATTATTATATTGTAACTGTGAAAACCCAGTATTGATTCTGTAACAAACTTTGCAACTGTTTAAAGTTGAGTTGTGAAGTCTATTATATTCATACACTACACTGAAACAGCAAATTAAACCAAGGAGATATATGTGTGTGTGTGTGTGTGTATATACATATATATGTATATATATATATATACAGTAATCCCTCGCTATATCATGCTTCGACTTTCACAGCTTCACTCTATCACTCTAAATATATATCACGGATTTTTCGCTGGTTCGCGGCTTTCTGTGGACAATGGGTCTTTTAATTTATGGTACATGCTTCCTCAGTTTGTTTGCCCAGTTGATTTCATACAAGGGACGCTATTGACGGATGGCTTAGAAGCTACCCAATCAGAGCATGTATTACATATTAAATAAAACTCCTCAATGATATAAGATATGCTTCCTGCGCGGTGCCTGATTGTTTGCTTCTCTCTATCTCTCTCACTCTCTCTGCCTGACGGAGGGGGTGTGAGCAGAGGGGCTGTTTGCACAGAGGCCGTTTACCTAGAAGATACGGACGCTTCTCTACAAAATGCCGCTTTATCGCGGTGCTTCTGCATACTTAAAAGCACGTATTGATTTTTTGATTGCTTGCTTTTCTTAGCGAGCACTCTCTCTGACATTCTCTGCTCCTGACGGCGCTCCTTTGAAGAGAAGATCTATTTGCATTCTTTTAATTGTGAGAAAGAACTGCCATCTCAGTCTTGTCATGGAGCACAGTTTAAACTTTTGACTAAAGGGTGTTATTTCATGTCTAGAGGGCTCTAATAATGTTAACAGTGTGGGAGAGTTTATAAGGGCTTAAAATATATAAAAATAACCATACAAACATATGGTTTCTATTTCGCGGATTTTCACCTATTGCGGGGGGGTCTGGAACGCAACCCCTGCGATCGAGGAGGGATTACTGTATATATATATATATATATATATATATATATATATATATATATATATATATATATATATATATATATATATATATATATATATATATATAGCACCCCGCCTGACATTACAACTTAGTCAGTAATTATCAAATTTAGCTGAAATACATTTACAAATAAAAAGAACTAATATCTAATGATACCAAATAGTGAATATGTCACCAATGGAGACTCCGACCAATCAAAAGGAAAGAGGACTTCAAGGTAAGATATAGGTATCATTAACGCAATGGCATATAAGAGAATAAACAGTAATAATAACTCACTATTACAAGATAATTATGAGATACTGAAAATAAGAATACCAAATAGGACTACCGCGTACCATTGGGTGCATGGTTCATCATATAACACAATCCAAGTGTGCAACAGAGAATGTTAGTAACAGAAACGGAAAAAACAGCTTTTACATTACATTAATCACAAACAATGAAATTGACTCCAAATGAATTATGTCATAACCCAGAGAAAACGGCCCCTAGATACCCATCGTCACCCAAGTCTGAAAAATGATAATGGCAAAGCCACTGAATTTCAGACGGGGAATGAATCACTGCTCTAAATGGATCAGGAGTAACATTTTTCAACAGATTTTGAAGACATATTAGTTACTTTATCAAAGATCTTCTAAAATAGTCTAGAGCAGAGGTCTCCAACCTTCCACCACCCACCCCCCGACCAAGAGCAACTTACCCGAGAGCTACTCATGTTTTCTAATGTTTATTCTAATAGTTAATTTCAACCCAAACAAACTGAATAAGCTTGTTTTGCCTGAACATTTACAAAATGTTGATGTCCAAAACTTACATTTTGCATTAAAACATTACAAAAAATATTTAGTTCACCTGCAAGTGCATTTTGTACAGTATGTCTGTATACATTTTCTAGTGTATCTCACACTATTGGATTAAAACATTAATGCTGCCAAAACATAACAATGCAATTACAAATACACAGATATTACTTATTCATTTGTCATTTTGTTACATGTCACTGTTTCACTTCACAAGAGTATTCACATGCCCACTTGGATCTATCTATCTATGTGTGATGTGTTTTTTAGTTAGTGAGATGATGGGCACTGCATGGAGTCAACCAGAGAGGTGTATGGTGGAGTGTAGCCACTTAGGTACACTCTTATGGAGTCATTTAAATGTTCATCCGTCAGTCTTGTTCTGAACTTTGATTTCAAGACATTCATGTCAGAAAAGGCAGACTCACAGAGTTATGTAGACCCAAACAAAGCAAACATTTTTTGAGCTGCTTAGTGAAGATTCTTATAGTTATCTGGCTCGACTAATCTCCAGAAATGCTGAGAATGCTGTTGAGACTTTAACTGCACATGATTTCATATATTCAAAATTATGTAATTTCCTAACCCTTTTAATCCAGACCAGGGTCATGTTGGGGACTGAAGCCTATCCTAGCTAGCATAGGGCGAAAGGCAGGAACAAAACCTATACAGGGAGCAAGTTCATTGCAGGACGACACACACACACACACACACACTTTAGCCAAATTAGTGTCTCCAGTTCAACTAAACTGCATCTCTTTGTACAGTGGGAGGAAACCAGAACACCTGGAAAGAACATAAAATCTCTAAGCAGGGAGGACCTGGGGCGTGAATCCTGGTCTCTTTAATGCTAGGAAGTAGCACTACCACTATGACAGTTTCAGTTAAGTTTCCAGAAAAACACTTCAATAAGAGGATTCTAATCAACTTAAAGTTTTACACTTTAACTAGCTGCATTAAATCAGCTTTGCCTCAGAAATTTTATAGGACAATGGGCATTATATATAGTGCTCTCAGTTAGTCTGTAAGTACTGTTATTACAGTATGCACCTAAGTGCATTTCTGTATACAATATTTGCAGATTTATTGTTTTAATTAAGGGCTAATATTATTAGAAGGCAGTTTGGTGTAGTGGTTAAGGCTTTGGACTTGTACCTCAAACCCTGAGAATGTGAGTTCCTGCTACTGACACCGTGCAACCATTAGCAAGTCACTGACTGACTGTGTTCTAACTGGAAAAACAAAATTTAACTGTATCCCAAATTCGCCTTGGCTAGAGGCATCAGTCAAATACAGTGGAACCTCGGTTCATGACCATAATTCCGTTCCAAAACTCTGGTAATAAATCGATTTGGTCGTGAACCGAAGCAATTTCCACCATAGGATTGTATGTAAATACAATTAATCCGTTCCAGACCATACAAACTTTATGTAAATATATATTTTTTTAGTTTGTAATCACAAATATTGTTAATTATACCAGAGAATGTACAGCATAATAGTACTAAATGTAAAAACACTAAATAACACTGAGAAAACCTTGAACAACAGAGAGAACAAACACTGCAAGAGTTTGCGCTATAGTGCTAGGAACCGCTCGCTAAAAACACTTTTTTTTTTTAATGAGTTTTGAGCACAGGGAAAAAAATTAACATTTGAAAAATCCGTAATTTAATATACCACCAAGAAAAGTAACATTGCCACAATGCACGCTATGAACTGATCGCTGTAAACAGAGCTGAAAACAAAAACAAGCCTTTTCTACCTTATGCGTCCAGCCGTCCCTCTCTCGCTTGCTCACTCATTCTCCCTCTCTTTCGTGTGTGCGTGTGTCTCTTTCACGAGCCTGGAGCGCCTGTGTGTGTGTCTCTGTCTCGTGCGCCTGTGTGTGTGTGTGTGCCTCTGTCTCGTGTGTGCCTCTGAGTGAGTGTGTGTGTGTGTGTGTCGCACTCTCTCTCTCTCGCTCACTGCACAGAAAATGCACAGGAAGAGATTGAACATATACAAACCTAAAGGGAAACTGGCTTATTTGTATACCGAGTGTGTGGTTGAACACCGAGGCAAAAGTTTGGCGAACTTTTTGGTCGTAAACCGAATTGTATGTGTACCGAGCCGTTCGTGAACCAAGGTTCCACTGTAAGTAATAATAACAACAATATTAGGTCACTTGTGACGCTTATTCTTAAACAAGCTATACACAATTATAAATACAGTAAGTAAAACATTGCTACATTAGATCAACTCCTGTTTTATCTTTTTTTTTTTTTTAACTAGTGACCAGGGGCCTCATGTATAACGCCGTGCATAGAACTAACACTATAATATGGTGTAAGCACAAAAGCGGGAATGTGCGTGTATGCACAGAAAAATCCAGATGTATAAATCTGTGCTTTAGCCAGCTTCCATGTTCTTCTGCAACATAAATCCCGTTCAGCGTGAAAAGTAACGCACGTGCATGCACCTGCTGTCCCGCCTCAACTCCTCCCAGAATTACACCTCTTTGAATATGCAAATAAATGAAATAGTCCTTAAACTCAGCCTTCTGTGAAAAGCCAATGGCAAAAGCAAGAGAGAAAATAGAAGAATTTCAGCGAGTAACAAGTGGAGGCAAAGAAAAACGTACTATTAGTTGGTTTAAACAGTAGTATAAACAACAAGGAAGTTGATCGAGTGACATAGTGTGTCGGAGAAACTCGAAAGCTCACGCTCACAAAGTCGCACAGTGCCCAAAATAAAAAAGAATTTGTCATATATCAGTCGCAGTGAAAAAGCGAGTCGTAGCCGACTGTCTGAGTGTCATATGAAAGCTTATTAGGGTACAGAGAAAAAAAAAGGCTCACAGTGGGGAAAAGCATGAAATGTCAACTTTAATCTCTAAATTTCCACTTTAATCATGTAGTTTATTTTGTCATTAAAGTAGAACATCATAAACTTAATCTTAAAATCATTTAATTTACTAGTTTCTCACTCCCATCGTAACTAAAGTAGCACGTGAAATGCTTTGTTTTGTATTTGATCTTCTATGTGCTCTGTGTGTGTCAATCACTACGTGCTTCCGGGCTTTCTCTTCCTCCGACAGGACACAGAATTCATTACATTCATGATATTACAGCTCTCTGAATAATTAAAATACTGAGATGTATACAATATCATTTTCATGATGATAGGAGATAAAGCATGTTATTAAACGTGAACACTGTGGTGCAGTGATTGTTCATGTCTCACGCAAGATGCTTGCTGCGCCGTGTGCTTACCTTCAATGAAATACAGTACTTTATTGTAGCAGTACTGTCTCTTTCAAACGTATTAACCTCCAATTCCTGTCCTTACTTTTCTTTCTCCAAATACCCAATTGCCAAACAATCAGCTCTGTAATAGACGTGAAGCCATCTGTAAGCTTAGAACGCCGATTCTTCAAAAATTTTAAGGAACATTGAAATAACTTCATAGTACGTGTTTAATTATTCAGTCAAGCAACCGGCAATCTCAAGCATCTGGCAAAAATAATTAAATAATTTTTTAAATAAAACAGGTTTTACAGAAATGGACAGGTGTACACATGTGCGCAAGCCCCATGTGTAAGGCCATGCCTCGCACAGCAGTGTCACGCACTACATGCTTGTCTACCTCTCCCACATGTGTAAGTATACAATTTAAGTTCATCTACCCTTTCATTGACTACACTGTGTACACAATATTTAAGCAAGTGAGTATTTTGACAATATCATAACTTTTATGCATATATTATGATGCCAAGCTATATAAACTTGAATGCTTATTGGATATAAGCATATCAGGTGGTGTGTATTTGTGTAATGAAGGAGGGTGTGGCCTAAGGAGATCAATGCCCTCTCATCAAGGTGTACATAATTATTAGGCAGCTTGTTTTCCACTGGCAAAATAGGCTAAAAAAGATTTAACTAACTCTGAAAATTCAAAAATTGTAAAAAAATTGTAAAAGTCTTTCAGAGGGATGCAGGAACTTGCTAAGATCTTGGGGCGTGATCACAGAACCATCAAACATTTTGTTGCAAATAGTCAACAGGGTCGCAAGAAACGTATTGAGAATAAAAGACACAAATTAACTTTTGAGAAGAAGATTTGAGAAGAATGAAACGTGAAGCTACCAAGAACCCATTATCATCCAGTGCTATCATATTCCAGAACTGCAACCTACCTGGAGTGCCCAGAAGTACAAGGTGTTCAGCGCTCAGAGACATGGCCAAGGTAAGGAAGGCTGAAACCCAACTACCACTGAACAAGACACATAAGTTGAAATGTCAAGACTGGGCCAAGAAATATCTGGAGACAGATTTTTCAAAGATTTTATGGACTGATGAGATGACAGTGACTCTTGATGGACCAGACTGAGGGGCCCATGGCAGGATCAGTCATGGGCACAGAGCTCCACTTCAACTCAGATGCCAGCAAGGTGGAGGTAGGGTATCGGATGGGCTGGTATTATTAAAGATGAGATAGTTGGAACTTTTCAGTTTGAACATTGACTCAAAATCAGCTCCCAAACCTACTGCCAGATTTTAGAAGACACTTTCTTCAAGCAGTGGTACGCAAAAAAGTCTGCATCTTCAAAAAGACCATGATTTTTATGCAGGACAATGCAGTTATGACTGTTATTGAAAAGAAGGGTGGCTATAATAGTCTGTTTTGTTTTTTTGAAATGTCAGAAATGTTTATTTGTAAATTTTGGGTTATTATTTTTATTTTAACAAATAAAATAAACAAGTGAGATGGGAAATTTTTCATTTTTCCTTTAGTTGTGTAATAATTCTGCACACTAATAGTTGCCTAATAATTGTGCACACATATGTATCCCCTGAGAATGATCACAATCACATTTCCTTTGTAAAACATTCAGGTTTCAGGTTTATTAACATTTTGGATTTACTGATAGCACTGTATTAAAATTAATTCTCAAAAATACAACTTGCCTAATAATTGTGTACACAGTGTATAATATAGTCAGTTGGTATTTTTTGTATTTAAAACTTTTTGTGCTCACCCAACCCTAAGTATGCTGAAAACAGGCTCCAAGTAAGCATAACCACAGAGTGCTTACCCTCAAGCAGAAGACATAAATAAGCAAGAGGCTTGATACAGCTGAAAAATCACATGTTGCTTAAGAAAGAATTTAATGTTGGTTCATCGACAATCTATGACATTAAGGCTCAGTCTCAAAAGATAAAGGAGTTTTATGCTAAGTTAGAGAGAGGAAAGATTGTGGAAAAAAGTGTCATACTCTTCATACACCAAAAATGGAATTGCTTGACCAAGCCTTGTATAAGTGGTTTTGGCTGAAAAGGTCTGAGGGTGGTTATATTTCTGGACTCATGCTGAACGAAAAAGTGAGAGTTTCATGAGAAAATGAACATTGAGAGTCAAGGTTCATTTTCAAGTGGCTGGCTTACTCAATTCAAGTTTCACTATGGCATTCAAATGCTAGACTTACTTGTGAAGAGAGCAGAAATCAGCAGATTTTGAAGCTGCAGCTTCATTTCATAATGTGCTTAATAAATTGGTTGAAGAAAATGGCTTGACTACAATTCAGATTTATAATGCAGGTGAGACTGGGTTAATGTGGAAGATTTTGCCCAATTGTTATTTGGCTGGTGGCAATGAAAAGGTAGCCTATGAGTTCAAGCTAAATAAAAAGGGTATAACTGCTCATTTGAGCAAAACCATCAGGAACTCAAACGATAAAGTGATGTGTGATCAGGAAAATGGCAGATCCAAGGTACCATAAAAGCGTAACTAACCTCTCTGTGGATTATAACAGTTGGATGGATGCTAAAATTTTTACGAAGCGGTTATACCATTCTTTTGTTCCCAGTGACAAAGAAAATGTAAGAAAGAAAAGATAGGAGGATGGTTAAGTTCTGTTGCTCCTGGATAACTATTGCACACATTCTCTGCTGAAGAACTCATTAACAGAAACGGTTTTGTATGTTATTTTCCAGTTTGACCCAACCAACAGATCGGTTGGGGGAGTCGGTGATACCAAACATAAAAATGTTTTACACATGTGACTTCATACAGAAAATGATTTCTGGACTTTCAGAAAAAAATGTAACCTCAAGGATGCTATCTAAAATGTGAGTTGTGCTTGGAATTCTATAAGAAGTGAAACATTACAGAAATGTTGGAAAAAGATGTGGCCAGCTGAGATGACTGTGGATTCCTCATCCAAGGACAAATTTGAGGAGTTTCCAGTTGATACTGAGGTTGTCAGTAGCAGAGTTTATAAAGAAGTCTGTGTGACTGTGTGTCAATTTTGTCAATGACAGAATGAATTTGTCTCGTGATGAGCTATAATGGGCGTATGAGCCCTCATATGGCTTACTATTCCAGTAACTCATGCACTAAATACAGAAGACTTAATAGAAGCTGTTATGAATCGTGGCAAAGTGAATCTTGTAGAGGAAGAAGAGAGTGATAATGGGTGTGAGGAGGAAGAAGTATCCTGGCAGAGTGCTATAGCAGCATTTGAAACTGTTATAGCCTTTGCAGAACAGCAACCCTTATTCACTTCTCAGCATGTTATGAAGCTGCACATCATGCAAAAGATGACTTTGCAGGAGAGGCATAGGGCCTACAAGCAAGCTGATATTCGTATATTATTCAAGAAAGCTGCAGATAAGTTTTCCAGTACAGCATCATCTACTGATGAGGATCCAAAACCACCCACCCTCCACATCTGATTCTGCCCCAGCTACATTATCATCAGATCAGCAATGGTCACTCAGTAAACTTTGTCCTGCTGTAACAGTTTTAAGTGTGTGTTTTTTCTCAAGTTACTTTTAAGTTAAAAAAAAAAGTTGTTATTCGATTTCATTACAATGAAAAGTTATTTATTGTCCTTTTACTAAAATTATTGTCAACAGAAGTCTATTACGTAACACCTGGCTGCGGCGGATAGAGGGTCATTTCCGGAGGGTGGGACTGGACCGTGCGTCTGCCTGGGGAGTTGCAAACCGGGATCCCGAGTTGTTTCATCGTGTAGTGGGGGCAGCAACGTACTGTACCAGTGCATGCTCCCCAACTTGACTTGAAGTCTATTCATATAATAAAAACTGTGTTACATTAAGTTACCTTCTTAAGTTACATCAGTAAAACCTAAGCCATACATTTTAGGTTAAGTACAGTATAGTATTTTGCTTTAATTTGCTTTTAATTACCATGGACTACACTATTAAGCCTGTTTTTAATAGTAACTCTGAAGCAACCAAAGACGACACTTTGTTGCCAGTTAACTGAGAGTCTACTGTATATATTTCCTATGTACACATAAAATTAATGATAATGTTGGTGAATTGCACACAAGTGACAATGGCCTTATCAGTACTGTATATCATGATTCAAATGAAAATGGCTCTGACAGACTAAATAAATTCAACTGTCTCTTCAAAACAGGTAATGCTTAATTAATACACAATGTTTTGTTTTTTTTTTAAACAAAGCTAAATTGTTTTGGAGTCATTTGTATTAAGAACTGTAAAGTTTGTTAGAACAATTGAATCATCTTTTTAAGAAATCCAAGTTTTTTGTTATTATTTTATGTAGAACATATACCATATATACTCGCAGATAAGTTCTCCCATGGATAATTCAGGACTTGATTTTACCATATAATTTCTGGAATTTTATAATGTCGGTCGTATAAGTCAACTCACGCTATTGGTACAAGAGATTATGATATGCTAACTAACGTCCACCTGAGACAGTAACCATGGAGCACACTGCCTTTTTTTCTCTAGGTATTGTGCCTACGTGACCACAAGGTAATACCCAAAATACCCTGCACTGATTTGTGTTTTTTGTGTCTCACACCCTCATATACCTTTATCGAAAGAGCATCCCTTATCTACGATGGAGCGTTCAATCAAAAAAAAAAAAAAGTATGAAACTGGTTTTAAATTAAATGTTGTTGAAATAGCAAAAGAAATTGGTAACTGTGCTACTGCAACAAAATTTGATGCATCTGAGAAACTGATGCTAGATTGGAGGAGGCAAGAAAAAATTTAAGTGTCGCATTTTTGAATGGGCGTATAAGTCTGGTCTGATTTTATGCAGTTAGTATATACGGTAATATTTTAAAAATAAACATGATTTCATATGATATTGTTATTTTTGTGCTATAAATGATAACATTATTTCTGAAAATAAAAATGTACATTTTAATGACTTTATGCCAAAATAAAATTATCCAAGTTAATTATTACATGTGATCTCCAAGAACAGTTTGCATAAAAGATTAATTCAATGAATTGGGTCATTTCATTCTTGCAAATTTTCTTCAGTTATACATTGCATGTCTAAAATGTGTACACAAGAAAAAGAAGTATTCTTTCCTCATGCATCTATTTTGACTAACATATTTAATTTCAGACCACTACAAAATGCATCTCATTTAGGATGTGTTCACCCTGGTCCCCTTTAAACCTAGCATTAACATGTATTTTCTATCTGGTGTCACACATGTGAGCCATGGGAACACACCAGTGGCTCTGATCAGGTAATTATGGCAGGCTAGGTTCTGTAGGTTAACACAGCTGATAACCACTTCTGCCTTTGTTTACTTAAGAGTGGTAGAGGATAAACCCGACATGATGTCCCTTCCACCTGAACACTAGATATATTGCCTCTTCTAGACAACTACTTGCTTCACAGAAAGCTCAAGCCCATTTTACTATCTGCCTTGGACCAACAGTCCCATTTTTCTGTTATTATGTTGCTATCCTTTAACTTCGGTTGATTGACATCCTTTAAAACAGGATTTACAAGGCTGATACCCAAATTCTATTGTACATGTACCCATTCTGTTTCCACAATTGGTAGTAAGTGATTATACTTTAGGTGGACTACATTTACCCTTACCCTAGTATTAAAATTTGTCTCCACTTTCTGCATCAGGTGCAACAAAGATCCATTTTCAGCTTCCCCATGCAAAATTCAAATCAGCCTCTTCTTATAAAGTTGAAAATGCATTTCAATTTACACTTGTGTTGAATTTGCTTAATATCTACTGGTAAACACCTCAGAGTAAGGTGTGAATAATCCTATCACAAGTATATTTATACCTGTTTTTTTTATATGGTCAACTGCTAATCAATCGTTCAAAACCAGAAAGCTATATTAAATGTAATCAAAGCACCACCATATAAAAAAAAAAAAATTTTTTTAGAAAATTCTAATGAATTAACACTAGAATCTCTGAAGCCCATGAAAAAAGTTGTAATGCCGGGCAGCCTTAAATTCCTTTCCACCTTTTCATCAGCATCTTTACTTTGCAAATGTGTCAATCAACACAATTCCATACACCTCTTGCCCAGATAAACAGACTTGAGCTGGGAGAACTTTGTGTCTGATTTAAGCTGTGTCAGCGGAGGATGGGATAATAGGCTGCTTGTTGATTGTGCTGATTGACAGATTTGCAAAACAAAGGCACTGATGATGAGGTGTACAGGAATTTAAGGTGGCCCGGCATTACAAGTTTTTTTCTTAGGCTTCAGGGATTCAGTGTTAATTTAATTTGATATGAGTAAATTTTAGTCTTTTCAAAATTAAGACATATTCATAACTGAAGGTTTTGCCACTATTACTAATAGTAACATGACATTTTGATCCCTGTTTAACCCAATTCAGAGTATTAGGAGCTTGGAACCTATCCTGGCAGCATTGGACATAATGCAGAAAGCAGCTGTAGACTGTAGTACTATACCAATTCTACAGAAACTGTATGCTTCTGTCTTGCACTTAGAGATCGAAGTACATTCTGAATAAGGTTTCTGCATATTGTGAGGTGGCCTACTTAAGTCTATAGACAGCTGCACAGCAGCTGTCTGTGCAACAACTGTGGCAGAGAAGGTCCCTATTAAGTTTCAGCAGTAGGAAGTGAAGAGTAAAAAGGAAAAACACATATTACACCAAGGGTTTTTTGATAGTAAAACACAGTGAGACTGAAACCACCTTGAAAAATAGTTTACACAGAGTTATCGAAAATTTTACTTTAAAATTAAGATTAAGGACAGATTTAAAAACTTTAGAAATATATAATTAGAAAATATCAAAGGATCTTAACCTACACAGAAAATTACATGAAGGCAATTCAAAAGGGCCAGATTTCTATAGTCTTTTTGTATTTATGGTATTTATTATTTATCCACAGGTTGATTTCACATACAACAGGATACATATTTTATTTTTCTACTTTCATCTGGGTGCTTTGAATCATGAGAATTAACAATACATTAAAATAGTCAGATGTAAGATTTTGGCTTATGATTGATTTTCACACAAACAATCAAGACCAACAAGTAAATGGTGCTTTTTTACATTTGCATTATATTTAAGGCATGATTAAAATTCATATTCTAAGTAAGATTACAATATCCATGCAAATTTAAGAACCAATTATTAAAATGAACATACTAATACATTGATAATTTTAATGCAAATAAGAGGCACTGAAATATAATGTATCTGTGTATGTCTATACCAGCTCCAAAGAGCTTCTGAGATTGGAAGAGAGACTTGGGGGTAAAAAGGAGAGTTCTGTGCAGTGTTCAAGACACTGTGTTTTGCACAGTCAACAAATCTTTCCTAACAGACAAGGGCCTGAATCTGTGTAGCTGGCTCAGGTGAGAAGATATATTTTCTTGCTTTGTCTTCTCTTTGGTTGTGTCTCCCCATTCTGTTTTTTATTTTTGGTTAAGTAAACCAGAACCTGTTGATCTTCATTCTGGGTAACAATTCGGTCAAAACGTTCTCCCAGTTCAAGTCTGTTTATCTGGGTGTGAGGTGCCTGGAGTTGCATAGGGTGAATAATATATCGTTATTTGGAACACTTGCATTTCATGTGTGCTCCGTGTCTACAACAATCTATGTATATGTAGGATGACAGGAAATGTAGAGGCAAGAAATGCTGAACACATACCTAAAACAGAAACGTTTTTCATGTTATAGCACTAAGTCCAAATACCAAACACTTTTTACGAATACGAACACTTTGGGGGTACAGCAGTAAGAACTGCTGATTCATAATCAAGAGGTTCCCGGTTCGATTCCGGGCGGTTCCTAGAATTACCATTTTGAGTAGTGAACTGCTCTTATTTTTACTACTACAGAATAAAAACATACAATTGATTTGAGTCTGTAACAGCCAGTGTAAATTTATAGTACTTGTAAAGCTTAGCGTTTTTTTTTTTTTATTGTTTTATTCTCTCAGTCACGTTCATGTCCCACGCCCCCAATCTGACACTGCTGTTTTCAAGTAAAGATGTGCTATAACAGAAGTGAAGTCAGAAAAGGATGAGGGTTCTACATCGGAGAAAGAGAACAGAAGTCCTCCCCATAAGAAACGTCCACTCACACATAAGAATAACACAGCTGCACCAGGCATAAAGGTGAAAGTTCACAATGCTTGGATGCAGCAACAGGTCAGGCGTCATCCTGCCAGTGAATCTGCAACACACATGTCCTTCAACGAAACAGCAGGGTTTACAGAGCTTGCTAAAGTATCGTGCCACTCCTTATTCAGGAAAAGATCCCAGTCGTCCCATGGGAGAAAGACTTTCCGAGACTAAGGTCATAAAGCTTATGAACCCGTATCTGGAGAAAAGCAGAACCATAACTACAGTTGCATAATGTGCGACAGGAGCTTCTATCTACAGCTAAAGCCATTTGCGTACCCAAGCAGCATTGCACATGTACTTTGTCAGTATGCCAGTGTCGATCAAACACAGGAATCTACTTGTGACTTTACACTGTAGGAAGATAAGTAAATAAATTAAGGTAAATAGGTAAATAACATTCAATGTGGCTTATATATGTAACATATAAATGTTTGTTTATATAAAGACCATCACAAAACATAATCACAAACAGGACTTTGCACGATACCTTGGCGAGCTCTGTAAGCCCTGCTGTTTCGTTGAAGCTCATGCATGTGGCAGAATCACTGGGAGAATGACGCCCGACCTGTTGGTGCATCCAAACGGTGCCATCTTTCACCTTTACGCCTGCTGCAGCAGCTTTGTTCTTATATGTTAATGGGCATGCACACATCCATTTGCTCGAATAAGAAATTAACTTTCAGATCTCTGAAATGTGAACTGAATCTTTTGTATCCAGGAAAACCATGTGCACATTGACAGAACATGTCATTGCTACTCAATTTATAGCTGGACTGAGCTGGAAATCAAACTCCACTTATTTCCGGAACCAATGAGTGTGCCATCATGCATATTTAATTGTTGTTTGTGTTATGTTTGTATGTTATGTTTGTTTGTTTGCAATTATTTTACTTTCAATTAAATGTAAACTGGTATGAAAGAACTGAGATGTCGCTTATTATAAAGGAATACATTTATTTAAAATGTAATAAACTATTCACTGTACTGAGTAAAATGCCTCTATATTCACTGTATTTACCTAGAATGTTAACTTTAGCTGTAGGTTGTTTAACACTGATATAAACAGCCCCATCCCATTTTACATAAACATCTTTTCAGAATTGTATTTTAGACATCATGGAGGAGACAGAGATCTGTCATCGTTGAGTTGAGGCAATTTCAGGTTTGTTTGCAGAGCCCTACACTAAATACTCTCTTCAGATCTTTTTAATTATACTTTTTATAATTAGATATTGGATGGGTGTGGCAATGTAACCTGTATTTATAAAAAGCAAGTAAGCAAACACAGGTGACTGAATAAAGAGCACTGATCATTATGTTTAAAGTAGACCTATTAAAATGCTCACATAACTGTTTATTTAAAAATATGTGCAAATCACAAGCAGTAAAGTTTCTTTTTAATGTAATACCTTTCACTATTGAATTCCTCTTTAAATATTTTTCACCATGACAATATGATGTATGTAAACTTATATCGAGTATGTAAGGAATCAGTGCAGAAATGTGTCCGCATGCATCTGCAAAACAGAAAAAGGTTAAAGTTTAAAGACACTACATTCCAACTGCATAGCCTTCATTATGTGTGTCCTCAAGGCTCTACAGAAAAGATGTTGCATGATTGGATGGATGGATGGATGGATGGATACCAGTTGCTTTATTAGGTACACCTTGCTAGTACCAGGTTGAACTGTCATAATTCTTCATGGCATAGATTCAACAAGGTGCAGGAAACATTCCTCACGTATTTTGGTCCATATTGACAGAATTACGCAGTTGCTGCAGATTTGTCAGTTTCACGTCCATAATGCGAATCATCCATGCCTCCACATCACAAAGGTGCTCTGTTGGATTGAGCTCTGGTAACTGTGGAGGCCATTTGAGTATAGTTAACTCATAGTCATGTTCAAGAAACCAGTTTGAGATGATACAAGCTTTGTGATATGGTGCACTATCCTGCTGGAAGTAGCCAACAGAAGATGAGCACTGTGGTCATAAAGGGATGGACCTGGTCAGCAACAATACCCAGTAAGGTTATGGTATTTAAATGATGCTCAGTTGATTCTAAGGGGCCCAAAGTATGCCAAAAAATATCCCCTTCATCACTACACCACCATCACCAGCCTAAATCACTGATACAAGGCAGCATAAAGCCATGATGTTCACACTAATTTCTGGCCCTACCAACCTGAATGTTGGAACAGAAATCGAGACTCATCAAACCAGGCAACATTCTTCCAATCTTCTAGTGTCCAATTTTGGAGAGCATGTGCAATATATAACATCTGTTGCCTGTTCTTAGCTGGCAGGATTGGCACTCGGTGTGATCTGCTGTTGCTGCAGCCAATCCGCTTCAAGGTTCAATGTGCTGTGCGTTCAAAGATGCTCTTCAGCATACCTCAGTTATGGTTATTTGATTTACTGTTGCCTTTCTATCAGCTTGAACTAGTCTGGCCATATCCATTTGACCTCTAGCATCAACAAGGCATTTTCACCCAGAGAACTGCTGCTCAATGAATATTTTCCCTTTTTTGAAATATTCTCTATGAAGCCTAGATATAGTTTTGCGTGAAAATCCCAGTAGATCAGCAGTTTCTGAAATACTCAAACCAGCCCATCTGGCACCAACAACCAAGCTACATTCAAAGACACTTAAATCACCTTTTTTCTCCATTCTGGTGCTTGGCTTGAACTTCAGCAGTTTGCATGACAATATTTACATGCCATTGGCTGATTAAATATTTGCATTAACAAGCAGTTGAACAAGTGTACCTAATAAAGTGGCCGTGTGTGTGTGTGTGTGTGTGTGTGTGTGTGTGTGTGTGTGTTTGCATTGCTTAGATCATCTTATCCTTTACTTTGTGTGATTAAACTGGATGTGATCAAAAGTACCCTACAGGCACACACAGGCTTCTTACAGGACTGTTAAAGGAAAACCTTTTTTTTCTTTACTCAATATAACAGCTTTTTTTCAAATCCACAAAATCCATTTAAGGGCTTCTTGGCACAGGTGCCTGTCCTTGCATCCCTAAACAGAAGATAATGCTGGAAGAAAATCAGCCTGGGAGAAATCCCATATAGACATGAGAAGGTACAAAACAACAGAACAAAACAATAAAGGTAAAAAAACAGTTATGTGATTACTTGATTGTTTTTGTATCTTCTTCAATAGTGGTCATTAAGAGAAAAAGAATGCAGTTCTACATTTCACTGCAGTGAGTCTAGTGACGTGGTAGTGCACATTAAATGATGGATTATAACAAGAAATATTTGCCTTATGTTTTTGGGCAAATGGTATAAAATGCTGCTAAAGAACTTTTGTTAAATCACCATGATCAAATATAGTTAAAAAATAAAATTAATATTCCATAAAAAGGCACCATGTTTAAACACCAAAACACAAAGTCTCAAACACTACATAACTCGCCTGTTTCCTCTCAGTCTCCTGTCACTTTTTATATACTCCACCATTATATACATACCAAGCAATCTTTAGTCGTAACCAACTTCAATCCTTCATGGTCAAATGATGATTTTTCAGGGAATGACCTTTAAATTCCTACCTGGGGCAATATCAATGGCAATCTCCAGAATCATTTCAAGGCTATGAATGCTTCTAAAAACAATCTCCCAAACTCTCCTCTCACTTTCGTGCCCTCTACCCAAATTACTTTGGAGGGGTACTTGAACAATTAAGGCATACTGCTCACTGGGGGTTGTTAATTCACATTTGGGACTTGTACGGACTCACCAGGTTCTAAGTGATGACTCTGAATTATATGGAATCGAACAAGTCTATCTCATTTGGTGTGCCTCCACCCTATGCTTTTTGCCACAAGAATCCCCTTTTAAGGCTGTAAAAAATACTAAAGCAGTCTTTAAAAAAATTAAGTGGTTTATTAAAAGAGTGTTCTAGTGTGCAATGCATTTAAATATATATAAGTGTGCAAGAAATTTAAAAAAATCTTCATTCATTACTAAAGATAAAAGTAGAGACAATTGTTAAAAACAAAACAGAAAGAGTTGTGATTTTTAAAAGCAATGCTTTATGCAACCTGCACAACAAACAAAAGTCCAAAACCAGCAGCTTAGCAAACCCTGTCAACATAACTGCTACATTACAACACATGTATAAAGAAAATCTGGTTTACAATCTCGGGACTTAAAATTATTTCTGATGACGTTGTTAGAGGTGCAAATAAATAGGAACAGTTATAAAATTTTATCACAAACCCTCAGTTTGGCAAAGAAATGAAAGCACTAACAAACAAGCCACTCTGGCGAGATGAACACAAACTTCACAATCTACTGTTAATTATAGAGTTCTTTGAACATTAGAATCTGCAAAGTAAAACTGGCATACCATTGTATATTTGGCAGATCAAATATTTGCTTTGTCCAATTACCAAAACAGTTAAAAGAATAGACATTATGTTCTCTGTACACTACGGTTTTGATGGCTAATTTTTTTATTTGTTTGAAGGTAACATTAGTATTTTCTAAATAAACATTCTATATAGAAGATGTACCAACATAATCTACTATTATTATCATTACAATTGTCTTTCTAGTTAGGAAGTAGGTTTACATAATAGACAATCCATGTTACAAAAATTATATATTGAGAAAAAAAATCAAAAATCTACACATACTAACAAAATTTTGTTTGAGCGCAGATGTCTGAAATATCTAGGCTGTCAATGAGTTGTCTGGAGAACTTTGTTTATTTTAAATTTCATGCATGTCATGTATTTTTTGGAATTCATAAATTGTAAACAAACTATATAAACTGTAAACTACTTGCAGAATTTTACAAGGAAACAGCTTCCTAACAAATAAAGTTTACAGAAACTGCAATAAACGAATAGCAACAACAGGAACTACTTGTTTTAAAGACTCTTTAAACAAAATTAACTTCATAGATTTTTACATATGCAGTAAATTTGAGATCTTCAGTATCTCTCAGATAAGCCAGATGCGAGATTCTGTAATGGAACATAACATAACATTATAGCAGTCAATTAAGTTATTTGGTGTTTGCCATTTAAAAAATGTCAATAAAATGAATACAGAATTAAAATAATGCTTTACTGAAAAGAGGCAGCCACTCAGAGAATGTGGTGCTAGTGTCCTATTTTATAACTTTACTCGACAATTTTCTCACCAATACTGCTTCTGAACACAAATTTTCAGTTATAAAGAGTTTATATATATAAATAATGTAAGTCACTGAGGACAGTGGCATGGCAGACACTGGCAGCAGGTTAATTCAGAGGACAATTTTCAGTCAATGTTCCATAGACTAGACAAAAGTTGAAAATGTAGAAATTGGAGAGGTGAATCTGAATGAGCTTCATACTACATATGCACACACTGATAAGCTACTGATAAGCAGAGTGGAAAGATGAGGCAGTAGTCAGAATACCTACCTAACAGCACTAGCAAATGGGATCAACAGTCAGTGTTGAATTTGCTTCTCATCCCTGAATTGAATTGACATTTCCTTGCATATTCTTGCATCCTCACTGATGCCAAATAAGATCTGCATTTTAGACTGTTAAACTAAATGCTGTGTCCCACTATGAGTTAGTACAACTATACTACAAAAAATTTGTAAAAACTAAGGGTCTAATCCAACTGCTCTGAATGGTAATAGTTATAAATAATTTAAAAACATCTTGTAATCTGAAAGTTTTAATTATTGCATTATAATATCATATTATTTTTTACTTTTAGTTGTATAACAGTATAACAGTTATATTGAGATGTATATGCAAACGAATAGTTAATTCCATTCAGTGTCATAAGATCAACAGACATAAGTACAATCTTTGTGCAAAAGCAAAAGTTACCCCTTAGGGATCCTGATGCTTATAATCTGTAAGTGCCTTCAGAGTGTAGATAGGTTCTTGTGTTTCTGTGACTAATGATGGCTTAAGGCTTCTGCTGAACTTTTATAACCAAAGCAGCTCAAAGAACAAATAATTAAGTCACACATAGCAACTACAGTGCACAATGTATATATAAATAGGCAAAAATCATTTCTATCAACTGATGATTCACAATTATTTCTGTACACTAACTAAAAAGCAATTAAATCAGCTGTTCCAAAATTAAAGAAAGTTTCACAAAAGTATGCAAATAATCATATTATGCTAACAAAGGCTACTGTCAGAAAGCACCATACTTAGCTGCAATCAAAAACAGTGGTATCTTGCAAGAAATGTTTTTATGAAATAGCAGCCATGAAGCTATGACTTAAATGCTTCTATTTACAGAAAAACTTTATATTTTCATGTTTAAATGCCATGAAAATGTTTGCAATCATGTTCAGCAACAAATGTAAATCATGTAATGTAACTGTCAAATACTAATTCCAGCTACAGCCTTAAGCATGAGAACAATTTAAAAAACATCTAACAAATTTGTTAAATATTTACGGATGTGTCAATTCTGAATCTGGGCATGAGTCCTGATGATCCAATTACAAGTAAACAATGTACCTTACAAGAGCCCAAAGGCTAAATGGCACTGCCAACTTAGACAGTACAGTACTGGAGTTCCAAGAAAACTGTCAGTGTTAGTTTGCTGCTGCCTGCCAACTGAAAGGGGAGCACTTTACTGCTAAGCGTCATGAAGAGACTTATATTTTGCTATGCTGAAATGCAGCAGCAATACAATTACCAAATCTTTATATGAAAAAATCATGAAAATAAGGACAAGGTAAAAGAAACAGCAGTCGGGTCAGAATAAAAGCATATACAGCTGTTAAGTTATTTAAACATCCAGTAAATTGAAAAGGTGAGCTTAGAAGGATCATCAATAAGTATAAAACAGTTCTTGCAGATTAATATACAGGTAGCTGAGACTACATTCACTTAGACACAAATGTTTTCAAAACTCAAAAACACAGTGGCTTCCACTTATTTTCAAATGAGTCATTTAATCAATCATAAACTGCATCCTTTAAATTAGTCTCTTATTTCATTTAACTTCATTTCCTAAGATTTGGGTTATGATCCCATGGTACACTTTCCATGTAATTTTTACTCAATTAAATTAAAAAAGAATTACTCAATGGTATCACCATTTTGGGTAGCTGGTGTTACTTTTAAAAAAATCAACTTTACTAGTAATATGATACCTATTACTATTTTTATTGTGAACAATGATTTATAAATTAATTTCTCATAAAGGATTTAAAAAATACAATAAACTAAGAAATAACGTTGAAGAGTCAGCAATGATTTGAAGAACTGAATACATAGTAATAGTTAATAACAGGTTACATTAAAGAAAGCAATACTTCTGTGATAAATCATGGTATTCTGTGACCCTGAACTGGATAAAAGGGTTTGATAATACAAGGAGGAAAAACACTCTGCTACTGAAAACTAACCAAAAAAAAAAATTCATAAAAAAGACTACTTTGCATTTGCCGCTATTGCATTTTCTTATGACAACACTTTTTATTGACTTCCCCACAGCCTTTAAATGTGCCAAGGCACATATCCTCTACAAAAAACTGCAAAAATAACAGGACGTCCCCTGCTTTACCTTTAAAATTATATCCTTCCTCCATGGCAGGAGGCAATATGTCAAGGTAAACAATCATATAGTTTTATACAGCATTGATCTACAGGAAACCAACAATGCACAGTGATTACTCCTGCACTCAGACAACATTTAGTGTATACCTGTAATAATAACCCAAGGGTCCCAGAAAAGTGTTATACGACAATAATCTGAAGATGTATTATACTTTTAACAGTATACTGGAAGGTAAAATAGATGTTCATTAGCTTTAGGTGGAATGCCCAACCCAGAAGAAATAGAGGCCCTCTGTGGCTAGCGAGTATAGGAAGTAGGAATTTTTAAGCTTCTGAGTACTATAGAGAAATGTAGCTATATCATCAATAAAAATAAACAGACTTATTTATAAAAGTGTCAGCAACATAGCTAAGACAACAGAGTATTTTTATACACATCACATTAAAAGCATACATAACCTTCCTGTTCATGGTCTGGTATGAGAGTTGCCTTTGGACAAAAAGAGTAAGCAGAGGAAAATAATTAGCCGGGGTCTGTTCTCAGTTGACAGCAGTGCTACAGTAACAACTCCATTATCTGGCTAATAAACAAAGGGAATTCTCAGCAAGAGACTTCAGATCCAGCCATATGAGAAAGGATATAGAACTCCAAAGTTCAGAACAGGCACAAACAGAAGTATTTTCATACCATATATAATTCAAATGCCCCAAAGTCCGAAGACATGCAGGTAGGTGCATTGGCGATTTTAAATTTCTCCTAGTGTGTGCCTGCTGTGTGGGTGTGTGCATTTGCGCGACCTGCTGTGGGCTGGCACCTTACCCAGGGTTTGTTTCCTGCCTTGCACCCTGTGTTGGCTGAGATAGGCTCCAGCAGACCCTCGTGACCCTGTAGTTAGGATATAGCGGGTTGGATAATAGATGGATGGGATCATTCAAATGCCCTATAACATTAATTTGCCCAGATTTATCAAATTCACAGTGGGCATAATTTTGAGATGTGGCGCCCTTTCTTATCGATAAAGTACAAAATATGTTTACTGTGTTCAAATATAGCAATTTAGTAACCAAAGAAGTAGTGTTCTTCTGAATTATCATAGATATCCCATGACCCCATAGTCATGAATTTTATTATTACAAATTTTGAAAGAAAAATCACATCTTAATTCGCTATATAAGCCTTTTTCCAGTGTCAGAATGAATTATGAGCATGAAAGACACTATTCCCTCCTACACTTCAGCTAAAAATGGTCATTTTGGTGAGAGAAAAAAAACAAAACACAAATTATAGTTTTAAAACAAAAGATGGAAATCTTTAAATTACTGGATGATATTTGTAGTGAAGGAGGTTATTACAAACACAGTATTATATTCAGTAGCAGAGGACTTTCCTCAGTCCATCTATTATCAAACCCACATATTTTTTTTAAACAAAAATTGCTTCCCTCATTTAATTGGACTGTCCTAAAGAGGTGTTTGCTAAAAGACACCTGAAGGATTCTGAGATGGTGAGAAACAAGATTCTCTAGTCTGATGAGACCAAGATAGAACATTTTGGCCTTAATTCTAAGCGGTATGTGTGGAGACAACCAGGCACTGCTCATCACTTGTCCAATACAGTCCCCACAGTGAAGCATGGCAGTGGTAGCATCATGCTGTGGGGGTGTTTTTCAGCTGCAGGGACAGGAAGACTGGTTGCAATCGAGGGAAAGAAGAATGCGGCCAAGTACAGGGATATCCTGGACAAAAACCTTCTCCAGAGTGCTAAGGACCTCAGACTGGGCCGAAGGTTTACCTTCCAACAAGACAATGACCCTAAGCACACAGCTAAAATAACGAAGGAGTGGCTTCACAACAACTCTGTGACTGTTCTTAAATGGCCCAGCCAGAGCCCTGACTTAAACCTAATTGAGCATCTCTGGAGAGACCTAAAAATGGCTGTCCACCAACATTTACCATCCAACCTGACAGAACTGGAGAGGATCTGCAAGGAGGAATGGCAGAGGATCCCCAAATCCAGGTGTGAAAAACTTGTTGCATCTTTACCAAGAAGACTCATGGCTGTATTAGCTCAAAAGGGTGCTTCTACTAAATACTGAGCAAAGGGTCTGAATACTTAGGACCATGTGATATTTCAGTTTTTCTTTTTTAATAAATCTGCAACAATTTCAAAAATTCTTTTTTTTTGTCTGTCAATATGGTGTACTGTGTGTACATTAATGAGGGAAAAAATTAATTTAAATGATTTTAGCAAATGGCTGCAATATAACAAAGAGTGAAAAATTTAAGGGAGTCTAAATACTTTCCGTACCCACTGTATATATGTATAAATATATATACAGTAATCCCTCCTCGATCGCGGGGGTTGCGTTCCAGAACCCCCCGCGATAGGTGAAAATCCGCGAAGTAGAAACCATATGTTTGTATGATTATTTTTATATATTTTAAGCCCTTAGAAACTCTCCCACACTGTTTATAAATATTCTCCGCACAGTTATACAGTAAACCCTTGTTTATCGCAGTTAATCCGCTCCAGACAGATAAATGAATTTCCACGAAGTAGGATTCTTTATTTATAAATCTAATATTTTCGCAGTTAGAGCATAGAAAACTTGTTTACGACCTTCTAAATACGTTTTTTAACATTATTAGAGCCCTCTAGACATGAAATAACACCCTTTAGTCAAAAATTTAAACTGTGCTCCATGACAAGACAGAGATGACAGTTCTTTCTCACAATTAAAAGAATGCAAACATATCTTCCTCTTCAAAGTGCGCGTAAGGAGCGGAGAATGTCAGATAGAGAGAGTAAAGTAAACAATGAAAAATCAATAGGGCTGTTGCGCTTTTAAGTATGCAAGCACCGCGATAAAGCAGCGGCAATGAAGGGATCAATGCAAAGGTAGCCTTTCAGCATTTTTTACAGGAGCGTCCCTATCTTCTAAGCAAACAGCTTCTGTGCAAACACAGAGAGAGAGAGAGTAAAGTAAACAATGATAAATCAATTGGGCTGTTGCGCTTTTAAGTATGCAAGCACCGCGATAAAGCAGCGGCAATGAAGGGATCAATGCGAAGGTAGCCTTTCAGCATTTTTTACAGGAGCGTCCGTATCTTCTAAGCAAACAGCCTCTGTGCAAAAGCCCTCTGCTCACATCTCCTCCGTCAAGCGCAGAGAGAGAGAGAGAGAGAGCGCGAGATTAAAGCAAACAATTAAAAAATCAATAAGTGTGCTTTTGGACGCACCTCGAAATGTACATATGCTTACATATAAAATCCGCGATAGAGCAAAACCGCGAAAGTCAAAGCGCGATACAGCAAGGGATCACTGTACACACACACACACAGTGGAACCTCGGTTCATGAACGTCTCGGAACACATACAAATTGATTTACAAGCAAAACATTCGCCAAAGTTGCATCTGCTCACGACCACACAGTCGATATATGAACAAGCCACTTTCCCGTTCAGTTTGTGCACTCCGATGATTTCCGTACGTGTTCAGTCTGTCCCTATGCATTCCCTGTGCAGCAAGCGAGACAGGGAGACACACACACAGACACCTGCGAGAGAGAGAGACACACACAGACACGCGCCTGAAAGAGAGACACACACACACACACACACACACACACACACACACACACACACACACACACGCGCGCGAGTGTAAGAGACGGCCGGACGCATAAGGCCTAGAAGGCTGTTAAAGAATGGACCAGGCTTGTTTTTAAAGAGACAGATCCGAGCATTGTTTTAACCTCGTTGTATTTAATGAAGACTTTTTCTATTGGATTTTAACCTCCACTTCACTTCTGTTTACAGCGATACTAATACTAATAAAAGGCAAAGCCCTCACTCACTCACTCATCACTAATTCTCCAACTTCCCGTGTAGGTAGAAGGCTGACATTTGGCAGGCTCATTCCTTACAGCTTACTTACAAAAGTTGGGCAGGTTTCATTCCGAAATTCTACGCGTAATGGTCATAACTGGAACCTATTTTTCTCCATATACTGTAATGGACTTCAGCTCAATGGCCGTGGGGGGCAAAGTTGCGTGTGACATCATCACGCCTCCCACGTAATCACGTGAAATGACTGTGAACGCATAAGGTAGAAAACAAGGAAGAGCTCCAAAGAGCGCTGAACAAAAAACGCCATTTCACAATTGACAAGGCAGCAAAAGATTATGAAGCGAGTGATGCATACAAGCATATTCATAAGTGCAGCTACTGCGGAAACAAAGCACGGTGTGAACCGTAAGTTTAAATTAAGTTTATAGACACACTCCGCTGCCGTTTGTCATGCCTACGAATATGGTATTCGCGAGATACAAGTTTAATGAGAAGACACGAGGTGTAAACGAGACTTTGGATCACTTTGTAACGGAGTTAAAATTGCTGTAGCAAGAAACTTTTAAGTGCTGGGTCTTAGCTAACATTAAATAAACACATCCTCCAAATATGAACCTGACTGCAAGAAATAATGATGTTCAAATCCTTGATGACAGCAACACTCACAAAACAATTACTGTATGTTGACAATCATGTTATGTTATTTTTAAAATGTTCCCTTTTCTTTTTCATAACTTCTTTAACACACTACTTCTCCGCTGCGAAACGCATATATATATATATATATATATATATATATATATATATACATACATACATACATACATACATACATACAGTGGTGTGAAAAACTATTTGCCCCCTTCCTGATTTCTTATTCTATTGCATGTTTGTCACACAAAATGTTTCTGATCATCAAACACATGTAACACAAGTAAACACAAAATGCAGTTTTTAAATTATGGTTTTTATTATTTAGGGAGAAAAAAAATCCAAACCTACATGGCCATGTGTGAAAAAGTAATTGCCCCTTGTATGAAATCAACTGGGAAAACCAACTGTTATGTACCATAAATTAAAAGACCCACTGTCCGCAGAAATCGGCGAACCAGCGAAAAATCTGTAATATATATTTAGATATACTTACATTTAAAATTCGCGATATAGCGAGGGATCACTGTACAGTAATCACTCGCTATATCGCTCACTCAGCGGCTTCACTCTATCGCAGATTTTAAATGTAAGCATATCTAAATATATATCACGGATTTTTCGCTGGTTCGGATTTCTGGACAATGGGTCTTTAATTTATGGTACATGCTTCCTCAGTTTGTTTGCCCAGTTGATTTTATACAAGGGACGCTATTGGCAGATGGCTTAGAAGCTACCCAATCAGAGCATGTATTACATATTAACTAAAACTCCTCAATGCTATAAGATATACTTCCCGTGCGGTGCTCGATTGTTTGCTTGTCTCTGCCTCTCTCTCCCCCTCTCTGACATTCTCTGCGCCTGACGGAGGGGCTGTGAGCAGAGGTGCTGTTTGCACAGAAGCTGTTTGCCTAGTGGATACGAACGCACCTCTAAGAAATGCCGGCCGCTTAATTGCGGTGCTTCCAAAAACACACTTATTGATTTTTTGATTGTTTGCTTTAATCTCGCGCTCTCTCTCTCTCTCTCTGAAATTCTCTGCTCCTGAAGAGAAGATATGTTTGCATTCTTTTAATTGTGAGAAAGAACTGTCATCTCTGTCTTGTCATGGAGCACAGTTTAAACTTTTGACTAAAATGTGTTATTTCATGTCTAGAGGGCTCTAATATTAACATTGTGGGAGAGTTTCTAAGGGCTTAAAATATATAAAAAATAACCATACAAACATATGGTTTCTACTTCGCGGATTTTCATCTATCGCGGGGTTCTGGAACGCAACCCCCGCGATCGAGGAGGGATTACTGTATATGATTAAAAAAAGATACTTTTTAAATAATAGCTGTTATTCTAATTTATAATCCAGAGTTCATACTTGGGCAAGTTATGATAAATGCTGTTATGTAGAGAAGTATTTTTTCACCCCTTTTCATGAGTTTTTGCAAAGCATGCCATGTCACACTCAGTTTATACCCTGTTATCTGAAACTAAAAACACCTTATCAAAGAGAATCAAGCTTTTACTACCAGATAGGGAGCATTATTCCAATCCAAACTATAGGCATGTACACACCTATCAAGCACTGATACTTTCAAAATAGTTTGCATACAGGCTGCATGTCCCAACAAGAAAAAAACAAAAGACATACTGCTAAGCCAAGCCTGGAGTGGCTTTGGAAGTAGAGACACATTTGCTGATGTTGTCCAAAAGTAGTAAATTGATACGTCCATGAGGGGGCGAGTGGAAAGGCAACAAGTTTCTAAAAACACTGCATGCAGCCAAAGCAAACACTGCTGATCGATTTAACATTGGCTTGAATTATTTTGAACAAAAGCTAAATAATGAATCCCTATTAAAATCTGAAAAAGAGGTAAAGACTTGGAATTTCCCAAATTCAAAGAATTTAAGCAAATCATTTAGAAATAATGGCAAAGCATCTCCAAATTCTAATATCTAAAATTCAAACAGGTATTTCCAGTTAAGATAGTAATGCTCCTGGCAAAGTACTGCATTAAAGTTATGAATATAGTATTTAATGTAAGAAAACAAAATATTTCAGGTTTTAATATTTCAAGCTTCAAATCCTTCTTCTGAAATGTTTTAAACAATGACTTAAAAATGCAGTTAAGATGTAATTTATATCAAATACAATTTTACCTAGGTATGCCAAAAACTGAAAATGTGGTGAAAAAAGGATTAAGCAAACAGCCCAGTAAATTACACCCATAAATTAAAACCATAACCCATAATACTGCACTGTAATGCTTAAAACAATATACAATTATGATTATGTCATAAAATATATTTAGTACTGTAGCTTCAAAGTCCAAACACAAGTGCAATTAGACTCTTAAAACATGACTTAACAAGGCTGAATTCTAGCAACAACCTTATAATTTAAAAGCAAGTTTTAAAAGTATGAAAAACAAAATAGTATGATAAAAGTGTAGATTCCTTTAATTAAAAAATTTCACAACAGTAAATGTATTAGTTAGAAGCCCATCTGCATGATGTAAATGAGCACAAAGGAATTGGTGACTTTACAATGAGCTAGTCAGTTTTGTGAGTTTAAAAGAGGAAATCCAAAGTAGGTAGGTAGTTGGTAATGTTAAAAAATAAAACTAGTGATTTCTAATGCATATTGATAGATTGATGTGTTTAATTAAATGTTAGCAGCAGTCACAATAAACTTCAAGGAAAATCACTTATTTTGCAAAAACAGAATCATAACATAAATCCCTATAAATAAGCAAAGAAAAAAGTTGCTTCCCATCACAACATACAATAAACAGAATACTGTATTTAAATTTTATTCTATTAATGTACATGCTTTTCTTTCCATAATATCTGTCATAACCTGAAGAAGGACACAAAGACCCCACACAAGTACATACCAGTTTAAAAGTCTAGAGACTTCACAGTACGTTCAACTAAGTAGAGAACCCTACCCCTAACCCAAGAAATAAGTATTCTGGGGACATGGAGATAAATGGAAAATTTTTTCTTGTATAAGGAACAAATATCCCATTATTAACCCATTATTTTAAATACTTCTCTAATGTACCTAACCCATTTATTCCAAGAAGAAAATAGTGAGATACAGCCTCAGGCGCAATGCAGAAAAATAGCCTGGATGAGGATACAGTTCACTCTCTTACTCAAATACAACCGAGAGTAACAAATCAGCGCAATCTGTACATCTTTGGAATTTGATTTGCATACATTAGCATAGCTAACAAAATTTCAAAGAGAAGTCTAATGTAAACTGTGGTTTTATGTTGAAAATTAGGAATTTAGCTAGACTATTCTGTATACTAATTCTTTCATTTAGGTTGTCCTATCTGAAAGTGTTAGGGCTCATTTATACTTCACGCTCAGAACGCGTACGCGTCCGCATCATGGCTGCCACGCGTTCCCAGCGTTCATTTCATGTGTCCTCTGAGCAGGTCCTCAGAAATTAACGCGACGCGTCCGCGAGTTGCAGTACCAGCAAAAAGTCGGGGGACGCAGTGTGCTAAAAGTCGGAACGTGACGTCAGAGTCTCTGTTTACTATCTACATGTGACAGCAAGCCTCTATGGAGATCCTTCGGGGATCGATGTGCGCACTTATCTGTTTGATGAATGGCTCAAATACAGCGCTATACATTATGTAGCCGATGTGAAGTTGCAAAAAAAAAAAATAGACGGCACAAAAGATGGTATGTGAGACTTTTAAAATGTATCGTGTCATTTATATATGTCTTTTTTATGTTTTAATTTTTGCAACTTAACAACAGCAACATAATGTAAAGCGTTATATTTGAGCCACTGAGAAAAAAATAAAGGACACGGTGAAAACGTGTATTTTGTGATTAAAGTGGAAATTTCGGCTTTAATCTCAAAATGGCCAGTTGCACCCAAACTTTATTGGAACTACAGACCCAAAAAAACATTATTTTTGGACCATATTATGTTCAGGAAATTACATCCTTATGATAAACAATACACCAACAGGTATGTTCAGCAAAATTGATCAGAAAGATTTTAAAAGTTATGCATGCCACATGTGAGCAACACTGCCACACCAAAAAGAACAGTCCTGTCTCCTTTCCTCGTCACTCTACATATCTCTGATTACAAATACTCTGCACTTATGGGGTGTACAGATAAAGGGGATGAGAAAGAATATAGGAGTCAGTTGAAGAAGTTTGTTTCTTAGTCCAAAGAAAATTGTCTGCATCTGAACATCAACAAAACCAAGGAAGAGGTGACTGACTGTGAACGCACCAAACAGCACTTATGTCCTGTCAATATTATATACTTATCATTAATGTGGACACCCCCAGTACTTGTTAGAGTGGACCACCTCTGAATCCACTCCTTGAATAGATAGATATCTATCTATCTATTCAAGGAGTGGATTCAGAGGTGGTCCACTCTAACAAGTACTGGGGGTGTCCACATTAATGATAGGTTGGACTGGTACTGGAACACAGAGGAAGTATATAAAGAAGGCAGAGCAGGCTCTTTTTCCTTAGGAGGCAGTGTTCCTTTAATGTGGATAACATTAAACTTCAACTTCACTTCAAGACAGGTTCACCAAATCAACAAGCTAATTAAAAATAATATGTATAATATGTCAGTTATAGGACATACTTTGGAGCCCCTGGAGCGGGTAGTGAAAGAGAGAATTAAAATGAAACTGAGTGCCAATATGAACAATACTGCACATCCCCTCTCTGACACACTAACACTGAGTATTTTCAGTCAACGAACTACGTTGAAAATATGTGTCAAGAAACACTACTGGAGCTCCTTTATACCAATGGCAATACACTGTCATAATCCTCCACTGTGACTGTAACAGATAAATTCTTTCCTTTTAATTTTCTGGCTTTATAGTTATTTTGGGGCATGTTCAGACCAAAGAGTGTGAATATTTATTTATTTACTTACTTATCTATTTATATATTTATTTATTTAAAGAGCATCTGTAAAAAGCCAAATATCCCCCTGGGGACAAATAGATAGATGAACTTTATCTATCACATCAACTGACTCCAGGGGTTCACTATCTAATGGGGTACAAGGGTTCAATTTTGCTTGTTGTCACAAAACTTTCAAAAAATATGGTTTAGAAGCACAGGTAATTGTAGTGTCAATGTATGCTATTTTAACGATGATGATCATTACTAATATTTTTGACATAGGACCTGTTGTCCTAGCCCTCTAAGAGCCACTCACAGAAAAATAAAAATAACAAATTTCAAATACAAGTATGTGGGGTATCAATTTAGACTATTTTAAGGTCAGTAATTACGAATACTGTATGTTATTTTTGGTACATGATTCTTTAGTAGAGGATCTAGTTCTCTGTGGACCTCTATCAGAGAATACTTAGACTGAAAGCATACATTTTATTATTTTGAATACATGCATTAACTTTGTTAATTAAATACTTCTACTTCAGGAAGTGCATTATTAAAACATCCCAAGTTAGGATGGCTTATGCTAAATCATACTTTCTTACATTTTGTAGTCATTTCATCAGAGTTATTTATCACATTTAATTTCTGCAATATCTCTGTAGCAATTAATTGTATTTAAAACTAGCAGCAGTAATAGAATGTGCATCCTTCTAACATGTGTTAAAAGGGTACATAAAATATTCGTATTTATTAAAACTTAAAATATCATTAATAAAACTTAAAATATCATTTAATTGAAAGAAGAGACAAAAAGGCATGTAGTTGGTGAAACAGCTTTTATATACAGTAGATTCCAATTCGAGTGATGAAAAAACTGCATTATTTTATATCCTATTGCTACTTGTTGGCTATGAAGACACAATTGCGAAAGCTAGTTCAAATTTCCTCAACATATAATTTTTTTTTAAAGAATTTAAATTTTTTTTTTTTATTTAAAATCTATGTTTCAAGGTAATGTTGGCTGATAGATAGAAACATGCCACAATGCACTACTAATAAATTATTGTGTCAGATAAATATTGGATAATTATGATCACCAGATAATGAAGCCATGAGGTTTTTATGTGTTAACAGAAATCCTGAATACAGGTTTATTCACTATATGTATAACTTATCATCAAGGCACGGCTAGGGAGCTTGCTTCCTCTTAAATTACCTTCTACACAAGTGAAATTACTTACATTTTTTACTTTTATGATCACAAACATCTAGTTGCTTGCTAGGATTTTAAGGAGCAAGAGAAGGGAATGTCTATGACTGAGGTTTATGTAAGCTGCTACACTGCCACAGAAGCCACCTCTGCAGGAAGCATATCAAGTAGTTACTGCAGTATTTGCAGTATACACAACTCTTCAGGTGCTTTACTGGTTTTTTGTCAAGAGCAGCTGTTGAATGAGTAAAAAATGAAAACAATCAAGACATACAAGTTGAAGAAACCCCTCTCAAGGGAAATCTTAAACAGTACAAATTTCAAATCTTTGTATAGCACACTGTATTTGAGATATTTCAATTAAAAATAAAAATTCTAAATAAACTTCCTTGAAGAATAAGTGTATCAAATTTTTAAATTTAAAATTTTCCATGTTAATAGACATCACAAACTACATTAGGTAACAAATCAAGAAACAATGCACGTACTCTTATCATTTTTATATATTCCAAAACCAATGAAACCTCTATACAGAAGAGGTTAAAATAAAACTGAAATCATAATTTATAAATGATATGAATTTGTTTGAAGTTGTGGTCAGAAATGAAAACCTGCACATGCATGATTTAAGAAATCACACTATGCAATACATTTTTCTCCAATTGTAATTTCTTCCTTTCCTTATAAACAAATAAATCCAGGACATACTTTCGTTTCAAAGCCAAATTCCTTAAAACTTATATATATGTAGTACTAGGGTGTTTTACTGTGTTAGCCATTATGAATGTAAAGAAAAGCCAAGCAAAATGACACCTTTTATTGGCTAACTAAAAAGATTACAATATGCAAGCTCAGGCCCCTTCTTCATATATATACTGTATATACATACACACACACACACACACGCATCTCAATAAATTAGAATATCATCGAAAAGTTGATTTATTTCAGTAATTCAATTCAAGAAGTGAAACTCATATACAGTCGATTCCGGTTAATTGGACCACCGGTTAATCGGAGCAGCCGCTTATTCGGACTAAATCCTAAAGAACCGAAACAGATCAAATTACATAAGCTAATATTGTTCGCTTATTTGGACCAAAATTCCATTTAATCGGACCAAAGAACGTGACAGAGAATAAGACTAAGAAGCCACATGTCGCTCGCGGAAAGTGGATATAAAGCGGGTCAGTGACATTGGGAGGATCCCTGGGCTCCCCAGGAGAATTTATGCTTTTATCAAAGGTCAGGAAGTCGGAAAATTTGTATCAAGTGCAAACCTGTGGGGGTGAACATGCCTGCCCTTTCTTTCCTAAAACGGACCGCCCAGTAACATGAAGTCGAGTATAAACAAGAGTGTCCGTGCAAGGAATTCCTTCCTATCAATCAGGATTAAAGTTTACGCTTCAAGAAAGTCAAACTGGACACTTTTAGTGCCGAAGCTTTGAATGGCGAGCATTTTGTGGCTCTCCTGACCTCCACATCTTGACCCGGAAACACCAAGATTTTGTTCAAGTACAGTGCGTCAACAGAATGCATCAGATCACACTAGACAAGTTCTTCAAACATTGACTGGAATTTGGTAATGTAACCTTTTTTTATTGTGCTTCGCTTGCTGAGTGTCGTGTAGATTGTTTCGATGAATTTGTAGATTTCTTTTTCAATAAATAAAGTCGTAAGCACTGCGGTGGGTTGGCACCCTGCCTGGGATTGGTTTCTGCCTTGTGCCCTGTGTTGGCTGGGATTGGCTCCAGCAGACCCCCGTGACCCTGTGTTCGGATTCAGCTGGTTGGAAAATGGATGGATGGATGGAAAGTTGTAAGCAACCGTACATGTAAATGCACGTAGTTCTTGTTTGTACGTTCACCATACACGTGTGCAGCACAATAAAAGTCATAATGACATTTTAATATGTTACTTATAGCACGTCCCGTCTTGGTTGCACATGTATTAGGGCATGTTCATGTAATCGGAATAGCCGGTTATTAGGACCAAAATGATCGCGTCCCGATGTGGTCCGATTAACAGGAATCGACTGTATTGTATAGATTCATTACACACAGTGATATATACTTGGAAGTGTTTATTTCTTTCATTTTGCTGATTATGGCTTATAACTAATGAAAACCCAAAATTCAGTATCTCAGAAAATTACAATATTGTGAAAAAGTTCAATATTTTAGACATGTTGCCACACTCCACTCAGCTAATTAACGCAAAATACCTGCAAAGGTGTCCAGAGCCTTTAACACTAGAATCTCTGAAGCCTACAAAAAAACTTGTAATCCCAGTCCACCTTAAATTCCTTCGCACCTCTCCATCAGCGTCTTTTCTTTTGCAAATGTGTCGATCAGCACAAGCAGCCTGCTATCCCATCCCCCACCTTGACGGAGCTCAACTCCAGCAAAACGTTCTCTCAGCTCAAGCGAAGGCTCCCTATCGGCGTGTGAAATGACTGGTTATATAGCGTAAATAATACAGTATATCGTTGTTTGGAATACATGTGTAGCGGGCCACATAGGTATTGTTGTTTGTAGTGTTTCCAGCACCCCGTCTAAACTAATACGTGTTTGTTTAAATGTTGTCCCTGTAATGAGAAACACTGGAAGGATGTTGCTGAGAGGCAGCAACCCCTGGACATGTCAGTACCAGAGTTTTGCCAGTTACATCCGGCTCATCATTATTTAAATGGTCAGGAGGGACAGAAAAGGAAAGAGAAGGAAAGTGACAGAGATTTCAAACAATAACAACCGATCCTCATTTTTCTGCCATTGTTTACATCGCGCCTTGTTCCAGTTTGTTTCTCATTCAGCCAGAATCACAACAACAGAGTCATCATCAAAAACCCCGACGTTGGACATTATTATCCGCTATTCACCGAGGAAACACGGTGAGATTGTTCTGTTTTATTCGGGAGAATCAAACTCAACCATTTTGATCCGCCATCAGTATTCTGGACAGTTATTTACCTGGACTCAATTTCACGTTCATTGACATATCAGTAATCATTCGTTGTTATTATTTGTACTGTGTGTTTGTTATATGTATGTAGGGGCAAGGGAGAATTTGTTATTGTATATGTGGTATTTTGCACTTTGCTGGTTTGGTGGAGGAATATATATATATATATTTTACGTTGGGGATATGTATTATTGTATTTGTCATTGAGTTTTATTTAATATATTTCTGCACTTACTTTACATATTGAAACCATCAATTGGGGGAGGTGGGGGATATTTGTCAGAGGTACAGCTTGGTGTAAGTAGGTTCTCGTCAGTAGTTCATCAAGGACACGGGTCCTGGTAGTGTGGCTGCCGGCTGGGTAAGGGGTCAACCATTACACATGCATTCATGAGTGTTCTGTGTCTACAAAGATCTGCATAAGTGTAGGATGAAAGGAAATACAAGGCAAGAAATGCTGAACACATACGTGAAGTGTATAATGTGTGAAGACTTTAGTCCAAATATCAAATAAACACATACACTTTTATTCAAGAACAAAGAAAAAAAAAACTTGCATGTTTCGGTCAATGAGTTAAAAACCCAAGCTCAAATGTCAATTGACAGGAAGTTGATATGTATTCTTGAATGGTGCAGAGGTAAGAACTGCTTATAACTTAAGGTACCGGGTTCGAGACCAGGCGCTCTGCGTAGTGAGCTGCTGCTGTTATTATTAACATTATTATTATCACAATAATGTAATAAAAATATACATTTGATCTGAGTCTGTAACACCCAGTGTAAACTTTGTCTTTGTGTAAAAGTTGGCGCTTGTTTTTTAATTATTCTGTTTTATTCTGTCAGGAACGAACTTGCCTCTCCCTCTCTGAGTTGATAGCAATTATCTCCATTCTTTTCATAAGAGCAGCGTTGTGGCTGATGCCTGCTCAGAACTGGCAATCAAAGATATGATGTCCCATGATGGCTATTAGGCTGGACAAAGGCAGGACCATAACAACAGACACACAAATCTGCTTGGCATCATAAACACATATCATTCACATCTACACCAGCTTGAAAAGTGACAGATCTGCTCAATTTTTTTTAAACTATATTACAAGTAAGCAAAGTTAAGTTATATAATGTGATCGCCGCCACCTCAACAACAGACAGTAAATTTAAACAAAACAAACATCATCTTGAAGTTAGCTCTATCTGGTTCAGGCACTGTCTATATGGTATTGTTCCCATCACTATATTGGTTGTTCTCTTGGTATACTAGCCTTTTTTCCCACAATCTAGGAGAAATGCATGATAAATGGACTATTGACTCAAAATTGCAGAGTTAATATTGTGTCCTAAAAAAGACTGGTTCCTACCTTAAGCCCAATTCTCCCATCATTTGTGCATAAACCGCTGAATCAAACCACTGAATCATAACTTTGTTTTCTATCCTGTTTCTTCTGATGGTACCACTCCAGACATTCATATACTACCCCATTTGCACAACTCTTTAGAGGGCTCTATGCTGTTGTAATTATCTTTTACCAAGGTGCTCATCACGAAAGATGAAATGACTTAACACATAAATTAAATGCCCATAACCCACAGTAATTTACTGTAGTCTGTCTTTTTATATTAATATCTTACATAATGAAAGGGAAAAATAATGTTTATAAAACATAAAAGCATCAAACAAGTAACCAGACTTAAATAAAATTTGCCTTGATCATGCTTGAGCAAATGAAAAATATAAATGATGCTGAAAGTAGCTGCTGAGTACATAAATAAGCCATTAACATCTCATTTTACTTTAGGTCAAGCAAAAAAATCCTTGGCACATCCAATTGATCATTACAGTTATAAAAGTGTCACTACACTGGTTACCTGTGTCATTCAGAATTGACTTTAAAATTCTGCTTATGGTTTATAAAGCCTTGAATAATCTCGCCCCATCTTATATATCGGAATGTCTGACACCTTATATTCCAAATCGTAACCTCAGATCCTCAAATGAGTGTCTCCTTAGAATTCCAAGAACAAAACTTAAAAGAAGTGGTGAGGCGGCCTTCTGCTGTTATGCACCTAAAATCTGGAATAGCCTGCCAATAGGAATTCGCCAGGCTGATACAGTAGAGCACTTTAAAACACTGCTGAAAACACATTACTTTAACATGGCCTTTTTATAACTTCATTTTAATCGTAATTTAACTTAATCCTGATACTCTATGTTCAATTCATCATAACAACTATTCATGGTGGCTCTAAAATCGGTACTGACCCCTACTCTCTTTCTGTTTCTTTTCGGTTTCTTTGTGGTGGTGGCCTCGCCACCTCCACCTACTCAAAGCTTCATGATGCTCCAACAATGATGGACGGATTAAAAGGAAGAAGTCTACGTGACCATCATCATCATCAAGCCCTTCCGTGAGAACCCTAAATCCAAAGAGGACTGTTTCATTTATGTTAGGTAGAATGCCCAGAGGGGACTGGGCGGTCTCATGGTCTGGAATCCCTACAGATTTTATTTTTTCTCCAGCCCGTCTGGAGTTTTTTTTGTTTTTTCTGTCCCCCCTGGCCATTGAACCTTACTCTTATTCGATGTTAATGTTGATTTATTTTTTTATAATTATGTCTTTCATTTTTCTATTCTTTAATATGTAAAGCACTTTGAGCTACTGTTTGTATGAAAATGTGCTATATAAATAAATGTTGTTGTTGTTGTTGTTGTTAAAAACTAGGAATGAATGGGCTACAGCAGCAAATACAACTCAGCTTCTCAATGCACCTACTACATGATGATAACATGGAAAAAGAATGGAAATAAATCACCAGCAAGAGATGATCAAGCACAGTCAAAGAAAAACAAATCATTGGCTCCAGATTATTTGACTGAAAAGGTCAATACAGGGTAGAAGCAGAAGTCACAGAAAGAAATACCTTGTTTGGCCATGGTGCCTAAAACCCATATAACAGCATGTGTCCAGCTTTGCCGCTAAAAGGTATCTCATTTCATGCGATACAGAAGTTGAGCTGTGGATATCACAGATTATGTTCATGTTAATTTATGGATCAGTACAGTTTGAGAAAAATATTAACATTATTTGACATATAAATTGTTTTAGTTGGTATTTGTATGTTCATTCAATTGATTATTCTGTATCTTTTAATTATTAGCAACACGTTAATCTGCAAATCTCTCTCACAGATTATCTTGGGGTTACAGACTAACATTAAATGTTATTTGTTGGCTCCATGAGATGACAGATTACTACAATTTCAGCCTTTTAAATGCTTTTGCTGCTATATCAGTCCAATCATGCATTTTCTAAAACTTTGTTTCTCTTGCAAAGATTCATGAAGACGCACAGTCTAAAATAGAAGCACGTGCAAGGCAGGACCAAGCCTGAATGGGAAGAACACCAGTCTGTAGCGGGGCTACATAGGTTGTGTTGTCAAATGTCAGTACTGAGTGCATCTCGCTTCATTGTCCCGTTTGCTGTTTGTGTGTGTATCAGTAAATGATAATGGAAGAAGACCACAGCCTCAAACCTGGAAAACACCTGTTCGCTATTAATCAATTACAGCCGTCACAGGACTATTTAAGCCATCAGGAGGGAATAGCCAGAAGGAAGAGAGAGAGGAGAAAAGAGGAGGAAGAGAAGGAGACTTTCATTTCACAACCACGAGCCATCTATACCTGCCGATTCCACCACACGCATTTCATCCTGTTTGTTTTTCAATTCGCCAGACTGACTACAATATCCTCATCACGAGAGACCCCGGGGTCAAACTTCATCATCCACCACGCACCGAGGATCCACGGTGAGGCTGTTCTATTTTGTTCCGGGAAAATCAAACGACTCATTTACCACTAGTTCAGTCAACCATATTCAGGACAGTTTTTATAACCGGACTTAAGTTCCTGATCATTTCCGTACCTCATTCATTTTTGTTATTTGTGTTGTTTGTTATATGTTACAAGGGCAAGAGAGGGTTTTATTGTATTTATGTATGGTGGTGTCTTGTTGTTGTTGATGTGGTGGAGGGATATTTATATTCAAGTTTCTTTCTATTTTTGCATTTGTCATGTTGTTTCATTTAATACATTTAATCGGTATAATTTTACATATATGCTTTTGTGAGTTTATATTTACACCGTCGATTGTGGGAGAGGGTGTACTTTGTTAGAGGTATGGCTTGATAGTTAGATTCATCTCAGTAAATTATCCAGGCCACAGGTCTTCGAGGTGTAGCTGCCAGCTGGGTAAGAACACCAGTCTGTACTGCATTAGGCACACTGTAATAAGAATGAACAGAATAAAGTTCACCCGACATTGAGTGTAAGAAAAAGCATCCCACAAATTCCTTTAACAGCTCATAAATATTCTGCACCTACTTAAGATAGGACCACTACTTCCTGAAACTTTATCATTCTTTTCATTATAGTTTTTTAATCTCATGTCAAAAAATTGAGACAAATGTTTCTAAGTATTACACTGGTTTTTAATGAAATGAAACTTGGCAGAAAATGCTTAAGGGATACAGCCAAGTACACTAGTTTAGGATTTTTTTAAGTTAATTTAAAATATGTTGACTACTATAAATAAAACAATGATCCAACATGCCTATGGTGGTTCCATCCTCCTCTTGAAATAGGGATATAAAAATGTAAGCTGCTCAGGTTTAAAATAAAACCCATTCTACATGTAAACTATAAACAACTAATAAAATTTCAAAATGGAGAGAGCAATGAATAGATTGTAGTACCATTTAAATACATTATACATATGCTGTATATGCAAATATTGTAGATTATGCAACTATATTTGCCAAGTCTGATTAATGGGAAATAGTATGTCAAAGAAAAAAAAAGGCTCAATATGAAGAAAGTGTGCACCTCATCCATTTTCACCTTATCAAGCATTGGGACACAATTGGTCTGTACCTATCCTAGCACTATGGAGCACAGTAGACAACCCTCAAAAGAGTACCTGGCCACTACACACAATCATATTCACTCACACTGTGACAATTTAGAGCTGCCCAAAAATGCCACTTCTATTTTTTTGGAATATAAGAGAAAGACTTGGATAGATGAAAGGAAAAAAAACATAGAAACAGGGAAGACAGTCTTATTATCATTTTAAGATTTAACTAAAAATAAGGCAGCTTTGACCTTAATTTCCAATTTTCCAATTGCCCTGAAGGATATTGTTACATTGGCATTTATAAGGATTAAAAAGATAGATTAGAGATAGCTTGCGCTCTCTCTCTCCCCCTAGTCACCCCCATTTTGTCTCCACACATGAGGCTGGACCCCACTTCCCAAAGTCCCAATCCTCTGACATACCTAGAGACAGAACACATACAAAACAAAACAAGCCCCCCAGCAGCAGCATATGAGGAATAAAATTGAGATATCTATTGGCAAAACAGTCCAATTACTAAAAGCATAAAATCTAACCTTCAGCAATCTTGAGATAGTGAAATAGTAAGCCCAGGAAATGGTGTTTAAAAGTGACCCAGGATAAGCATAGTAAACCCTAATATGATAATAACAATAACAATAAACCAAGTGTGTGATGTTAAACAGTCTCCTTTAGAACAGTAGAAAAAAAAAGAGAATTATTAATTTCTTTGACATATGCATTTATCTATACTAATAAAAGGCAAAGCCCTCACTCACTCACTCACTCACTCACTCACTCACTCACTCACTCACTCACTCACTCACCACTAATTCTCCAACTTCCCGTGTAGGTAGAAGGCTGAAATTTGGCAGGCTCATTCATTACAGCTTACTTACAAAAGTAGGCAGGTTTTATTCGAAATTCTACGCCTAATGGTCATAACTGGAAGGTATTTTTCTCCATTAACTGTAATGGAGTTGAGCTGGAATGACGTGGGGGACGGAGTTTCGTGTGACATCATCACGCCTCCCACGTAATCACGTGAACTGACTGTCAACGCAGTGCGTAGAAAACCAGGAAGACCTCCAAAAAGCGCTTAAGAAAACATGCATTATATAATTGAGAAGGCAGCGAAGCAATAAGAAGCGAGCGAGTGACATATACTACCATATTCATGAGTGCTGCTACCTCGGAAAGAAAGCAAGGTGTAAACCTAAACTTTAAATTAAGTTCATAGACAGGCTACCACTGGCGTTTCACATGCTCACAGGTAATGCGGGATACAAGTTTAATGAGAGGACGCAGGATATAAACGAGAGTTTTGATCACTTTGTAACTAAGTTAAAATTGTAGGTGAAGGGGTGTGCTTATGCAAATTCCGAGAGACTGTATTTGTGGGGGATTGACAGTTAAGGCGGGTGGGGGAGTCACGTCATCATCTCCCCTCCCATTCATCTCATTTCGCTCTGAGCTGAGCTCCGTGGCTAACGCCGTCTTCCGAAGCAACTTTGTTAGACTGCCACCAAATACAGAAAAATCCACAAGTTAATACACACGCTGTCTCTAGAGTTTCTCCACACTGAATCCTCCAGTCACTACTTACAAAAGGTTACATTGACAATCGTGTTACGTTATTTTTAAAATCTTTCCTTTTCTTAGCACAAGCACAGCTGAGAAGCTTCATGCATGTGCTCCATAACGCTGCTTAAAAATAATGCATTTAATCACACTTTGCATTACAAGCAAAGGGGAGCTTTTGTCAATGCATGATTTCCTGGTACACCGATTACATTGATCAGCGCATCCCGATTCATTTTACCCTAGCACCACCTTAGTTTGAGAAGAAGTATGAAAAAATATGAGGTTAACACAGAAAAACAGATCACCAATTCAAGCTTTATGAATAATCGATTCGCCATCAATAATTGTTTTGGTAAAGCCATCCTCCTTCCATTTAATAATTTTTCCGCCATTAGCCATGATTAAATGAACGGTAAATAAAGTAAGAGCAAAGCGAGGATGACTTATTTAGGCAGGCACATATATGACAGCAACACTCATGACAATGTCAATCATGTTACGTTATTATTAAAATGTTTCCTTTTCTTTTTCATTACTTTAACACACTACTTCTCCGCTGCGAGGCGCAGGTATTTTGATATATATATATATCATATAATATATGAATGACGTCCAAAGAGCGCTGAGACTTTTGATATCATGAACATGTCTGCAAAAACTGTGGTCTCCTGCCCAGCAAAAGTCAAGCAGCCAGCGCGCATAGCTATGCGCCTTTGAGACGCTGACTGCACTTCTGCCTTAAGTCAAAGTGAGCACTTTTAATTTTTTTCATCCTCCCCCTGCGCTATAGCCCAGACAAGTGCAAACACGGGACTCCTTTTCTACACCACAGCAAAATAATATTAAGGCGATTCACACTTTCTTTTGCACGTATACGATTATGAGGTCCTCACCTCGGATTATGAAGACACGCACACGAGTGGAGGACTGACAGTGCCATCACAGCCGAATAATGGCAGGGATGTCTCACCAGTCTACACAAGACCCACCGCGACTGTCCCCAAAAGGCGATCATAACGCCAGCTTAACACATCTCTCTATACTATATAAAAGAAAAAGGCAACTTTCCTTTCTTTACACCTTTTTCCTTTTATCCCAAACCAAAGCCTTTCTCTCTTAACACTGCAGAGGACAAAAAACTAATTTTCTTTAAATGCCGGTAAGGCACATTACCAAAGGCACAAATTTGAACGTTCACATAGAAAATGTAATTTCTATACCACAGCCGTCGTGTAGCGCCTATCAAAAGGGATCTACTACCGAGAGATGATCCATATACATTTTAGCTGCTGTTAGTTTTACTTACCTGTTGTGTTAGTCTTTAAAATGTAGTTTACCCGCAACCACTCCAGTAGTGCTTAATGTACCTGTACTTCTTAAAACGTTAATGATTTACTGTTTAATAACTTATAGACTATATTTTATTATTTTTCCCTTGCACTCAGTGACCAAAGCTATACACACACATATAGACACATACAAACATACACACAAGTATATGTATGTGTGTATATATATATATGTATGTGTATATATATATATATATATATATATATATATATATATATATATATATATATATATATATATATACACACACACACACACACATACATACATATATATAATTTGTGTGTGTGTATGTATGTATGTGTGTGTATATATGATGTAGATAGGTATATATATATATCTATACTAATAAAAGGCAAAGCCCTCCCTCCCTCCCTCCCTCCCTCACTCACTCACTCACTCTCCAACTTCCCGTGTAGGTAGAATGCTGAAATTTGGCAGGCTTGTTCCTTACAGCTTACTTACAAAAGTTAAGCAGGTTTCATTTCAAAATTCTACACGTAACGGTCAAAACGGTTGACAACGTCCGCCATGTTGAACTTTCTTATTTATGGCCCCATCTTAACGAAATTTGGTAGGCGGCTTCCCTGCGCTAACCAAAACTGATGTACTTACTTATTTTGATGGTATGACGCCACTGTCAGCCGCCATATTGAACTTCCCAACGTCACTAATTCTCCAACTTCCCGTGTAGGTAGAAGGCTGAAATTTGGCAGGCTCATTCCTTACAGCTTACTTACAAAAGTTAAGCAGGTTTCATTTCGAAATTCTATGCGTAACGGTCATAACGGTCAACAACATCCGCCATGTTGAACTTTCTTATTCATGGCCCCATCTTCACGAAATTTGGTAGGCGGCTTCCCTGCGCTAACCGAAACCAATGTACGTGTACTTATTTCGGTGGTATGACGCCACTGTCGGCCGCCATATTGAACTTTTCAACAGTCTTTGTTACTTATGGGCCCATCTTCAAGAAATTTGGTACGCGGGTTCCCAACGCTAACTGAATCCTACTTACATACATATATACGTCCATAGCCTGCAGCTCGGTCACCATGTGAGGCGGCGTTGCGTCCCCCATCCCAACGCCTCCCACGTTGTTGGCTACCTGACTATATAAGGCCGTCCGTCACTCCAGTCTCTACATTCCCTTCCTTGCTTTGCCACGGGATTCACGTCTCCCTGCTGATAACTACAGCCTTTTATTTAATCCACGGCTTCCCCGCTGTTTTATTGTTCATTTATTACGATTATAGTTATTGTGTAGGTATTTTAGACTTACTTTACATTGTTCAGGTACCCATTTCCTTTATCATTCCAACCGCATTCCCCATTAACATGTCTATCGAGGTGATCACCATCGATCAAAGAACTGTCACTTACCGAGTGGTTACCATGCCCGGAGATGGCACCTATCTTTTCCATTCTCTTTGTAACATATTGCACGGCCATATCAGGCTCACTCTTGATATCTGGAGAAACATTGTGTCTTATGTATTGAATGACTGGAACAGGTTCAAGGTGTGGACTGATGATGGTACAGGAGATAATTAGACTACACAGGAGCACTAGAAGAGTGAAATGCTTAAGCCCTTCACCTATGCATCTGCATGTGAGTTGATGGCTGCCGCTGAATTGTTTGGTTGTCGCTTTCAAGTGTACCGAAATGGCCAAATATTTTACACCTTTGGACAACCGTCAATGCCTCTTAAACATCTTAGACTCACAGGTGATGATTTCAGTAGTGGACACTTTGATGTTTATGAATATTTAAACTCTCAAAAGCTGGATGTGAAGTTATCGATGAAACTGGTTGTGTGCTTACAACGCTTGACAGACGCCGAATGTCACTTCAACACAACAAGTCCTACAAATACTGTCGTAATTGAAACAAACCATGAAACTCAAATCAATTAGGACAGCAGCAATCCAAGTTGTGAGATTTGAAACAAGATTACTGTTCACGTGGCCAACTGTACGTTACATGCTTAAGAGTAAGCTCAGCGCACAGCTTGGTCATATTACAACCGGAGGGCCGAACTCACAATGTGGTTTACAAGGAGATCCTTAACAAATAATTATTGGTATATTTTCCCTTAGTTTAAAAATGTTTAATTTTCTTCTTCATAAAACTTTTAAGGCAGTACTTCGCCGCTGAGAAGCGGGGGTATTTTGCTATATATATATATATATATATATACTAGCAAAATACCCGCGTTTCGCGCACTAGCGAGAAGTAGTGTGTTAAAGAAGTAATGAAAAAGAAAAGGAAACATTTTGAAAATAACGTAATATGATTGTCAATGTAATTGTTTTGTCACTGTTGTGAGTGATGAGTGTTGTTGTCATATATATATATATATATATATGTGTATATATATATATATATTGTCACGCACGCTGAGTAGGAGGTCATGGATTGATTCGACAGCACCTGGGAAACCACTCGCCAGGGAATGGTGGGGTATTAACTTTCTCCCTCTGCTTCCTCATAGGAAAAAGACCGCCCTGCACCATAGGCATGGATGACCGCAGTGCGATACTTCCGCCCTTCCTCCGCCATCTTGCCCTGACGCCATCCTTCCCATCCTCCCTTGCGGTCCTTCCCGACATTCCTCCACTTCCGGCTCCTCCCCAATAAAATGGCCGCGACGCCAGGAGTCGGCGTCGCGCATTATGAACTGTTTAGTTTATGATTTTGACCTGTTTTTTTGTTGTCTGTACAATATACGGGGCCGGAAAAACCCCAACCCTTGCTACTGTCTCTCGGTCCTTTACAAGTGGCGTAGTCGGCAGGATACAGAGATCCCGGAATGACGGAGGGACAGGACCTGAACACCGTGCTGCAGGGAATGAACGCCAGCTCCAGGCCCTGCAGCAAGCGCAAGCCGCTACCAACCGGGAGCTGGAGGCCACGGGGCCAGGTTAGTGGAAGCCCAACGGGCGAGACCAGACCCGCCCAGGCAGCCGCCTCCTATGGTACCGGCGGGCCCTTCGAGGACGCCGATGCCTACCTGGGCATGTTTGAGAGGACGCCACCCGAACGAGTGGCAGCGGTCCGAGTGGGCGTCCATCTTGGCGCCATACCTAAAGGGACCCGCGCTGCGGGCCTATTATGACCTCCCTGAGGAGGAGGCCTAATTACGACCTCCTCAAGCCCAAATATTGGCCCGCTACGGCATTAGCCCGGCCAGCAGGCGTCGAATGGCGGAACTGGGTCTTTGACCCGAAAAGCCGCGCCCAGGCGCTCGAGTTCTGGGGCAAGATGGGCCGCTGGCTACGGCCAGAGAGCCCCGACGGGCGGAAAGTCGTCGAGCGGGTGGCCTGTGAAGGCCTGGTCAATGCAATGCCCAGTTCCCTCGCCCAGCAGGTCCGGGGGCACGCCTATCAAACATGTCGGGCCTCCTCGACGCCCTGGAGCGCCAGTTGGCGGTCCTCCGACTTGGGGTCAGAAAAGCCTGCTCGCGGGAACCGGCAGGGACGGGCGGCCACCCCCGAGCCCCCTCGACGCGCTGCAGAAGCGCCAGCCAGAGCCAAAGAGAGGCCGGGTCCGCCGCTGTTTCAAGTGTGGCGAGACCGCCACCTGCTGCCAAACTGCCCCCATCACATCGCCCGGAGCCTATGGACTGCAGCTGGACATCACGGAGAGGTATTGTACCCGCCGCATCCCTTGGCGAGTCCGAATCGGGAGTGGTGTTGCTAAATGGGCACGCCGTGGTGGCTTTGTTTGATTCCGCAGCAACATTACCATTGTTGCTCGCCGCTTGTCTTACCGCAACAGTGGTTAAAGCAGCATTTGTTGGTTACCTGTGTGCATGGGGGACTAGGTCATATCGCTCCGCCACTGCTATCTTACCTGGAAGGGGGAACCAATCCAAATGACGGTCGCTGTGTTACCTGACCCCCCCTTCCCAGTGATCCTGGGACAAGACTGGTCTAAAAGAATCAGCGGTAAGCCATTCGCCGCTCCCGGGGCCTCGTTGGATCTTGTCATGAGGGGAAAAGGCAACCTCCCGCTGCCTCCACGCCGCACAAGGGCAGGCCCTATGGGCGCTGGTGTCTCGGGGACCTTTCGTGGCTACGGACCTTGACCCGAAGATTCCGCCGAGAAGGGACTAGCCAGGAACTCTCCCGGGCCCAGGCCCCAAGACCCTCTCGGCGCCTGGACCATCAATTTCGGTCCACGCCGCCTCCTTTAAGAGGGAGCAGTGGAATGATGACTCCCGCGCTTTGCCCGAACGCGATTGTTCTGCCTAACAGCTCGACAGCGGACGGATCCACACCGGGAACCCTTCTTTGTCCTTGAAATGATCTGTTGTACCGAAAGTGGCTACCCATGAGGGCGAGGTGCGGAAGTTGTTGCTAATTCCGCGTACCTTCCGGCGGGAGATATGCGAAGTTGGCACATGCTCACCTCCTAGGCCCACCTCGGGCCAAAAACACTGGAGAGGATTAAGCCCGCTTTTACTGGCCTGGGATCAATGAGGAGGTCCGCGGTTCTGTCAATCCTGTCCGGAGTGCCAGACCCGCCAGATTCCTAGGAGGGACCGTGCTCCTCTAGTCCCTATTCCCCTCGTGGACATCCCCTTTGAAAGGATAGGGGTCGATTTGTTTGGACCCCTGGAGCCCTCAACCCGTGGCCATAAGTATATCCTAGTCATGGTGGACTATGCCACCCGGTACCCAGAGGCGGTTCCCCTGCGCCCGCTAATACTAAAAGCATCGCACGGGAACTGGTTAACTTGTTTTCACGCGGGCATACCCAAGGAGGTCCTCACGGACCAGGGTACCCTTCACTTCGGATACGTTCAAGGAGGTGGCCAAATTACTGCAGATAAAGCACCTGAAAGCGCCAGTCTATCACCCGCAAACTGACGGGTTGGTCGAACGATTTAATCAGACGCTTAAGCAGATGCTCCAAGGTAGTCAGCGCGACGGCAGGAACTGGGACCAGCTCCTCCCGCCGTGCTTTTGCCTACCGGGAGGTACCCCAGGCCTCTACGGCTTCTCCCCTTTGAATTACTATACGGGCGACAACCCCGGGAATCCTCGACATCCTAAAAGAAGGCTGGGAGGCCGAGGCTCTTCCCTCCTCTAATATTTTGAGTACGTGAGCGCAACTGCGCCGACCGACTCACAAAGATCAGGCCCCTCCTAAAAGAGCACGCGGACTCGTGCGCAAGCAGCGCAGGCCCGGTGTTACAACCGCAACTCCGCCCTCAGGGAGTTCCGCCTGGGACCGAAGTTATGGTGCTCGCCCCACCTCCCACTCGGCTGCTCGCCACTGGCAAGGGCCTTACGAGGTTAAGGAGAGAAAGGACTCGCCGACTATTTGGTAAAACAGCCCAACCGCCGACCGAAAGTGAGAGGATCTATCATGTCAACCTGTTAAAGCCCTGAGAGATAGAGAGGAGCTCCCAGCCCCGTAGGTCACTCTCCCTTTCGCAAGCACAACTGCCCTTAACCTCGGCGAAGAGCTGACCCCAAGCAGCGGCAGGAGTTAGCCCAAACACCCGAGCCATCCCCGAGGTAGTGAGCGAGTCACCCGCCGGACCGCTGATTGAGCACGATATAGTCACGGAGCCCGGGTAATCGTCCGGGAGAGGCCCTACCGACTCCGGAGGCAAAACGCGCAGAGGTCGAACTGGAGGTGAAACGTATGTTGGACATGGACATAATTGAAGAGAGCCATAGTCCCTGGTCCAGCCCTATTGTCCTCGCCTCCAAGCCAGACGGCTCCTGGAGGTTCTGTAATGACTTTAGACGCCTGAATCAGATCTCCAAGTTCGATGCCTACCCCATGCCCCGCATTGACGACCTCCTTGAGCGGCTGGGTACGGCTCGATATCTGACTACCCTTGACATGACAAAAGGGTATTGGCAAATTCCTTTAACGGCATCCGCAAAGGAGAAAACGGCCTTTAGCACCCCTAGCGGGCACTGGCAGTACAAGGTCCTCCCATTTGGGCTGCACGGGCCGCGCACCTTCCAACGCCTGGTAGATAGAGTGCTGAAGCCCACCAGTCCTATAGCGCCGCTTACCTGGATGACGTTGTCATCTATTCCGCACCTGGGAGGAGCATCTACTGCAGGTCGCAGCTGTCCTCCAACACTGGCTAAAGCCGCCTCCGCATAAACCCCGGAAGTGTTTTTGGATTAAAGGAGGCCAAATATTTAGGCTACCTCGTGGGACAAGGACAGGTGCGCCACAGAGCTCCAAAGTGAAAGACATCTTAGAATGGCCCGTCCGAGTACCAAGAAACAGGTGCAGGCTTTCTTGGGGCTTGCGGGTTACTACCGCCGGTTTGTTCCCGTTTCTCCAAAGAGCAGCACCCTTGACTGACCTGAAAAAGGGCGCCCCTATACGTGGTGTGGACCGACAAAGCAGAACACGCGCTCAGTGACCTAAAGAAGGCCCTAACGCCGGCACCTGTGTTACGGACGCCTCATTTGGGCTCCGCTTATTCTCCAGACCGACGCCGGACACAGGCCTGGGTGCCGTGCTGAGCCAAAGCGCCGATGGTGTCGAGCACCCTGTGATGTACCTTAGCGGAAACTGATGGACCGGGAGACCCGCACGCTGCAGTGGAGAGGGAGGCCTTGGCCATTAAGTGGGCAGTGACCCACCTCCGTACTACCTGCTGGGTCGCGAAGTTCGCTCTGGTGACTGATCACGCTGCACTTCAGTGGATGTCCCTGCACAAAGAGTCGAATCCGCTGGGTCACCAGGTGGTTCCTGGACTTACAGCCGTATAAGTTCACTGTCGCTTATCGGCGGGCACCCTTCAGGCCAATGCCGATGCCCTCTCTCGTATTCACGACCTCTCGTTAGGTCCGCCCACCTGACGGTCCTGGGCTAAGGGGGATCGTGTCACGCACGCCAGTAGGAGGTCGCGGATTGATTCGACAGCACCTGGGAAACCACTCCGCCAGGGAATGGTGGGGTATTAACTTTCTCCCTCTGCTTCCTCATAGGAAAAAGACCGCCCTGCACCATAGGCATGGATGACCGCAGTGCGCGATACTTCCGCCCTTCCTCCGCCATCTTGCCCTGACGCCATCCTTCCCATCCTCCCTTGCGTCCTTCCCGACATTCCTCCACTTCCGCTCCTCCCCAATAATGGCCGCGACGCCAGGAGTCGGCGCCGCATTATGAACTGTTTAGTTTATGATTTTGACCTGTTTTTTTTGTGTCTGTACAATATACGGGGCCGGAAAAACCCCAAACCCTTGCTCCTGTCTCTCTCGGTCCTTACAATATATATATATATATATTTACACACACACACAAACATATATATATATATATATCTATACATATACACATATATACATACATATATATATCTACATATATACACATACATATACACACACACATAAATACATACACACACATATATACACACAAATACATATATATATACATACATACACACACACATATATATAAACATATATATACATATACATACATATCTACATATATACACACACAGCTATTTCGTATCAGTGCAATATGCTGCTTGTTTTAACGGATGACTCCCGCTCTTACGTCCAAGTCTGCGTGGATATTATGAACTATCGTATTTGTTCAAGTTCTATTTAAATTTTAAATAGAAGGAATTTTTATTTAGTCGACAGAAATATCTTTGGTAGGAATGGTAAAAACAGACAGGAATATTATTCGTGAATAAATCAACTCAAACCTTAAACAACTTATAATATTTTGCTCTCCATAAAAATATATCCTGTCAAAATGATACAAATTCAAATATGAACATGCTGCATAACAAAACCTGGAAATATAAATAAAATGTGTTCCTTTCAGCAATAACAAATCAAATCATTCAGTTGTCTTTGCTCATATGTCATTTTAGAGCTGGACGCCTGGCATCTTTTTGGCCACAGGTTCGTTTTTGTTTGCTGTGAGGTTCTGTGTTGTGGAGATTCTCAGGATGGATTGCAGGTGCTCATCAGTGAGGCGACTCCTGTGTGCTGTTTTGTTAGTCTTTATCACTGAGAAGAGCTTCTCACACAGATATGTGCTACCAAACATGCACAAGGTTCGAGCCGCATGTAGACGGATCGTCACCAAAGCGCCGCGGCAAACTCAGTCGCTCAGTTTATCAGCAAAGTGCGTATTTGGGAACACCGTAGTGACGACTTGGTTTAACATTACTTGGCAACAGGGAAAGTGGGGCAAGGTGTACTGGTGCATTTGTGTCTCCCATAAAAGCAGCTTCACTTGAAATCACTTTGTGATTGTGCACGGGTAAAAACGTCCGCTGAAGTGTCAGGTTCTTATTTAATTATTCTGCTTTCTGTATCTTCTGCATTGCATTCAGGTTACCCTGTTGTTTTGTGTCATAGTGCCGTCTTAGATTAAATTCTGTAATTACAGCCACATTAGCTCCACAAATGAGACACACGGGTTCAGTAAACATATACTCAGCCTCCCATCGGTTTTTAAAGGCTCTATTTTCAGAATTAACTTTTCTCTCCAGCATCGTGTGAGCTAGCTTCAATAACTTGCAACATCATAAGCTAGACTTGATTAACGCGGTAAGTGTTCGGCAAGGCAGTTGAAGCGCTGCATTATGGGATCTGTAGTTTATTGTGTTACCAGCGCTTCATATACCTGGGCCATTAATAACAATAATACAGTATATAAAATGATCTCGCTGGCGGATATAATTACACGCGGCGGATGTGGCCCGTGGCCCTTGAGTTTGACAAATATGGACTAAATAGAACTTGAAAAGATATATTTTTTTAAATGTAATCGCAAGAATTGAGATAGAGTTGACGCCAAGCACTACAGCCTGCATCCTCCCTCGCTCTTACTTTTTACCGCTCATCTAATGAATACACTGAGTATGGCTTTACCAAAACAATCATTGATGGCTTATAAAGTATCCATTATTCGAGTATGTAGATCGGAATATATATATACATATATATATACCCGCGTATCGCAGCTGAGAAGTAGTGTGTTAAAAAAGCTAGAAAAAGAAAAGGGAACATTTTAAAAATAACGTAACATGACTGTCAATATACAGTATTTGTTTTGTGAGTGTTACTGAGTGTTGCTGTCATCAAGGATTTGATTATCATTATTTCTTTCAATCAGGCTCATATTTGTAGGATGTGTTGTGTTCAGGTTACATTCCGTGTTTGTCAATCGTTGTAAAGATGACAGGTTTCTTTCATCGATTCATTTCTTACTGCATCAATAAACAGCTCGCTTCTTCTTTATCTGAGACCTGACACACTGCATGCACGGGTTTTTTTTTACACTGTCTTCCTTTAGCGGGACATTGACTTTTTCCACCGTGTGCTTTGTTTCCGCAGTAGCTGGATTTATGAATATGCTTATCAGACGCTTCATATTTTTTGCTGCCTTTTCAATTGTGTAATTCGGTTTTTGTTCAGCGCTCTTTGGAACTGTTGCCTTTTATCTCTGCACTGCGCCAGTTCACGCGGAGCCTCGGTGTACATGCAACTAAGGTTCCCAGCTGTGCTGGTGCCATCTGGTGCTATGTCCGTGGCTGTATTTAATGTTACCTTAGTCCTGGCACTTAAAACTTTCTCTCGCAGTTTCGCTGAGTTTGTGTCAAACACCACCCTGACCATCTCATCTTCCTCTCCATAAACACAGTCCTTCACCCGTGAATATTTAGTGGAGTTTGCTATTGGATTGCCACTGACGGACGGCCTTATATGGGCAGGCACTAAATTACAAACGCCAGCGCAGCCTGTCTATGAACTTAATTTGTGTAGGTTTACATCGTGCTTTGTTTCCTCAAGTAGCAGAACTCATCAATATGGTTGTATATGTCACTCGCCGCTTCTTATTGTTTCGCTGCCTTCTCAATTATATAATGCATGTTTTCTTCAGCGCTTTTGGAGGCTTCCTGGTTTTCTATGTACTGCGTGATTCATTACGGGAGGCGTGATGATGTCACACGAAACTCCGCCCCCACGGCGTTCAAGCTCATCTCCATTACAGTAAATGGAGAAAACAGCTTCCAGTTATGACCATTACGCGCAGAATTTCGATATAAAAACCTGCCCAACTTTTGTAAGGAAGCTGTAAGGAATGAGCTGCCAAATTTCAGCCTTCCACCCACACGGGAAGTTGGAGAATTAGTGATGAGTCAGTGAGTGAGTGAGTGAGGGCTTTGCCTTTTATTAGTGTATATATATATATATAGATAGATATAGATATGTGTGTGTGGATGTGTGTATATATATATATATATATATATATATAGATATATAGATACTGTATATATGTAATGTGTGTGTGTGTATGTATACATGTATATTATATATATATATATATATATATATATATATATATATATGACAGCAACACTCATAACAGTGACAAAACAATTACATTGTCAATCATGTTACATTATTATTAAAATGTTTCTTTTTCTTTTTCATTACTTCTTTAACACACTACTTCTTCACTGTAAGCTGGGTATTTTGCTAGTATATATATGTAGATATGTAGATAGATATGTAGATATGAAGATATGTATGTGTATATATATGTATATATGTATGTATGTATGTGTGTGTGTGTGTGTGTGTGTGTGTGTGTATATATGACAGCCAGCAATCCAAGCTGTGAGAAAACAGTAAAAAGGAGGCGTGTCAAACGTTGTGGTACATTTTCTGATGCAGCTACCGAAAACAACTTCGTGACGCTGCCGCCAAATACACAAAACAATTACTTTGACAATCATGTTACATTATTTTTAAAATGTTTCCTTCTCTTTTTCATAACTTCTTTAACACATGACATCGCTGCGAAGCGCGGGTATTTTGCTATATATACATATCACAGCGACACTCATATCAATGACAAAACAATTACATTAACAATCATGTTACGTTATTTTTAATATTTTTCCTTTTCTTTTTCGTACCTTATTTAACACACTACTTCTCCGCTACGAAGCGCGGGTATTCTGCTAGTATACATATATAATAGTAATTAAAGCACAAACAAAATGAGTCACAGAAGGGAAAAGGATGTATAGTTACAGTACCAGTATCATTGCAAGTGGATCAAACAACCGGCAAGATCTTCTTTACCATGCCATGACAGGATGCGACTCACAATCGTATTTCAAAAAAGTGTCGGAATCAGCTTTCTGAACTCTTTTTCTGCTTCCTCCGTAGTGGTAAAGATGAAATGCTTGTCTCGAATATCCACTTTCAGTTTGGCAGGGTACAAGAGGCTGTATCTAATCTTGGCTTTCCATAAGCGCTGTTTAATGTTGTAAAAAGCTGCAGGCTTAGCAGCTGTTGAGGGTGAGAAATCCAGGAAAATGCAAATGGTTTTTTCAAATATAATCTCTTGTTTCTGTCTGAGAAGTGACATTACTTGTAATTTAAATTCTAATATCTCGAAGCGCAAGATAAGACTCCTAGGTTTAGAGGTATTTGATCCCCCTATGCAATAAGCTGCTATTTTAGTGTCAGATTTACAGTCCTCCAATTATTTTAGAGAATAGCTCAGCTATGAATTTCACTGGGTTTGGACTTTCACAATTCTCTGGGAGAGCTTTGATTCTAATATTATTCCTTCTGCATCCATCTTCCAGTGCAGCAAGTCTGTCTCAGAGATTTTTGCATTCGGAATTTGCAGCCATTGCTTTGCCGTCCGCAGTAGATGCTTGACGTTCGGCTGTTTCAATTCAAGTTGTGAATGTTTGCTTAATGTCTTCCAACTGATCGCCAGGTGTTCTCAGTTTTTCCTCAGCCTCAGATGCATTTTCCTAAATATGTTCCTCAATTTTTTCCAGCATACCTTTAAAGGCTGCCTCCAAGTGATTATATACACGTTTGTCCAGGTCTTTATTATCATGCCGCAGCTCCTGCCACAGCTTCTCATTTGTCTTGAGTATATAATTTATTTATTTCTTTACATCTTTCTTTATATCTTTCTTGAGCAGTGGCCATTGCACTGATTATTACCTTCAGTGCCGACAAATCATTTCAGCCTTCATGCTCTGCAGGTGAAGTGACAAGCCCAGTTACAGCAGATGCTCCTGGCTCGCAAGTAATTGATGGAAACGCGCATATACAGTAATAGAACCTCCTCGAATTGGGTAAATATAGGCTACCTCGGGATGATAAAAATAAGAGAAAAATTAACGCCGCTAACAGAGTTCCGCTTCAGACGTCCATCTCACGCATCTCACGAGACCAACTCCCAAGACACGCAATGTCTACACAGGCAGTGCCTAGACTGGGAATTCATATGACAATATCAAATAAATAAGGCTTACCCCAAAAATGCCACCTCTTTTTCTTTGGAATATAAGAGAAAAACTTGGATAGACAAAAGGAAAAAAACACATAGAAACAGGGAAGACATGCAATCTCTACACAGGCAGCACCTGCAATGGGAATTCAAATGACAATTTTAAATAAAATAAGGCTTACCTCCATATCTAAAATTTCAAAGGGATGTGTTATAATAAAAAATAGCATTTATAAATATTATATGAACAAATCATGGAATTTGTTTAAACAAATCACTTTTAAAACCATAAAAAAATTTTTTACCCAAATTATTACGACTATTACTTTCAGGAGGCTAAGAAAACATTTAATAAAACAGACTTAATACCAATCTTCACCTATAACACTGTATTAACAAATACAACCAAACATGTATAAATGACAACTAAAACCTTCTCTGACTTACAAATATGTAAGATTTTTTTTTTCTTTTTTGTGACTCTCTTCAAATCCAGATCGGTCAGATGGGAGTAGACAAATAGACGCAGAAGTAAGGGTGGTAGTAAAAGCTAGAAGTTGTGTGTGTCTGACTCCCTCTCAACACGAAAGCTGCTGACGACAAAGACAAGTAACTTCCAACTCCCTGATATTATGTATCTTAGTACTCTCTAAAATGATCATCACTGCAATTGCAAAACATATGCTATGGCCCTGTTGAAGAAAGAACTTAATCCTCACCCATTGTGCACAATGGTGGACTTTTTTTAACCTACTCATCAACCATTAAATGCAGCTTTCCAAACTGGGACCACAAGCCTTTTCAATTATAGCTTTCGGGTTTTCCATTCACAATATTTATTTATCATCAAATATAGTTATTGTAATTAACATACCATGTAAAGTGTGATTTAGTGGCTAATGTACTAGACATTAAATCTCAAAATAACCAGCTCATTTCCAACTCCTGGACAACATTAGAGCAGATCAACAAAATACATATAAACAAATTAACTATATCACTGTTAGGTTTTGTGTTATATTTAAGATTCAAAAACACAACCATTTCAATACACTTTTCAATTAAGTTAAGAAATCTAGAATACTCAAGTCCAAACTCAAATGTTTAATTATAAGATTATGCTCTGATGTTAAACAGTAGGTCTTAGTATTAGCAGCAAACAGCCAAGCTAAGGACACTTTCTAATTTGTTGTTTTAACAAACACTGTGCAATAAAGAAAAACAAAAAAAGAATCCCACCAAGACTAAAATGTAATTATTCAGATTCTTAGTCATTCCATTATCAGAGTTAACAACTAATAAGTCAGAGGACTCGTCAATACAGGTAGCAGATGTAAACTTAAATATTCCTGTAAATGTTCTTCAGCAAAAGCATTGGAGTAAGTCTCTATATCTTTAACATATTATACTGTTCCTTGGGATGGTGTGGAATGACACCATATTCTTAGCCATAATTATGACATGGCTAAGAAGGCAGCCTGTCCCTCAGTTAAGGAGATGGTCTAAAACACAGTAAAACCAATTTGAATTGCCTTTCCTGTGCTCACCCACTTCTTTAAAAATGTGGATTATGCTTTAAGAGGGAACTTGTATAAGAAAGCGTCACATGGTGGTGTGAATGTTACAGTAGGAGAGAAAAGAAAATCAAAACCAGATTTACATTATTGAGATCAGCATGACAACTAAGTTTTTACTGCCAAAATTACAAGTTCATACTAAAACCAAGCAAATGATTGCTTTGCCCCTCAAAGAACTGGAAGAGTGTATTATCACAACAGTATTGTCTGCCCATATGTCTTCAATTGTAATTAAGTTACAATGGATAACTTACTTGAGATCTTTTCAATAAAATATCTTATTTCTGTTCTGTGCTTGTAACATACTAATAGTGGGAATGGCTTTTTAATTAATCTCTTTGGTGGAGTGACCTTCAATTAATATTATAAATTATATTTTTATATATATATATATATATATATATATATATATATATATATATATATATATATATATATATATATATATATATATATATATATATATATATATATATAAATATTTATATATATATATATATATATATATATATATATATATACACACACACACACACATAAATACATATATGCATATATATATATATATATATGCATATATATTTATATATATATATATACACACACGCATAAATATATACACGCATACATAATACATACATACATACACACACACACTCATATACATATGTATTATTTATTTACTGTTTTATTTTGGGGTTTTACCTATTCCATTACTTTATTCCATTAAAAAGAACACATGTCTGGGTACACATTAATATGCAATCTCTTGGTTTTACCTAATTTATATCAGCATTCATTACTCAACACCACTCTTTCACTATCACAGTCTCAGCCTATGCCCTGCAGAACTGGAAACCATAAATCAAAGAAACTACACAATTCCTCAGCTAGCTGACATCAGAACCATATAAAGGCAGAAGACAGAAGAAGCCATTTGCAAGTGGTGTTTCATTAGTTATCCTTTGCTGAAGTGTTAAATGGAAAAAGTGCCACATCATGAAAAGGAGCACCCTACAGGGAGCTCTTTCTTCAATGCAATTTATACAGCAGTCCAGATGAATCTTCAGAGTTTCAAAAATGTAAAAACTTTCACATAGACATTTTACTTTCTCCTTGGTGACAAAGTATATCTACTATCTATGAATCTATAAGTTTAAATTGTATTGTAATTATACAATTTGGTTTTGATGTAATTAAATCTTACTCAGATTAAACGTAATTTTTAAATACAGTATTAAACTAAACAGCTCAAATATTTTTAAAATGAATGACAAAGGCCAAAACACTTTTGAGATGTTAAAAACTAAATTGCTTTTAAATGCCTAATCAAAAACAGCAGTGCTTAAAAGAAAAAAAATGCTTATGAAGTAAGATGACAAAGTTAGTAACTTCAGGTGTCCTGCTGACAATCACAATACCAAATCTCAAACCACAGGATTTCCTGAAGTTTTAAATTGTGACCCACACTCCTTTATTCACTGAATCCACTATTTCCTATGACGCTGTGAAGGGAAACAATGAGGAACCTAGCAGCAAAAACAACAGGAACCACATTCCAAAAAAAGAAACATGGGGGATACATAAACTGAGTAAATCTTTGCAGACTTCCTAATACTGTAAGAGACAAGCAACACGTGCAGGAAAACAATTAAAAAATATTTAATTTACAGGTTGTTAGAGAGCAAAGTACTGATTTAATTCATACTTCAAATATCTCTCAATATTTGAGCAATCTGCAGCTTACAAATAAAAAAAAAGCTAAAATCAATCATAAAAGGAATTTTCTTTCTATACTTGAGTTAATATACTACAATCTAAAAAGTAACACAATTGAATCTGCAAGGCTTCTTGAACCCATAAACTAAAGTATTTCAGCAATGTTCTTTAGTAGACAGTAAAGAAGTGGGACAAGCAAGACTTGGTGGTGCACAGTGGTGTCGGTCTGTTAAAAAGCAGATAAGTATTGGAGTACCAGTCCTAATTCATTACATTCCATGCCACAGGGACATTTTATCCAAACTGCCCCTTCAGCTAACCAACAAGACAACGTAGGGAACAGAAACGTAACATTTATACAATTCTAAATATAATAAGAATATAGCACAAGTTAAAGAGTAAAGTTACAGTGGGTACGGAAAGTATTCAGACACCCTTCAATTTTTCACTCTTTGTTATATTGCAGCCATTTGCTAAAATCATTTAAATTAATTTGTTTCCTCATTAATGTACACACAGCACCCCATATTGATAGACAAAAAAAAATATTTTTGAAATTGTTGCAGATTTATTAAAAAAGAAAAACTGAAATATCACATGGTCCTAAGTATTCAGACCCTTTGCTCAGTATTTAGTAGAAGCACCCTTTTGAGCTAATACAGCCATGATTCTTCTTGGGAAAGATGCAACAAGTTTTTCACACCTGGATTTGGGGATCCTCTGCCATTCCTCCTTGCAGATCCTCTCCAGTTCTGTCAGGTTGGATGGTAAACGTTGGTGGACAGCCATTTTTAGGTCTCTCCAGAGATGCTTAATTGGGTTTAAGTCAGGGCTCTGGCTGGGCCATTCAAGAAAAGTTGTTGTGAAGCCACTCCTTCGTTATTTTAGCTGTGTGCTTAGAGTCATTGTCTTGTTGGAAGGTAAACCTTCGGCCCAGTCTGAGGTCCTTGGCACTGTGGAGAAGGTTTTTGTCAAGGATATCCCTGTACTTGGCCGCATTCATCTTTCCCTCGATTGCAACCAGTCGTCCTGTCCCTGCAGCTGAAATACACCCCCACAGCATGATGCTGCCACCGCCATGCTTCATTGTGGGGACTGTATTGGACATGTGATGAGCAGTGCCTGGTGAGCATATCTGGGACCTTGATTTCCAACGGAAATGCAAAATTTACTTTCATCAGAGAACATAACTTTGGACCACTCAGCAGCAGTCCAGTCCTTTTTGTCTTTAGCCCAGACGAGACGCTTCTGATGCTGTCTCTTGTTCAAGAGTGGCTTGACACAAGAAATGCGACAGCTGAAACCCATGACTTGCGTACGTCTATGCGTGGTGGTTCTTGAAGCACTGACTCCAGCTGCAGTCCACTCTTTGTGAATCTCCCTCACAGTTTTGAATGGGTTTTGTTTCACAATCCTCTCCAGGGTGCGGTTATCCCTATTGCTTGTACACTTTTTTCTACCACATCTTGTCCTTCCCTTCGTCTCTCTATTAATGTGCTTGGACACAGAGCTCTGTGAACAGCCAGCCTCTTTAACAGTGACATTTTGTGTCTTGCCCTCCTTGTGCGGGATGTCAATGGTTGGACAATAGTCAAGTCAGCAGTCTTCCCCATGATTGTGTAGCCTACAGAACTAGACTGAGAGACCATTTAAAGGCTTTTGCAGGTGTTTTGAGTTAATTAGCTGATTAGAGTGTGGCACCAGGTGTCTTCAATATTGAACCTTTTCACAATATTCTAATTTTCCAAGATATGGAATTTGGGACTTTCATTAGTTGTTCTTTATAATCATCAAAATTAAAAGAAATAAACATTTGAAATACATCAGTCTGTGTGTAATGAATGAATCTAATATACAAGTTTCACTTTTTGAATGGAATTACTGAAATAAATCAACTTTGTCATGATATTTTAATTTTATGACCAGCACCTGTAGAAAAGCTAAAATAATACAGTGGAGTAAATAATTATTTGATGCCCTGCTGAATTTATAAGTTTGCTCACTTACAAAGAAATGAACAGTGTTCACTGACAAACTTAAAACAGGTCTTGTGGGGACTGCAAGATTTCAATCCATTGCGGCGTAGTGGTGTTTTTGGTGAATGTGGTCCCAAATGCCTTCAAGTCATTAACAATCTCCTCCTGTGTAGTTTTGGGCCGATTCCTCAGCCCATGAGGCAAGATCTTGCATGGAGCTCCAGACCGAGGCGATTGATGCTCATTTTATATTTCTTCCATTTCTGAATAATCACACCAACACTTGTCATCTTCTCACCAAGCTTCTTGCTGATGGTCCCGTGTCCCATTCCAGCCTTATGAAGGTCTACACTCTTGTGCCTGATGTCCTTTGATAGGCTCTTTGGTCTTGCCCATGGTGGTGGAGAGGTTCGAATGAAAGAAATTGATTCTGTGGGCAGGTGTGCTTTACACACATAACGAGTTGAGATCAGGAGTATCTGTAATTGATTGACTGATTGTATGTGGCACACTGCCAATCCGTGGGAGCCAGAATTCTGGCTGGGTTGTAGAGGATCAAATACTTATTTCACTCAATGACATGCAAATCAATTTATAACTTTTATGTAATGTGTTTTTCTGGATTTTTGGTTGATATTCTGTCTCTCTCCATTAAAATGAAACTACCATAAAAATACAGACTATTCACTTCTTTATAAGTGAGAAAACTTACAAATTAAGCAGGGGATCAAATAATTATTTCCCCCATGGTAGGTGGCATAAGTTTTAAAATGATGGTCTCCTTCAGTGAGCAATATGAAGTGCATTTAGCTCATATACCACTTCTTAAACTGTTTGTAATATTTAGCAGCAATATTCTGTAAGTAACATTTCAAAATGCTTGTGGTATCAAAAAGCTCAACAATGAGAATCATAATTGCAAGTCCATAGTGCCTGTCTTTCACAACACTCAAGAACTGGTCAAACAAAGGGCTTAGCAAAAAACTCCTTGGAGGCTATACGGACAAACAAACATGCTGTATTCGTCTAAGCACACATTTCAACTAAACAGCTGACAAAATATAAATAGTTATAGTTATCACCAAGTAACTTCTTAAACACCTGCCTACATGATTTTTTCCCTTATGACTTATGTATTTAAGGGTGTACAGCACAATCACATAAATTTTACTGTAGCTTGTATAGCAATGCTCTTCTCTGCTATTTACAGATAACATTAAGCTTGCTTTGAGACTTTAAAATTTGCTACTTTATGCTGTATCGATACAGTTGCACTTGCCTAATATTATTCAAAAGCCTTATGTGTACTAATGCACTTTATTTGCATAACTGTTTTTCTTTACTGGAGTCTTTACTGTCTCAAATTATCCTCTTTAATAAAACCCCTGTGTGCGTCCAGGTGTCCGCGCGCTTAAGAGAGACACACACCAGCGAGAAACATTACTATTATACGCTGTGCATTCAATGGTATATAATTAACTATATTTGTGCTTAAAAACTTAAAAATACATATATTTACATACAGTTCATACGGTCTGGAACGGATTAATTGTATTTACATACAATCCTATGGGGAAAATTACTTCTGTTCACGACCAAATCGGGTCGAATTATGGTCGTGAACCGAGGTTCCACTGTATTACTATCAGACAAAATTACAGGCATTTTAGGGAAATACAAACCAGTATTACTGAGAGAGAAAATTAAAGGCACACAATACAGTGACGCATATTACAGCCATACACAAGGTCCCTTGCCATTTAATATAGACTGTTCCTACTAATGTTTATGCTCTACTGTTCTAGCGCCCATTATTGTAACGGGCTTAATGTCTAGTACTTTATAAATGTTAACTACGTTTTGCATTGTCTGCTGATATATGATGATTTGGATTACTTAACATGCATTGGTTGTCAAGTCACTGTTTTGCATATTTTTTTATTTGAAATATACAGGTTACTTCAGTGATGTGCACTATTAGTGTAGCAAGCTGAGATGAGTTTGGTCAAAAACCTTGTAATAACAAACTTAACAATACAGCAGTCTTATTGATTTCAAATTATAATTAGTATAGTGTACAAGTAGTAATAAAAATACAGTATGGTGAATTTTTTTATAAGTATAAATGTCATTCCAGGTAGCGTGAGTAGAAAGACACAAAGAGCTGACACTGGATCATTCCAGATTTGATGTGTGTTTTGAATTTTATTTAATTAGTCAATTTCTGACATTTAACTGAAAAGTTGCAGTTTTGCATGTAAGGCTTTCTACTGTGTTCATCTACAGTAAATGAAAACTCACCACAGAAAATTATAACAAAGAACATAGTATTATTGAATTCACAGGCAAGAGGAAAAGAGAAAGGCTTAAGAGAAAGTTTATGGATGTGGTGAGAGAGGCCATGCAGGTGATGGGTGTAACAGAGCAAGATGCAGTGGACAGGAAGATATGGAAAAAGAAGATCCACTGTGGTAACCCCTAATGGGAGCAGCCGAAAGAAGAAGCAGAAGAAGTGGACTTCTGGCAATAAAATACAGGTTCTGCTTTCATAACTTTAAATCTAATTTCAGTGAAGGGGAGTACAATGTATGGTGCAATTGATGATGGGCCAAATTTGATAGAAGTGTACAACAATAACTAACAGTTAAAATAAAGAAGACTGCTGTGTGCTTTGTTTATACTTTCTTAGAAATTAAATAGACAGAAAGGTAATATTTTATTTGTCCCCAAGAGACATGTACAGTCTAAATTTGAAATTTAATTGTCCTATTAAGTAACAGTACATCATTTAGTACATCTAAGTCAAAGTAAATCAACAATGCAATGCAGCAAGACAAACTTCCCAAGGGAAGATTATTATGACAAAACTCATAATTGTTTCGTTAAATTAAGTTATGAGTTTAATCATCCTTATCTTAATCCTTTCTTCTAGTTTTTTTTTCTTCTAACTGTAGCAAGCATTAACTTGAAGAAAAATTAACATGTTGTACTTTTGCTGCATAAATGTTAAACAGTTTATGTAGACTCATCAGCATATCCAACAAATTACATGTGCATGTGTTACCACTCATATCCCATTGTCTCATCTAAACTATTAAAAAAAGCCTGTAAACATCCTTTTCTACTTGTAGCTGTGGCAAAAAGGGGGCATGTCCAAAAGGCATAGCACATTGAAAAAAACATTCTGAGCTCTGCAAACTACTATATGTGTCAGAAAGGATACTGAATTGAATCCTGGAACTAAACGTATTCCTGAGACAAATGTGATAATAGCCTCCTCCCAATTATTTTTCATTTACTTGCTAAAATATTTGCATTTTACAAATTTAATTTAAAGTGATCTATAGATTTGTGAACATACATACATAATTACATACATACATACATGTAGTATATTTTGAATACCCTTGCATATCATTTCCATTTTTATTTTAACTGAACTTTATTTTTAAATAAATGCACATTTTTAAATGTCCATAGCTCTCTGAATCTGTAAACAGGATTACAATGAACCAAATGAACTGAATTTAATTGAACCAAGGGCTTCTAATTATAAAAACAAGGACTGGAGAATAACCTAGGCAAACACAATCAAAGAATATTATCTTATCAAGGAAACATTTCTTTTTCTAAGCCCCCTTCACAATGTCTTCAATACTATTTCACACCAAATCCCAGATAAAATAAACACTTTTAAAGTAGGCATACAAGAAAAAGGTAAAATGAAGACCATTTCAGGAAAAGTTAATCCTATACAAAGATTGATGAAGTCTGGGAGTTATAAATAAAATGTAAATATGCACTGTCACAATTCCAATATTAAGAAGATATGACTGAATTGCAAGAAAAATGATTAATTCTTGCTTCTTCACTGATCCAGAATCCTGTAGCTATTCACTGTCCGTGTACAATCTGCATGTATTCAGATGAAAATCTCAACTTCATTCAAATGATTTTTAGCATTCATTTTAATACCCTTTCCTAAATAAATGTAAAAAGAAAACTGAGAGAGCTAATGCAGAGCGGCAGCCTGACCACTTGGTTCATGCCACATCTTATACTCTAAATTATCTGCTGACTAGGGAAGGGACAGTCTCCAGTTTTTACAACTTACCGTGGTAAATTCCCTATGGTTTTAATATTGCTTTATAATGTACTTGTCCCCATAACTGTATAACTTAATCACACATGTGTAGCATGTAATTCTGGCATCTGGCTCTTGATGGAAGGGACAGTGGCTCAGAGCTCTAAACAATAACCCACTACTATACAATGAATTCAAGGTAAGGTAATCTTTGGTTCATTGCTTTTTAATTTTGGTAATCACTCATCAGTATGAAGCTTTAATGTTATGTGCTCAGTATGTATTCTCCTGATACTAGTGTTACATGTGTCTGCACTGTTTATTGTGATGGGCGAGTCCACCCATCCAGAATATTTTGCTCATTCAAATCAATAGCACAAGTCTTTAAACAAGCTATGTTAAAGTCCAGTCCTATACATCAACCAAGAGTTAAACTTCATTTAAAAATATTCATATAAACACAGACATTGGAAGAGAGTGATCTGACTGGACAAGGTGGTGTACATTGGAAAAACAGTTATGTCAGGGCATGAAATTCTACACAGGATTGTGGGTATTCCACACAAACGTGGAAATTCCTGCAAATTTGGTAAACAATCTCTCTTGCTTGTTGCAAGAATATTCAATGTCATGTTATCACTATTTTATAACATTGCTTTATGTTATTATTTAAGAATAATGTTTTTCATTGTTTAAATTTCGTTAAGTTTGCATGCATAGAAAGTCACTATGTGATGCATTTGCTCTTGACTAAAGCACAGAGCTGCAGAGTTTGGCAGTCAACAGTTCAGCAAAGATGGAGTACATGGTGCCCTCTTAAAGAATAAGTTCAGTGTTTTTCAAGTTGAAGTTATTTCTTCACAAACATGGTATATACAGGGAGTGCAGAATTATTAGGCAAGTTGTATTTTTGAGGATTAATTTAAATATGGAACAAACACAGTGCTATCAGTCAATCCAAAATGTTAATAAACCTGAAACCTGAATGTTTCACAACGGAAATGTGAGTGTGAACATCATCAGGGAATACATATGTGCGCACAATTATTAGGCAACTATTAGTGTGCAGATTTATTATGCAACTAAAGGAAAAATGAAAATTTTCCCATCTCACTTGTTTATTTTCATCTGTTATAGTGAGAATAATAAACAAACACCTCAAAATTTACAAATAAACATCTCTGACATTTCAAAAAAAATAAATCAATCAATCAATGACCAATATAGCCACCCTTCACACACTTTTTGCAGACACGTTCACGTGATCAAAAGTCTCCGCGCTCTTTGGAGGTCTTTCATATATATGTAGCTGCACTCATGAATATGGTTCTATGTGTGACTCGCTCGCCTCTTATTGTTTCGCTGCCTTCTCAATTGTATAATGCATGTTTCTTCAGCGCTTTTTGGAGCTCTTCCTTGTTTTCTACGTATTGCTTTGACAGTCACTTCACGTGATTACGTGGGAGGCGTGATGATGTCACACGAAACTCTGCCCCCCACGGCCATCGAACTCAACTCCATTACATTATATGGAGAAAAATAGGTTCCAGTTATGACCATTACGCGTAGAATTTTGAAAAGAAACCTGCCCAACTTTTGTAAGTAAGCTGTAAGGAATGAGCCTGCCAAATTTCAGTCTTCCACCCACACGGGAAGTTGGAGAATTAGTGATGAGTCAGTGAGTGAGTCAGTGAGGGCTTTGCCTTTTATTAGTGTATATATATATATATATATAGATATAGATATAGATATAGATAACATGTACTATATAAATAAACGTTTTTGTTGTAGAGTTGGTGAAGGTGGATGAGTTTAAATACTACAGATCAACAATACAGAGTAACGGGGTTTGTGAAAAAGAGACTTAAAAAGTGCAGGAAGAATGGAGTGGGTGGAGAAGAGTGTCAAGAGTAATATGTGACAGATGGGTATCCGCAAGAGTGAAAGAGAAGGTCTACAGGATAGTACTGAGACCAGGTATGTAATATGGGTTAGAGACAGTGGGTGTGACGGATGGATAAGATTAGGTACGAGTACATTAGAGGGTCAGTTTAGGTTGGACAGATTGGTGACAATTTCAGAGAGCCAAGATTGCACTGGTTTGGATATGTTCAGAGGAGAGATGGGTATATTGGGAAAAGGATGCTAAGAATAGAGCTGCCACGCAAGAGGAAGGACTATGAGAAGGTTTATTGATGTGGCGAGAGAGGACATGCAGGTGACGAGTGCAACAGAGCAAGATATAGAGGGCAGGAAGATATGGAAAAAGATGATATGTTGTGGCAACCACTAACGGGAGCAGCCGAAAGAAGAAGAAGCAGCAGAAGATTAGTAGCTACACAGATAGAGGTTAACATAAGCTTTTTCTTAGATTACAAGTCTTGCACATTTACAATATCTTTCATTGCCATCCATTCAACTAGAAGAAAATCCACCAACATGGTGGAAGGGCCATGTATCACAGCTACCTCACCTTGCCAAGGTTGCAAGTAAGCTTTTATGCATTCTAGAAAGCAGTGTACCATCAGAGAGGATGGCTATTCAGCCAGTGGGCACATTACCTCCCCCAATGGTCACAGCTTAAACTAGACCTACTAAATATGTTGACATTTTTACATTTCAAATTACAATAAAGGAAACTGAATACCTATAGAGGATTGGATCAAAAGCACTTTATTTATAAAGAGCTGTAAACTAACTGTTATTCATTTGATTTTTTCACATTTGTCTGAGCTATGAACAAGTTGCCGTTTTAAGGGGCTTCATATTTGTATGCATACTTGTGGTTTTTGCAAACTGGACATAAATGATGGTCATTTAAGTTATTTTTTGTTTATTAACTATATATGAAACAACTCTGAACTTGAAACAACTGTTTTAAAACATTTAAGGCAGTGATTTTGTGTTTTTTAAATGATAAAAATGAATGTTCTGTTTCAAAATACAATGTGGTGAAATAATTTCAATGTGCATTAGTGTTTTATTTAATTACCATATTTTAACAACACAGTAATAAAACCAAAAACTATGATAATTTTGGTCACTATAATCACAATGTGAAATTTTGATATTGCCCTATCCCTAGCATATAAGTTTACAATACAGCACAGGTTGAAAAGCATCATTTGTTATGCAGAAGCACTCCAAAGAGTCAGAATAGTTTGGCAAAGTACTGTTTTATCCTGCAATCCTATTAGTGAACTGAATACAGGACTGAAATCCTGTACATTTTCCTAGTGCAACACATGAAGAAATACTAAACAAATTACAAAAAAACTGAATAAATAAATCCCTTAGCTGCGCACTTTGCCTAGGGAAAGGCAGACACTTCATAGTTTAGAGAGTATTATTTTAATGTGATTCACATAAAAAGTATATACATGTATCATTCTTTACAAATAACATTTTTCCTTCATTCATTAATACAGCAAGATATATTCAAGTAAAGTTCAGAAATTGATTCTTGATATATGTATTGAAAGTAGGGGTAAGCATATTTTGTAGTTAAAAATACAAGTCACTGCACAGTTTCACCAGCTGAAAATAACCATAGTTACTGCTTAGTTTTTTATAATCTGTTTCTAAATTGCTTAATGTGTAACAAAAACTAGAAAAGTGTTTTAAGCTGGAAGCCCAAGAGAACAGATGTTTTCCACGAGAGGCCGGGATTGTAAAGGTCTTTCATCTGGCAGTCTAAAGCAAAACAGTCAGGAATGTTAGCAAAATCATTCCTCAGGTTTGATACTTATCTTTCTTCACATTATTAGGACAAAGCAAGAACCAAACCCGCAAAATGAAACAAACTTTCATTTGTAAGGTTTTTTGACAGCTAGCCTCTAACAAAAGTGTTTCCTTTGAGCGTTCTAAGTTCAGACATATCAATGTGCCATGCCTACTATTTTAGCACAAATGGGCCAGCAATACAAAAATGGAGAAGCCCATAAAAGAAAAAGAAAATTCCAAGAAATAAAAGTTTATATCAGATTTATTGAATCTGTAGACTGATGGACAAGAAGAGAGTTACAATATATAGATAAAGACAGACACAAACTCTACATATTATGCACATAGTGTTTGCTCTTCTACTTTATTTTCTAGGCAGACAAATATAATGCTGTAAACAAAGCTGCAAATTTTATTTCATATTAACTAGCAAACAGATCTCACTATCAACTGTAGAACTTTAGATTTCACAGATGCAAATGCTTTAAAAATGAGAATCAGAAAGAAGATGCAAATCACTCAAGGCTATCCCTTTTGTGATAGTCTCCTACCAAGAAGATTAAGAAGTTAATACATCATCCTTAATAAAGACTTTTTGCATAGACTACTGCGAATAAAAACAATAAAACTGCAAAAACAATACTTCTTTTATGGACAAGACTATATAAATATACACTAAGATAAGCAGTGAAGTGTAGCAATTGACAACATGTGCATATCATTTGTGTTGATGTTTCAAAGCAATTATAGCATGTAGTAAAAAAAACATCGAGGCAGCGTCACAGTGTTCTAGCTACAGTATCTGATGTCCTCAATGCCATGTAAGGTCTTTATCTGAGAAATGTGCTCAGCCTCAGAAACCATGAAAGGCAAAGTGTTCACCCTCTGCACCGTATACAAAAGATATTGATTGTTTCATCCAGGGAGAAAAGCACATCTGGAGACAGAACAACAAATGGATAAGAATAAAAAAATTCTTTACATTAAGGCAGCACTGAAATAAAATGTATCTTTATCATCTAAAATCTTTGTAATGTTAACAGAATGTGACTTTTTACCCAGGCAATGTTTAAACTTTATATATATATTATACTGTGTGCAAAACGTGTTTCAAAAAATCATCACGGACACATCGCTACTAACATCTCAATGCTGAACACATAAATACTTGGTCAATGGCCAGGTTAGAAAGTATGTGTGTGTTTGTTTGTGTGTGTGTGTATATTTATGTATATACATACAGTACATCCGGAAAGTATTCACAGCACATCACTTTTTCCACATTTTGTTATGTTACAGCCTTATTCCAAAATGGATTAAATTCATTTTTTTCCTCAGAATTTTACACACAACACCCCATAATGACAACGTGAAAAAAGTTTACTTGAGATTTTTGCAAATTTATTAAAAATAAAAAAACTGGGAAATCACATGTACATAAGTATTCACAGCCTTTGCTCAATACTTTGTCGATGCACCTTTGGCAGCAATTACAGCCTCAAGTCTTTTTGAATATGATGCCACAAGCTTGGCACACCTATCCTTGGCTAGTTTCGCCCATTCCTGTTTGCAGCACCTCTCAAGCTCCATCAATTTGCAAAAACCTCAAGTAAACTTTTTTCACATTGTTATTATGGGGTACTGTGTGTAGAATTCTGAGGAAAAAAATGAATTTAATCAATTTTGGAATAAGGCGGTAACATAACAAAATGTGGAAAAAGTGATGTGTTGTGAATACTTTCCGGATGCACTGTATATAAGTATAATATACATATATAGACTTGTATGTCTTAGCAGCAAAATTTTACTGAAAATGAAAGGTTACATGTCACTTTCATAACTGGGTTTCCACATGTACAACCCCAGACAGTGATTTACAAATCATCTAACCATTATTTAATTGAACACAGAACAAAGACAACAAATCAAATGTTGAAAATAAGAAATACTATTATTTCATGAACAATATATGCTCATTTTGAATTTGATACCAGCGAAATGTTTTAAATCAAAGTTGGGTCAGGGGCAACAAAAGACTGGAAAAGATGTATAATGCAAAAAAAAACAAAAACCTAGTGGAGCATCTCACAAATAATTTGGTTATTTAGCAATAGGACAGTAACATGTTTGGATATAAAAACAGCATGCCTGAGAGGCACAATTTCTCAGAAGTAGAGATGGGGAGTGGTTCACTGCTCTGTGAAAGACTGCAACAGTTTAAGAATAACGTTCCCCAACATAAAATTGCAAATAATTTGGGTATTTCAACATCTACAGTACATAATATCATTAACAGATTCACAAAATCCATAGGAATCTCTGTATGACAGAGACGAGGCGGAAAAATATTGGATGGTTGTGATTTTCAGGTCCAAGGGTGGCATTGCATTAAAAACTGACATGATTATGTAGTGAAAAACACTGTATGGGCTCAGGAACATTTCCAAAAGTCACTGTCTATGAACACAGGTCATTGTTACATCCTAAAATGCAAGTGAAATGCAGCTGCCTTCTCTGGGCCTGAACTCGTTCAAAATGGATTGAAGCAAAGTAGAAAACTGTTCTTTTGTGTGACTAAGCAAAAATTCTTGTTGGAAATCATGGACACTGTGTCCTCCTGGGCTAAAGAGGAAAGGCCCATCCAGCTTGTTATCTGAGCACAGTTTAAAAGACACTTTCTATGGATGGCATGGGGGGTGCAATAGTGCACATGGCAAGAGTAGCTTGCACAACTGGGAAGGAACCATTAATGCTGAACGATAGAAGTTTTGGAGCAAAGCCAAACCTCATTATTCTCATATTACAACAGCGTGGCTCTGTACTAAAAGAGATTGGGTGCTATATGACCTTTCTGTAGTACAGAACTGTCACCCACTGGAAACATTTAGAACATTCTGAAACAGAAGACCCTGAACTCTTAAGCAGCTGAAATCCTGCATCAGCCATTTCAGCATCAGCCAAGAGTGGGACAATATTACACTTTCAAAACTACAGCAACTATCCTCCTTAGTTCCCAAACATTTACAAAGTGTTGTTAAAAAAGGAGGAGATGCAACACAGAAATAAACATGCCACAAATTCAAAATTAGCATATATTTTTCATATAAGTACATTTTACAGTGTCAGACCTTTTTATGTTCTTTATTGTGCTACTTTTAATTAAATATACGGTTTATATGATTGCAAATTATCACATTGTTTTTATTTTGATTTTACACAATGTCCCAGCTTTTTTGGTAACTGGGTTGTAAAAGAAAAGCAAACTGGCAAAAATGACTCTTGTTAAAAATAGAAAAATTAACCCTGTAAAACAAAAGTGCATAAATATATTCTCAAACCCTGCTTAATTCAAATCATGTCAGAGTCCACTTGGCTTGGGTCCATTGCAGGGCCACCTAGTAAAATATCACTTCTTAAAGTTAAAGAAATAAATACAGGTGTAATCTGATTTAAAAAGCACATTACCTAGTTAATATTTGCCTATGATTGTCAAAGCTGAAAAATGTTACCATACATCCATCCATTATCCAACCTGCTACCATATATTTCCATATTAATTTATTTTTTTTGGACACGTCTGATGCATTATTGCAATATTTAGAACACATTTTACATATTTGGACTGGTGTTCACATAACTATATTTTTTCATATAGATACTCAATCATAAAGTTACACATAATACATAAACAAGGTTCTTTAAATAGTCTTGAGTTTGTTACTTGAGTGTCTTCTAGACCTATTATAACAGATTTTTGTTCTTTTGATGTCACAAGCCTTGACACATAATGAAAACCGATCCAAGCTTTCGATTAAGAATTCCAGCAATATTCAAAACATTTCAGGTAGTTGAAATACTGTATATATTAGCCTATTACAGTAGCTTGGGTCAACTTCCATCTTGCTTTTAATTTAGCCATTAACCCAATAGTCAACTTGATTTAATTTATCAAATCCATAACTTTTAAACAATTGTTAGGTTTCTTTTGCTTATATGTTATTAGAAATATCTTGAAGATGACAACTTGTTTTTATGTTAGATTCAATAAACACCAGTTAAATTAATGAATAGTAAAAAAAACCCTCTGTTCCACTGTTTTAAATTATAAGTCAAACAATACAGACATGATTACACTGCTTATTGCAGTCACACAATGTAGAAATGACACTTTTCTACATAGTCCCTCTATTTCAGGGCACCTTAATGTTTAGGGTAATTGGCGTCACAGGTGTTTCATTGCTTTGTTAGTGCAGGCATACGACAACTATGCTTGCTTCTACCTACAGACCATTTTTGGAGTCTGTAGTTGCCATTGTTCAACATAAGGACAAGAGCAATGCCAATGGAAGTCAAAGAAGCCAGTATGAGGCTGAAAAGCAAGGATAAAACCATTACAGACATCAGTAAAACCTTAGGAATAACTAAATCAACTGTCTGGAATATCATTAAGAAGGCAGAACATACTGAGGAACTCAGTAATCACAAAGGGACTGGAAGGCCAAGGAAGACCTCCACTGCCAATGACAGAAGAATCCTCAATACAGTAAAGAAAAAGTCTTGGTCATGCTGTGACACACTGTGTAGTGGGAACTGGGGACACCATACTACATTCTAGGTGTCTTGTTTGTGGGACCGAGCGTGACCAGGATGATGAAGTAAGACAGGGAGATACAGACACATAAGGGTTGGGTTTTTACAAAAATAAAGTGAGGCTTTATTTATAGGTGCACTTAAAGAAAAACAAAAATAATGTCCTGCAGAAAATATACATACCAATACACAGTCCAATACCGCAAAGGACACACAAAACAGTTATAAAATGGAGCCCAAAAATGACTATTTACATTATTTACAGGGCTAACTGAAAGTCCCAAACAAAAAGAAAAATGCACACAAATTAATGAAAACCCATATATACAAAAAAGTCAAAAATAAAACTGTCTTCCTCCGCAGTAATCCAAGTCAGGAAGCGGCTCCCCTAAAAAGTGTATAATACACGGTTTACCCAAAAACAAAAATATTCAAAATACAGAAAAAGAAAAAGTGTATATACAAAAATAAACTGCACCATCAACCACAATCCAATAAATACCTCCACCAAAGCTAATCCAAAGATATTTACATAAGAAGAAACAATATTTACAAAAATCAATACGCAAGCAGTAGTGCTTGGTAAATTCAAGACAGTGATCTACCAAGTAACTCAGTCTCAGCACGATCTAGCCAGAAGACCCCTCTCTAGAGGATGGAAAATCTCTTTTGTATTCGGCGCCCTCGCACCGGCCAATTAAGCTGCTAAACATCATCCCTCCATGAGCACACGATGACGTGGACACATCTACAAAGAGTGGCGTCCCCTGCCCCGCAAAATTCCTATAAATATTGCGAGCAGCCGGCACACACACGCATAGCTATTTCGGCATTTGAGAAGCATACAGAGCTTCTCCCAAAAACTGAAAGTATGCACTTTTTTTTCTTCCCTTTACCGAGCTACTGCCCAGACAACTGCCGATACAGGATCCCCTTTATAAGCCGCGGCAAACCGATACTAAAATGCTTCGCACTTTCTCTTACTCTTCTAGCATTATGAGGTCATAGGAGGCACGCAGACAATTGGGAGTCGAACAACGCTATTCTGGCCGGACACTGGCAGAACTGCCTTTTCACTCCTTCATGAGACTCGCCACGACGCTCCCTAGAAGCCGCTGATATCATCAGCAAAGATGTCCCTCTGCACTTTGTAAATTGACAAAAAGGCAAGTTTTTAATCCTTTATACTTTTTGTCCTTTTTTCCTAAAACTAGTGTCACTCTTTAAACACTGCAGAGGACTCAAAACTAGCTTCATTTATTTTGCTGGTAATGCCAGTGAGTCACATTACCACACAGACAAACAGATTAGAAACAGTCTTCAGGATGCAGATGTGTATGCGTCAGAGACTACTATCCACAGATCACTTCATGAACAGAAATACAGAGGCCACACTGCAAGATGCACACCAATAGTTAACCACAAAAACAAGATGGCCAGATTACAGTTTGTGAAAAAGAGTCTGCAGAGTTCTGGAAAAAGGTCTTAAGGATAGACAAGACAAAGATGAACCTGTATCAGAGTGATGGCAAGAGCAAAGTGTGGGGACAAAAACGAACTACCCAATATCCAAAGCAAACCATCTCATCTAATAAGCATGGTGGCAGGGGTGTTATGGCTTGGTCTTATATGGCTGCCCAGGGTTTCTGACACACTTATCTTCATTGATGATGGCAGTTGCACAATGAATTCTACAGTGCATAGAAACATCTTATCTGCTCAGGGTTTAGTAAAGGCCTCCAAACTCATGGGACACTGCTTCATCCTACAACATGATAATGATCCCCTACATACTACTAAGGTAACATGGGAGCTTCTCAAAGCTAAAAAATAGACAATTCTTGAATGGCTAAACCAGTTCCCTGATTTAAATCTAATTGAGCATGGATTCCATATGCTGAAGAAGAGCCTACAAAGGACAAGTTCCCAAAACAAGCAGGAGGTGAAGGTGGCTGCATTAGAGGCTTGGCAATCACCAGGGAAGACACTGCACCTGATGTTGTCTATGAAGACTTCAAGCAGTCATTGCATCAAGGGATATACGACAAAGTACTAAATATGACTGACTGCGCTAATATACTATCCATTATATGTCCCAAGCATTATGGAGCCTTGAAATGGGGGGGTGGGGGGTGTAGCATGTAGAAAAAGAGTTGTAATTTCTACATAGTGTAACTGAAATGTTTGCAAATACCCTTAAATATGTTTTTTAATCAGTTAATCATTAACAAAAGCAGCTCATTAATTAAGAAGACGGGTAAAATGAAAACCTGCAGCCACTGCGGCCCACAAGGACCAGAGTTGGACAACCCTGGATTACGGCACTAGGCTGTTCAGTAGAGTTGCAAGTGTGCACAGCAAGAGTCAGGACATGGACATGGGGCTTGTAGCGCCTTTATTTAAATTTCTCTTTTTAATTTAAACCACCTGACAGGTGATGGCATAAAGTCAGTACCTAAAATGGGGTAGTGATACACCAGTACTCTGCACTGATATTTCCCCATTCCCCAAAGTTAATGTATGGGCAAACCGTCAGTTCAGACCACATTAACAACTCCTATTTAATAACAGCAATATGTCCCTTTGCACCTCCAAGGGAGAAGCACCGCACTCCCCCACCTTTCAATATAAATTGTGTATATCAGTACATCTTCGGGCATATAAGGTCATATAACCTATCTCCACAACCCCTGTTATTCAATGTGCAAAAAAAGGAGTTATTCTTTTTTTCACTTCTACCACTTGATAAGCTGATTATTACCAAAGGACCTCTGTAATTTCAGTCCCATTTAAATGACAAATTTATTGACATATCAATTTACACAGGTCTAGTTTAACCTTGGATTATTTTTACAAGGAATAAGTCTCTATAATTTTTACTGAGTCGTGAATGCACAATCTGTGAAAAGTTATTGACATGTGTGATTCAAATGGGACAGAAATTACAGAGGTCCTCCAATAGTAATTACTTTATGCCACCTCCTGGTGTAAAACTAATCCCATACAAATAGGGCTGGAACTCAACTAAGCTTTGTTAAACTGAAGGCTAAAAATAGGCTGGAGTATATTTTTGCATGCCAGTAATACAGAAATTCAGGAAACTGACTTGGACTGTTTAGTGAATTCGTATGCAAGTGTGTTCTTTTATTTAACACTAGAATTTCTAAAGCCTACGAAAAAATTTGTAATCCCGGGCCTCCTTAAATTCCTTCACACCTCTCCTCATCAGTGTCATATACCGTCAGCATGGCACTGCCAAATCTAAACACTAGCATGGTGAGCTGCTCACATACTGAAGTGACTTTAGCTGCAGATGGAAGTCCCATTTTACTTATGGTGCCAAGCTGAGTTGTGTTGCGGTGTAGCAGTCTATAGGCTATGCGTGCGTGTAGCGAAAGTGCTGTGTTTGTTGCTACGGTTCTGCCTTTGTCCAGAAATGGCTCCATAAACTTTATGACCACAGACTCAGAAAGTCTTTGCCCTGGGTTGTAGCTCAAAACACAGTTCTTAAAAAAATGTTGCCAGATGTCCGAAATCGCACCAAATCAGTTTTTCACACGTTCTGCATAGGTGTCTGTTTTCAAACCACAAATGCCACATGATTGTATGATAACAGTCATCGATTGCCAGTACAACAAATAGTTCTGAGTAGGCATCAACCACAGCACCAACTGTGGCCATTGCTGCTCTTGTAAAGAGAATGGAGAGAAACGCCATAAACTCAAAGAGGGAGAGGCAATTTCATTGTACCACGTGAACGTTACTGACAGAACAAAAGTGAATAATAAAAAAAAAGCCAAAATTTACACCGGGTGTTAGACTCAAATCAAATGTATATTTTTATTACATTATAGTAATTTCAGTAATGGTGTACTGCACGATAACATGCAGTGAATACACTGGACTTATAGTTTTCATCTTCTTTCTCTGTATGTTTAGCATTCGTTTGCATAGAGGTTGATGTGCTTGCTGCTTCCTGAGCAGCTCTTCTTTTCTCTACCCTAGCGGCCCGCTTCTTCTCTTTGATTGTCGGCATCTTTTCACGTTAAAACTGATTAAGTCAGTGTTTGTGTTGCAATTAATTAGTATGTTTTCTTTAATTTTTCACTTAAGCTGGCACTTAAGTCTTCAGTCTGCCTCAAGAATGATTTAAGATACGAAGATGTAGGGGAAGTGACAACGAAAGTGGTATGGATGAGAACGGTGTCTGTACGCATGTGCCACATGGCCGCCCTGCTTGCCGCTGCCGAGAGTTGATTCTGCAATAAAGTAAAATAAAAATAAAAAGAGGAATAACCTTGGAGGTCAATCATTACCCCGAAAGCGGACAGTAAAGATCATGTTGTATATGTGTACCAAATTTCAGGTCAATAGTTCAAATGGTTTGCAAGCTACAGGTGATTTAAAATCCTGGACAGACAAACGAACAGCCACGGTAGCATATTATATAAAAAGATAATAGCAGCTCACTATTCAAAATGTGGAGCGCCCGGACTCAAACCTGAAACCTTTTGGTTATAAGGCAACAGTTCTTACCTCTGCACCATCCAAGAATACATATCTACTTTCTGTCGATTCACATTTGAGCTTGGGTTTTCAACTTATTGACAGCAACATGTAAACTGAGTGTTTTTTTTTCCCTTTGGTTATATTCTTAAATAAAAGCACACGTGTTTATTTGATATTTAGACTAAAGTCTTCACACATTATACACTTCACATCATTATTAGTACAAAAAGGAAAACGTTTCTGCTTTAGGTATGCGTTCAAAATTTCTTACCTCGCATTTCCTGTCATCCTACACTTACACAGATCGTTGTAGATACAGAACACACATGAAGTGTATGTATCCCAAATAACGATATATTATTTACCCTATACAACTCCAGGCACCTCACACCCAGATAAACACGCTTGAGCTCAGATAATTTTGTGACTGACTTCAGCTCCATTGGGTAGGGGTTTTATGTGCTAATTAACACATTTGCAAAACAAAAGACAATGATGAGGAGAGATGTAAAGGAATTTAAGGTTACAAATTTCTTTGTAAGTGAGCAAACTGGTAACAGAATAAATAAAAAATGCTTGCTGTTTTATCCTACATGTTTCTTTAGCGCCTTTCCTTTGCATTTGTATGTTTGTGAAAGTCTCTTAACTGGTGCTCCCTCTCTCTTGAGCGTGTTCCCATAAAACCTGCTTCTCAGACTCTGTTGTTATTTTTGATGCACTTTTCTCAACTCCTGTCTAGTTTTATACTTGCTGTCTTTGAAGGTGACGCTCTCAGCATGCCTCATGCATCTCACATTCACACTTCCTCTTTTGTCGCATTACTAAAGCCAAACTGACCAGCCAGGTTGCCTAGGAGGACTGGACACACAGATCTTAGTGTTTCATTATATAGCAGATTTGTAAACTGGTCATTTACATAGTATAGAGGCCAATATTTCATGTGGCAATTACCATATAAAATGGTGGGGAAAAAAAAAAACAAAAGAAAAACACTGCAAAACTAACCTTCAAATGCAAACATGAGTGTGGTCGATTTTTTTCTGTATTTATCTAGCAACATTGCTCTTAATAGTTCAAAACACCCTAGCAAGCCAATGTCACATTACCCAACTTCTAGTCATTGGGTATATTGACTTTCTTTGCCAGGTCATATCAATTTACATGGCTGAAAATGGCTGGATGCCACATTTAGCGACTACCTGCCAATCTTCCAGGACAGTCTTTCTCGCCCCTTTTTCAGACAGCTAATAACATGTTGCATGTTGAAGCTGGTGTTCTACAAGGTATTAACAGGTACAGTGGGTTCTGCCACAATCGCTGCCCCTTTATGTTTCTTTTTTGTAATGTGTTGTGGTACAGTTCGTAAAACATTATTGTATATATCAGACACATAAACTTCTCATCTGCTTGTGAGGTTCAAAACACCTGATTTCCTTATTTCTTGTAGCTGCATTATACGAATTTTACAGTAATCCCTCGCTATATCGCGCTTCGACTTTCGCAGTTTCACTCTATCGCAAAATTTATATGTAAGCATATCTAAATATATAATGTTTAAATTCATTAGGGTAAGCTCTGGGACTAGTTGGATTGAGTCACTAGGTATATCACATTACTGGCTTCATGGGAGCACGCCGCCAGCTGCCTCCAACTTGCTAAGATTACGTAAATGAGAGCTATTGAAAAATTGCTGGAAAAGTCAATTAAATCTGATAAGATTTGCATTTAACATTAACTTTTCCAGTAGCAAAGCATATAATCATTTCTACAACTAAACATAAGATTTATCCTAATAAAAGAAAAATAATCTAAATCTCTAGCACTGCAGTGTACTATTAAATATGTCAAAAATATCAAAAATTTGATTTACAATAGCATGACTTACTGTGGCTTGGTACAGTAACTCAGATATGTGATTAAACTAATTGATGTGCTCCTTTAAACAAAATAAATTTATGGATTCCTTAATAGCTTATTTCAAATATCAAGCGCTGTGTGAAAGAGATAATGTAGGATTTTCAGCATTTGACACAGTATCAATGTCAGCATAATGTCTGTACGAGAGTGGTATGAAAGGGAGGTGGTGGACTGCTATCTGTTATCCACAAAGTTCAATTGATTTTGCCTGTTTTAATAGGTATCTTACTAACTATCACATCAGCAATGCATTATCAACCTCGAACAATCAAAACATTTATTAAAATTTATGCAGGAAAGGTCAAAGTATGGTTTATGTATAATTTAACAAAAACATTTGGGGTTTACACTAGCTGAAAGCTGCTTACCCACACAGAGCTTTCTTCAAAAATGTTACTGAAAAAGATGCTCATTCCTCAAGAACATATAAAACTGGTGATGTTGTAATATCAGTCTATTGCTTGAAAAAAAACCATTGCCTCAGCTTAGCCAGCCGTAAATTGCTTATTTTCCCTCTGTTATTCTACTGTCATTTCTATACCCTATTGCAGTTTTATTTAACATTACTTAAAATTGCTACTGGCTGTGCAATGTGGCATGTCATTTAAGGAACTGGGATATAATCCACAAGGCTGTAGGTTCAATCTCTACATATCATTCACTTTGTTCAACATTTAAAATGCCCATGCTCCACTACCATGAATAAATAAATACTTGTGCTTTTGCTATTTTGGATAAAAGTCAAACTAAATAAATACTTCCAACATTTAATATATTGTTTCTCTGATGTCTTGTATTTATTGTTCACTATAGACATATTTTCCACATAATCTGAACTGATAGTACAATTTGTAATATCTGCTTCTCAATTAACTATAAATTTTGTTTTGAAATAATTTGTTTTTCTATAGGATATAAACAAGACCAATTTCACTATTTACACCACAACACTCTTTCTTGCATCAAGTAAACATTAATAATCCTTTTCTAGTTGTAGTAATGTCTTTGGCTCATTATTTAACCAACATGTTAATAGTTCAGAAAACTGATGACCGGTTGGGAAAACTGATGGGTTAATTTAAGTGATTATATATGAAATACTACCATTGTCTATACTGAAATAAATGTAATAAAAATGTAATATTTTATGAAAGAAAATATGTTTTTCATCAACATTACTATGAACAAAGATTTCTATGTGGTAAGTGCTTAAATATTGTTTCTGGATTTGAACAGAATCTCCATTAAAAACACACAAAAAGCTCAAGATCAAAATTAGACATTACAATAAACAGAAAGTGAAACAACTTCATCCAATCATGATATGTTTTGACCATTCAGCCTTGGTAGTAATAAACAGGGTTTTCTGTTGTGTGCTACTGCTGTGGAGAAAAAAAAATCAATAATGCTGCTCTTGTCATTTTTTGTCTACAAACTACTTATAGAGGAAAACACAGCTGATTTGAAAATTTAATTGGGAAACTGAGCATTAATAAGAAATATATACTTATCAATAAAAAAAGTTCAAGAGTCCAAAATAATATAGCTTCCATAAATAAAGCTGAACAAATCATTCTGCTACCTATCTACTGCAAGCTCAATACTTTTTATAAAATATATGATCATGAATTGGATTAAGCAAGTTTGAGACCGATCTACTCAATGACTATTTATTACTAGTATAATCTAGCTCTGGTTGATGAAGCGCTAAAAAACTGAAAAAAGAAGACATAATGCACTGTGCATGGCACTGTTTTCAGAGAAGAATCAACACTTACACAGTCTACAATACTGAATATAAGCTTTGTCTGCACTCTCTATAAGTGATGCAATTAATTATCAGGCATTTGGTAGAATGAGTTATTGATTTACACAAGTGTCTTTCAATGGCTAGACTCTGAAGGCGAAAAAACAGTCATTTAATTAATTCTCACTACCAGAAGGGGGTAGGACACACATCTAAAAATCATGAAAGGGTAGAAATCTCAGGTTGGCAAGGTCACGGTCATTAACAATGTATATTCTCTAAAATGTTTGGCCTGATGCATAAGGCCAAAAAATGAAATTAATGAATCTTGTACATTTTTTTTAATAATTCATTCTAGAGCAAACGTGATGACTGCTCAACCTTGATTCTGTTCTGCTTTATTCAGATGGAACTAAAACTATTTTCCATTAATGGTTTATTTAAAAAAAAGTGTTTGTTAGTGTAGAAAAGTAGAAATATGCAGTTTCATGATAATAATGCTAATAAAACCAAGTGAAATGCAAAATGGGAAAGAAATAGGCAGCAGCCTCAGCCATTTTCTGCACCATCCCTCAGTACTGCTAAGGGCTGCTCCAAAATAAATGTCAGCAGTATTGGCGCCATCCATCCTGCTGTAGTTTACACAGTATCAGCTCCTCTTTCAAATGCTCCTGCATCTTCCTTCCTTTTTCCCACTGCTTTTACCCTAGCCCTTTTTTATCCCACAGCCCTCAGATGTGCGTGATTTACAATGCTGCACCAGCCAGTAATCAGCACGCTCACTCTCAACTCACTACACTTCCCACTCTATAAACACCAAAATCATTAAACTGATAAAGCTAAAAAATACTTCACTGACCTAATAAAACTAATAAATATTTCAAATTTTTAAAACACTCACCACCCTGTTCCATCACAAGACCATTAGACAATAATAAACAAAAAAAGTCATACTTGAAAATCAGTCACAGTCTTTTACTACAGCATATATATTAAAGATCTTAGACAAATCTGACAAACTGTTGGTGCTCCAATTATTTCAGTCATGTACCTCAAAAGCCATATGAAAAAAACATTGAGACAATTGTGGATATATAGATACTGCTGCCTGAATTCATATTCTTTTGGGTCATTGCCAGTACTGGTGTTTGGTAATGCTATAATTATTGTTAAAAAATAGTTCAAAGTCGATTTAAAATTGCTACAAATCCCAGCACTTAAGTACCTCCTTGTATTACAGGCTTGATTAAATGTCTACCAATAGGAAAAAATTTAAGTTTTATTCATTTTAAGTCACACAAAAACATCCTCCGTCAATCTTGTATTACCATATCCTCGGCGACAGTGACTAAGCATACACTACAAAGCTTAATACTTAATTGGTCAGGATTCAAACTGTTTCATCATGGTTCAGATCTATTGTGTAATTTGCTATTTTCATTTCCCCATCATAATTTTTATTATTGTGCGTAGACACAACACACCATGCCACAAAAAGAGCATAATAGAGTGTTGACAGGCATAGCCATTTAGCATTTATCTAAATCTACAGGATATGTAAAATATAACATCACAGAATATAGCAGGTGAAAAGTATTCTCATGCTGTAATTCATAGTGCTTTAATAGTGGATGATTTTATATACAGTGATTCCTCGCTATATCGCGCTTCGACTTTCGCGGCTTCACTCTATCGCGGATTTTAAATGTAAGCATATCTAAATATATATCACGTATTTTCCGCTGGTTCCCGGATTTCTGTGGACAATGGGTCTTTTAATTTATGGTTCACGCTTCCTCAGTTTGTTTGCCCAGTTGATTTCATACAAGGGACGCTATTGGCGGATGGCTTAGAAGCTACCGTACGTATTAAATAAAACTCCTCAATGATATGCAATGTGCTTCCCGAGTGGTGCTTGATTGTTTGCTTTTCTCGGTCTCTCTCACTCTCTCTGACGTTCTCTGCTCCTGACGGAGGGAGTGTGAGCAGAGGGGCTGTTTGCACAGAGGCTGTTTGCCTAGAAGATACGGACGCTACTCTAAAAATGCTGAAAGACTACCTTCACATTGCTCCCTTCTGTTGCGGCTGCTTTATCGCAGTGCGCATACTTAAAAGCCCAACAGCACGTATTGATTTTTTGATTGTTTGCTTTTCTGTCACGCTCTCTCTCTCTCTCTCTCTGACATTCTCTGCTCCTGACAGCGCTCCTTTGAAGAGAAGATATGTTTGCATTCTTTAAATTGTGAGAAAGAGCTGTCATCTCTGTCTTGTCATAGAGCACAGTTTAAACTTTTGACTAAAGGGTGTTATTTCATGTCTAGAGGGCTCTAATAATGTTAACAGTGTGGGAGAGTTTATAAGGGCTTAAAATATGTAAAAACAACCATACAAACATATGGTTTCTACTTCGCGGATTTTCACCTATAGCGGGGGGTTCTGGAACGCAACCCCTGCGATCGAGGAGGGATTACTGTACATACAATATTCAAGGCATTCACAGTCTGAATCACAATCTGACTGCATGAGTGGTTACTTATTGGTTACCTATTATTACTGATTGTGATTCAGACTACGAATGCCTTGAATGTAAATTACGCCGATGTACATACTGTCAATTAAACGAACCACACGCCGTGGCGTAACGCAAGACGCTTCGCCTCTAGCTCTGACGTCCAAGGTTCGATTCCTGAGAGGTGGTGCAGTGAGTGTGTACGCCTGATGAGCCCAGAATTAGGGCGAAACACGTGTTGCGTACTCTTTGCATTATTTGACAGTAAAACTATTTCAACATATAATTGAACATATATATATATATACATATACACAGAGCCACAGGGGATGCACAAAACAGTGTGTTTCTTCATGCTGGTCCCAAGCCAGGATAAATGGGGAGGGTAACATCAGGAAGGGCATCCGGTGTAAAATTTTGCCAAATCAAAATGCGGACAACAATACAAATTTCCATACCGGATCAGTCGATCCCAGGGTTAACAACAACTGCCACCAGTAGTGTTAGTCAACAGGGTGCTGGTGGAAATTGGGTTACTGTTGGCCGAAGAAGAAGAAGAGGGGGGAGACGTGTCCGGAGGCCGGAGGAGAAGAGGAAGGTAAAGAGAGCGGAACTAAGGGTAGGAACTTTGAATGTTGGCAGTATGACTGGTAAGGGGAGAGAGTTAGCCAATATGATGGAAAGAAGGAAGGTTGATATACTGTGCATGCAAGAGACTAAATGGAAGGGGAGTAAGTCAAGGTGAATCGGAGGAGGATTCAAATTGTTCTATCATAGTGTGGATAGGAGGAGAAATGGAGTAGGGGTTATTCTGAAGGAACAGTATGTCAAGAGTGTTCTGGAGGTGAAAAAGAGTGTCAGACAGAGTAATGATTATGAAGCTGGAAATTGGAGGTGTGATGATAAATGTTGTTAGTGCATATGCCCTGCTAGCTGGGTGTTCAATGGATGAGAAAGAAGATTTTTGGAGTGAGTTGAATGAAGTGATGAATAGTGTACCCAAGGGACAGAAAGTGGTGATTGGAGGGGATTTCAATGGACATGTTGGTGAAGGGAACAGATGAGACGAGTAGGTGATAGATAGGTATGGTGTCAAGGAGAGGAATGAAGAAGGTCAGAGGATAGTGGATTTTGCCAAAAGGATGGACATGGCTGTGGTGAATATGTATTTTAAGAAGAGGGAGGAACTTAGGGTGATGAACAATATCCTATTCAGAAGAGTCAATCTGAAGGAGATTGAAGACTGCAAAGTATTGGCAGGGGAAAGTGTAATTAACCAGCATAGGACCATGGTCTGTAGGATGACGTTGGAGATCAAGAAGAGGAAGACAGTGAAGAAGGCAGAGCCAAGAATCAAATGGTGGAAGCTGAAAAAGGAAGACTGCAAGGTTGAGTTTAGGGAGAAGGTGAGACAGGCACTGGGTGGTAGTGAAGAATTACCAGACAGTTGGGAAACTACAGCAGATGTAGTAAGGGTGACAGCAAGAAGGGTGCTTGGCGTGACATCTGGATAGAGGAAGGAGGAAAAGGAAACCTGGTGGTGGAATGGGAAAGTACAGGAGAGTATACAGAGGAAGAGGATGGCAAAGAAGAAGTGGGATAGTCAGAGAGATGCAGAAAGTAGACAAGAGTACAAGGAGATAAGGCACAAGGTGAAGAGAGAGGTGCCAAAGGCTAAAGAAAAAGCATGATGAGTTGAATGAAAGGTTGGTCACTAAAAAGTGAGAAAAGGACCTGTACCGATTGGCTAGACAGAGGGACCGAGCTGGGAAAGATGTGCAGCAGGTTAGGGTAATAAAGGATAAAGATGGAAACGTACTCACAAGCAAGGAGAGTGTGTTAAGCAGATGAAAAGGGTACTTTGAGAGGCTGATGAATGAAGAGAACAAGAGAGAGAAGAGGTTGGATGATGTGGAGATAGTGAATCAGGAAGTGCAACGAATTAGCAAAGAGGAAGCAAGGACAGCTATGAAGAGGATGAAGAATGGAAAAGCCGTTGGTCTAGATGACATACCTGTAGAAGCATGGAGGAGTTTAGGAGAGATGGCAGTGGAGTTTGTTAACCAGATTGTTTAATGGAATCTTGGAAAGTGAGAGGATGCCCGAGGAGTGGAGAAGAAGTGTACTGGTGCCCATATTTAATAATAAGGGAGATATATAGAACTGTAGTAACTACAGGGGGATAAAATTGATGAGCCACAGCATAACGTTATGGGAAAGAGTAGTGGAAGCTAGGTTAACAAGTGAGATGATGATTAGTGAGCAGCAGTATGGTTTCATGCCAAGAACGAGCACCAGAGATGCGATGTTTGCTCCGAGGGTGTTGATGAAGAAGTATACAGAAGACCAGCAGGAGTAGCATTGCGTCTTTGTAGACCTAGAGAAAGCATATGACAGGGTGCCGCAAGAGGAGGAGTTGTATTGTTTGAGGAAGTCGGGAATGGCAGAGAAGTATGTAAGAGTTGTACAGGATATGTATGAGGGAAGTGTGACTATGGTGAGGTCTGCAGTAGGAGTGACGGATGCATTCAAGGTGGAGGTGGGATTACATCAGGGATCGGCTCTGAGCCCTTTCTTATTTGTAATGGTGATGGACAGGTTGACAGACGAGATCAGACAGGAGTCCCCGTGGAGTATGATGTTTGCTGATGACATTGTGATCTGTAGCGACAGTAGGGAGCAGGTTGAGGAGACCCTGGAGAGGTGGAGATATGCTCTAGAGAGGAGAGGAATGAGGGTCAGTAGGAACAAAACAGAATGCATATGTGTAAATGAGAGGGAGGTCAGAGGAATGGTGAGGATGCAAGGAGTAGAGTTGACAAAGGTGGATGAGTTTAAATACTTGGCATCAACAGTACAGAGTAATGGGAACTGAGGAAGAAAGGTGAAAAAGAGAGTGCAGGCAGGGTGGAATGGGTTGGGCAGGGTGTCAGGAGTAATTTGTGACAGATGGATATCAGCAAGAGTGAAAGGGTAGGTCTATAGGATGGTAGTGAGACCAGCTATGTTATATGGGTTGGAGACCGTGGCACTGACCAGAAACCAGGAGACAGAACTGGAAGTGGCAGAGTTAAAGATGCTAAGATTTGCACTGGGTGTGATGAGGATGGACAGGATTAGAAATGAGTATATTAAAGGGTCAGCTCAGATTGGACGGTTGGGAGACAAAGTCAGAGAGGCAAGATTGCATTGGTTTAGACATGTGCAGAGGAGAGATGCTGAGTATATTGGGAGAAGGATGTTAAGGATAGAGCTGCCAGGCAAGAGAAAAAGAAGAAGGCCTAAGCAAAGGTTTATGGATGTGGTGAGAGAGGACATGCAGGGGATGGGTATAACAGAACAAGATGCAGAGGACAGAAAGATATGGAAGAAGATGATCTGCTGTGGCGACCCCTAACAGGAGCAGCCAAAAGAAGTAGCAGCAGAAGAAGATGTCTCTCTCTCTCTCTCTCTCTCTCTCTCTTGAGAAAGAAGGCTCGCAGGCTCGCTGATCAACGTATACAGCAGGCTCGCTGATCAACATATACAGCAATCACAATTGACGACCTCACAAACACCTGAACAACACGCTGAACAGAATCGAATTCAACAGATGCAGTATTCACAGACTACCACTTCACACATACAGCAGGGTCTGTATATGGAGGAATTCTATTATAACATTGAAAAAGATTATTGCCTACATCCAAAAGTTACAATAGGAGAAATGGACATCATGTGTGAGTTCTGCCAAGCACAGAGGGTTACATTTGAATCACGTGGGATATGTTGTTCAGATGGCAAGGTGAAATTAACACCTTTAAGCCATCCATCTGAACCGTTGTCTCTTATTTCTGGCACAAATCCACATTTTCTACAGAACATTACAAAATAAAATTCGTGTTTTCGGATGACATCGTTTGGCACCACGGCTGCTACTGAGGAGTCTGGCTCTATGCCGACATTTAAAATGTGGGGGCAAATCTATCATAGAATTGGGTCATTAAAGCCGTTGCCTCATGAGAGCCACAAATTTTCCCCTTCCACTCAGTGAGCAAAGCCACTATATATTATATATATATATATATATATATATATATATATATATATATATATATATACACACACACACACACATACATAAATACACACAAAGAGGTTGGCAAAAGTAGGTTTACTGTTGCACGTACAGGAGGCCAGCAATTTGAGCACTTATGAGATTGTACCTAACTACACTGTGTCATTGTAACATTCTTTTGAGTTAATAAACCTATTGTAATAATCATAATCTGCATGACTTTTTCCAAACGAACAACTTTAAACCTACTTTTTCCCATAAGATTTGAGTATGCATCGGTCAACAAACCTCTAGGTCTGTATGTGATTCAGTACTTTTGTTTTCAAGATCAGACCAGTGCCTCTTTGGCTCCATTTTAATTTTTTTTTTTTTAAAATAATATAGGTAGTCCCCAGGTTACGAACATCCGACCTACGACTTATAAATGAGGCCACAGCTGCGACGCATGCGCCTCAGTAACTGTCGCTCCGTCATCTTCGGCCTGGGGATGTTGCAAGTGGTGGCTGGAGGGTGACGATTTAGCTGCTCACGCAGCGTAGTGTACCTCGGGCAGCTCCCGGCAGCAGGCAGTGACCCATGGTCCATAGTCACCAGGGCCACAGCTATCGCTCATGTACAGGACGATGGTTCGCTGCCCGGCCACTACGCTGCCGCAGCTACTGCTCCTGACTGGACGCATGCTGGATAGAGCAGAGGGGGGCATTTCACTGCCCGCACAGCACACACGGCTGGTAATGCTGCAAGCGCTGACACGGTTGTGGCTGAACGGAGACCATTGGGGGTGAAAAGGGCGGCGGGGGTAGTAGCATTGTAGTGTGCTTTGGATGGCTGGCTGTTGAATTGGGGTTGGGCAATTCACTATCCGTCTTTGGCCGCACCATGTTCGTTCTCAGTGGGTGGACACTGCAGGCAGCATACCCCCTCGCCGTCCCAAGTCATTCTCAATAGCGAGCCTTCTTGAACTGTTACGCACATAGCAGGATGTTGTTGTCAGTACATCAGACTTGTTGACGGGTGCCTTCCTGCTGTGATAGTATGGACAGTGCTGTGCAGAAGAGCTCATCTTAACCTTTTGTCTTCACCCTTCAAGAATGTCTCTGAAACAAAAATCTGATGCAAGTGCTGGTAATATAGTAAAGAAGAGAAAAACCATCACCGTTGAAAATAAAGTAAAAATAATAAAAAGGTCAGAGAGGGGTGAAACTCCATCATTCATTGGCAGAGCACTTGGTTACAGTCGGTCAACAATAGCATTTATTAAAATAATGTACCTGTTCCGACGTACATACAAATTCAACTTAAGTATAACCCTACAGTCCCTATCTTGTACGTAACCTGGGGACTGCCTGTATATACCACGATTGTGGGGGGAAAAAAAAAAGTATCCTTAAAGTTAGTATGTGGCGGCAAGGAACATAACCAGAACCACAAAGTACAGCCATATACTGCAACTCCAGCTCCGTAATCACTACATTGGCTTGCAGTCAGGTTTAGTGCAAAGATTCTGATTCTCACTTGGAGAAAATAAATAATCTTCATTACCTTAATGTACCTATTAATACCTGTATTATATGTGATTATATTAATCACATCAGCTGTGGAGTCAACACTGGTGTGCGCATGTTGCTGCCGCTCCTACCTGTTATGAACGCTTTGTTAAAATTTGCGTAAAACTTAAATTTCTTGCAATAAGCGCCTTGAGCATGGGAGAAACGCTACATAAATAAAATGTATTATTATTATTATTACTTTGAAGATTAATTCCTAGGACTTTCAGTATACTTAGAGAAATTATTCTTGTAATGTGGATTTTGAAAAACAATTTGATTAGTATGCCAAAAAAATTGTGGAAAACTTGCAGACACATTTAAACTTAAATCAGCTCTCTCATAAAACAGGCAAATCTGTGCATGCAAAAGTAAAAGGGAAATGTGATCTCACTTTGTAAAAAGTGAGCCTAGCCCTTTAAGAACATTACCTAGAATGATACACAGAGCCCAGACCTCCATATCTCCATAGTGGAATAAGCAGAGTTGATAGTGTATGCATGTTTTAACCTGGCACTTTGAAAAAGGGAAGCAGGATATGAAAAATCCAAATCTAGTGTTGTGTTTGCTTTGTGGCAGAGTGAGTGACTAATCAAGAGAGATGAATACCTGCTTTCAAACCCATTTAATTAGTACTGTCTTCAAAAGTGCTTGAATGGATAAGAGGCCTGTGTATACAATTAATCATTAACACATGTTGCTTAAAAAATAACTTTCAGTCTGAGATGTACAAAAAATTATTCCTGTCTCAACCAAAACCATCAGAAGATTTAACAATATTCTGATATGGATTTTGGTCCTAAAAGTTTTTACAGCTGATCCAGTTCATTTGAAAATCCACAAACCCAGATTCAATGCATCTTTGCATTGTCTTAGCTTCTAATTTAGAACCCCACTAATGATGCAGCAGTATTTCCCAGCTATTTTACCACAAGGATTTATGAATTGGGAGTATAACTGAACATCAGCTGAGCGGATTTATGCTTTCTATTCCATATAATGAAGTCTATTATGGTGCTGGAGGATGGCATGATGTTGCATGTTGGTTGGACACAGTCTAATCAAGAATTTCAGCGTATTGCACATACGTGAGAATATCAGTCCTACTATGCATAAATGTTTTTCATATTCTTTCCACTTATCTGTTTCTACTACTCACTTCTGAAGGCCAAGGTTACTGATGTGTCATATTTTTATTATGGTTACATATTTGTTTCCCTTTATCTCTTTCTCCAGCACACTGACTCGTCCAATCACTTTCTAAGAATCTTTTTTGATAATGACAATGTGGCATCAAATCCATTGCATACAACTTTCTTTATGCTACTACTCATTGCTTGATAACTATACAGTAACAAATGAAGGGGTGTTCTTTTTGCAGCATTCCAATCAGTGCTTAACACATCTTTATTTTAGCAACATCTTCACATGTGAAATAATCTACAGTTGATGAAGAACCAACCCACTTAATGATGTGGGTTTACCAGAGAAAATGACTGAAAGAAAAAAAAAGTATAGTTGCACTCTTATAGCAAGGAGAGTAAAGATACTGTATGTACAGGCCAAATTCTGTTACAATGAAGTGTCAGAGACCTAAAATAATTTCATTGCAATGAAAATTTTGTAGTAATGAGATTCTACGTTTGTCGCTATAGTGCTTGATTTAACTTGTGTCCAGGCGTTTGCAATCATTATAATTGCCTCTTTCATGTTAATTTTCAACTCCTCCAGTCTACAAGTTGACGAGAATTTTTCTCAGCATTTCCTTGCGATAATACACTTTCAGGGTGCGAATAATGTCCAAATCCAATGGCTGAAGTAATGCCGTGCAATTGGGTGGGAGGAATTAAAATGCAACATTATCTAAATGTGGAAGTATGTTGTGGGCAGCACAGTTATCAATCAGAAGCAGAATATTCCTTTTCTTCTTCGTATTGTGAGGTTTCTGAAGCACGATTGCCACATCTGTGGAAGATTGTTTGTCCGTTTGCTGGGGCAGGGAAACCGCAGGCTCACAGCACTGCAGCAGAGTGCCGCAGAAGAAAATCTGAAAACACTGCAGTCACACTATAAGCCAGGTTAGTGGCCAAGTAATACTGTTCTCTGTATTTATAATGTCCTATGCATCACCCATGAAGATATTTTCGGAGTTGAATCGGTGGCAAGCCACTGCAGCTCTGTAAGCCTGATGTTCCCCTGGCAACACCACCGGGACACTCTTCAGCATGTTGTCCCGTTGGGGGAGGTCCCAAAAGAGTTTAGAAACCTCAAAACAGTGACTTTGCTTTTCCTTGAATGAATGGCACACTAATAGGAATATTTCTTGAACGAGCATCTGCCATTTCTTTAGGAGGGTGACAATGAGTTAAATTCCAATGGATGGTTATCAAAAGTTGATGAGCAATTAGCAAAAGGTATCACTGAAAACCACAGAAAATAAACAGAGCAAAAAAACAGCTTGAAGAAAGTTCGAAGAAAGAAAGAGAAAAATTTACAATGTTTGTGTGTGGGGATCATTGTGGACAACTGAGCTGCAACCACAGAATTAACTGCTCTGTAGAGGATTCATTCACGGATTGCAAGGTCTTTTGGGCACCTCGTTGTAATGAAAATATCTGCTGAATGTATTGCGTAGTAACAAGATTTCTATAGACTCTGTCATATGGGGAATCTGTCGAGACCATAAAAATACTTTATTGTAATGAAATTTTTATACTAACAATATTAGTTGTAACGGAATTTCACCTGTATATGATTTAACTGATATAAAAAAAACACTTTCGTTTATAGTTGTTATATAACTTTAACTCAGTTAATCAAACCAAATAACATGGCACCTTAAGGATCAAAGACCATTACAAAATAATGTAACAATAGACCCATTTATGTACTCCACATATTATTCTGCCTTTTGGGGCCACCATAATGTGTACTTAATACTTTACCAACAAACAGTTTTTATAAACTGTAGTGTGAAATCAAATATGCACCTGGGTATGGGTAAGTTATAAAATGAAAATCTAGTTTAGAATGCTAGTGTGAAAGGCCTTGAAGATTAGAAATAAATGTCTTAAAGATAGACAAATAGCCAATAAAAAAATTTTAGCTCTCTAATGATTAATTGAATTAATAAAGAAACTCAATTACCAGCAAGACTAAACTACTAGTTCAAAAATTAATTTAGAGAAAAATAGTTGTACTATCCAGCCATCCATCCATTTTCCAACCCGCTGAATCCGAACACAGGGGTCTGCTGGAGCCAATCCCAGCCAACACAGGGCACAAGGCAGGAACCAATCCCGGCCAGGGTGCCAACCCACTGCAGTAGTTGTACTATAAAAAACAAATTTAATAAGAGACAGCTGGTATATGGCAATGATATATTTAATAAGCTTTTCCATATTTATATTTGCATTCTTAATGTTAATATCTAAAAAGTAAATCATTTTTATATTCTTTAATTTTTCATAAGACTATAATGACACAATCTCACATAAGTATGTACTATTCAATCATCTATCAACACTGTTTAAATCTTTAATTCGGTATGATTTTGCTTTTTAGTCTGTTACAATGCATACATTCACTGTATATAAAAAGACACAGCATCAAACTATACAGAAAATGTAACATTTCCCTTTAAACATGCATGTAAGTTCAATACCGGGAGCATTTAGAATGTATATTAATAGATATAAGAGCATAAAAATAAGGGATAAAAAAAAAAAACCTAATTATCAATTATGGATATACCAATAACATAAAAACCCTTTAACAAAAAATGTATTTACAAAAAGAAGAAAAGCACCAGGTAAAATTTTGTTACATGCATGGCTAAATGAAGTCAACAAATCCCAGTACAGTAGGATAACTGCATGCTTGAATGCAGGATGTTATGTGTAACTGTGTATTTGTTCTAAACCATAAGCTACAGGAATTTATTTTCCAAGCCAATGTCAGCATTTCAGTGCAGAGGCTTTGCTAAATAATGGAAAATATTTCTATGCTATGTTTGTGTTGGTGATGGATTTTCCTCAAGACATTTAATTGTAAGCGGCAGAAGTATGGCACTATAATATAATCTCAGGGGAGAAGTAACAGTGTGAATGTAATCAAGAAAGCCACCTGGCAGCTTTATTAGCTATGCATGCATACAGACCTGAACTTAACAGAAAAAGAGACCTGAACTTAACAGAAAAAAGGATAATATAAATTATTATCTGAAAGAAAAAGGGTCTGAACAATAAAATACAATTCCAAAATAAACTAAAAAGAGCAGATGATGCATGTTACTAAATTTAAGTTGTTTCTACTTAATTCCAGAGGAATTCAAACAGCCTTTCAAAAACAGCAAAAGTAAATATTTAGGTTAATCATACATAATCTACTGTACTACAGAAAGTGTAGTATGATTAACAAAATGCAGCAATACTGATAATTCAAGAAAGAAAAGTAAATTATAATGCAAATTTATCTTTTTAAACAATTTCTTTTTCACATTCTTGAAAATGTCTCTGGCTCCCTTTCACAAATTAAATTTCCAACATAACCATAACCTCATCCACTTTAAGTCAACTTTCAGAATGAACAGCAACTATTGTTTTTCCAAATTATATGTTAAATATGATCTTACAGACTATTTTCAACAAAATCATAATGTTACATATTCTTATCTATACTAATAAAAGGCAAAGCCCTCACTGACTCACTCACTCACTCACTAATTCTCCAACTTCCCGTGTAGGTAGAAGGCCGAAATTTGGCAGGCTTATTCCTTACAGCTTACTTACAAAAGTTAAGCAGGTTTCATTTCGAAATTCTACACGTAACAGTCATAACGGTCGATAACAGTCGACAACGTCTGCCATGTTGAACTTTCTTATTTATGGCCCCATCTTCATGAAATTTGGTAGGTGGCTTCCCTGTGCTAACCGAAACCGATGTACATACTTATTTCAGTGGTATGACGCCACTGTCAGCCGCCATACTGAACTTTCCAACGTCACTAATTCTCCAACTTCCCGTGTAGGTAGAAGGTTGACCCCCATCTTCACGAAATTTGCTAGATGGCTTCCCTGCGCTAACCAAAACCGATGTACGTACTTATTTCGGTGGTATGACTCCACTGTCGGCCGCCATATTTAATTTTTGCAAACGTCACTAATTCTCCAACTTCCCGTGTAGGTAGAAGGCTGAAATTTGGCAGGCTCATTCCTTACAGCTTACTTACAAAAGTTAAGCAGGTTTCATTTCGAAATTCTATGCATAACGGTCATAACGGGCAACAACGTCCGCCATGTTGAACTTTCTTATTCATGGCCCCATCTTCACGAAATTTGGTAGGCGGCTTCCCTGCGCTAACCGAAACCAATGTACATACTTATTTCAGTGGTATGACGCCACTGTCAGCCGCCATACTGAACTTTCCAACGTCACTAATTCTCCAAATTCCCGTGTACGTAGAAGACTGAAATTTGGTACTTATTTCGGTGGTATGATACCACTGTCAGTCGCCATATTGAACTTTTCAACAGTCTTTGTTACTTATGGGTCCATCTTCAAGAAATTTGGTACGTGGGTTCCCAACGCTAACTGAATCCTACTTATGTACATATATACGTCCATAGCCTGCAGCTCAGTCACCATGCGAGGCGGCACTGGGTCCCCCATCCCAACGCCTTCCACGTTGTTGCCTGCCTGCCTATAAAAGGCCCTCCGTCGCTCCAGTCTCTACATTCCCTTTCTTGCTTCGCCACAGGATTCACATCTCCCTGCTGATAACTACAGCCTTTTTATTTAATCCACGGCTTCTCTGCGGTTTTATTGTTCATTTATTACGATTATAGTTATTGTGTAGGTATTTTAGACTTACTTTACATTGTTCAGGTACCCATTTCCTTTATCATTCCAACCGTACCCGCATTAACATGTCTATCGACGTGATCACCATCGATCAAAGAACTGTCTCTTGCCGAGTGGTTTCAATGCCCGGAGATGGCACCTATCTTTTCCATTCCCTTTTTTTTACATATTGCACGGCCATATCAGGCTCACTCTTGATATCTGGAGAAACATTGTGTCTTATGTATTGAATGACTGGGACAGGTTCAAGGTGTGAGCTGATGACGGTACAGGAGATAATTATACTACACAGGAGCACTATAAGAGTGAAATGCTTAAGCCCTTCACCTATGCATCTGCATATGAGTTGATGGCTGCCGCTGAATTGTTCGGTTGTCGCTTTCAAGTGTACCGAAATGGCCAAATATTTTACACCTTTGGACAACCGCCAATGCCTCTTAAACATCTAAGATTCACAGGTGACGCTTTCAGTAGTGGACACATTGATGTTTATGAATGTTTAAACTCTCAAAAGCTGGATGTGAAGTTATTGATGAAACTGGTTGTATACTTACAACACTTGACAGATGCCGAATGTCATTTCAACACAAGTCCTACAAATACTGTCGTATTACTATTACTACTCGTAATTGAAACAAACCATGAAACTCAAACCGATTATGACAGCAGCAATCCAAGCAGTGAGATTTGAAACAAGATTACTGTTCACATGGCCAGCTGTACGTTGCATGCTTAAGAGTAAGCTCAGCGCACAGCTTGGTCATAATACAACCGGAGGGCCGAACTCACAATGTGGTATACAAAGAGATCCTTAACAAATAATTATTGGTATATTTTCCCTCAGTTTAAAAAGGTTTAATTGTTGTCTTAATAAAACTTTTAAGGCAATACTTCGCCGCTGCGAAGCGCGGGTATTTTGCTATATATATATATATATAATATGTGTGTGTGTATATATATATATATATATATATATATATATATATATATATATATAGTAGTAGGGCTAGTGCTCCTTGAACCCTCAGGGATGACTCCAAACAGCAGGTAAAAGTCCAATACTTTTTATTTTCTTTTCCCACAGTGCACCAAGCACCCTCCACACTACTCATAAGCTATTAAATCACTATTAAACTCACACAATAAACCACTACTAATAAACTCAATACTCTCCTCCTCGCCCAAACATTTTGCTCCTCCACCTCCCAGCACAGCTCAGTGTCTGGACTGAGGCACCGTCCTTTTATAGCCCCTGACCCGGAGGTGTTCCTGTCCAATTAGACCACAGTTCCTTTTTCCTTCTGTGTCAGGGCAAACAGTCCTGTTCTTCACCCCAGGTGCACGTCGTTCCTTCCTGCTGGATCTCGGGGCACGATCCTGCTGTCGGAGAGCTCCTCCTGGCGGTGAGGACCGGCATGGGAAGCGGCAGTCCTCCACAATATATATATATATATATATATATATATATATATATATATAGTGTGTGTGTATATATATATATATATAATATTATATATATATATATATATATATATATATATATATATATATATATATATATATATATATATATATATATATAGAGAGAGAGAGAGAGAGAGAGAGAGAGAGAGAGATAGATATAGAGATATATATAGATATTAGACATATATATAGATATATATACTGTATATATAATGTGTGTGTATGTTTGTATGTATGTGTGTGTGTATATATATATATATATATATATATATATATATATATATATATATATATATATGACAGCAACACTCATAACAGTGACAAAACAATTACATTGATGATCATGTTACCTTATTTTCAAGATGTTTCCCTTTCTTTTTCATTACTTCTTTAACACACTACTTCTCCGCTACGAAGCGCGGGTATTTTGCTATCTTTTATAACACAGAACCAACATACTATGAACATGTAAATGTCTCAGACATTACAAGTTAGTATTTTATGACATCAAATATTCAATACATTTTTTGTTTGTACATTAGATAACAAAGCTTGTAAGAATATTAAGTGATCTCAATCATTTACGAAATCCATTAATTCAATTCAATAAAGTATTATTTGAGAATGTAAAATAATGCCAGAAAACTCAGGTGGTTACTTAAATAAACTGCTGAGGATTCTAGCAAATGTACTTTAAATGCTAAGGGCCCATATGTCATCATAGGTCCTTTTTAATTGAATATCAAAATAATGATCAGGAACAAAACCAATTAAATCAGAATCAGCTTACTAAAACTTTGCTAGAGTAAAACCAATTACAAAAATAAAAAAAACTGAAGGCATTTACTGTACTCAATAATCTCCTCTGCAGAAGCATACATATATCCAAATAAAGTTTTCTGAGTGTTACATTTAATAAAAGTAATTTCACTCTCTACTGTAGCTGACTTTAGCTCTGAATGTTAGACTGATTAAAAAACAAACCGACTTAAAATGAAATGTGTGAGAGTACTTGTAACCTTTGTTTTTTTTTAAAATTGTAGTGCTTTCCACTTCTGCCAACTGGCAAAATTACAAGACACGAAGCCAGGTTACAGTATGTCTGTGCATAAATTAATAATGCCTGCTTATTTCCGTCCTTTCTTGCCAGATTTTGTCTCACTAAAGATATCTAAAGATAAATGTTAAGAAATAGAATGGAAAATGAATTAAAACTGATGGGTATTATCTAAAACATGTCTAATCTTGTAAAAAAATAAATACTATTAAAATATGGGTGTTGAAAACCAATGCCATACATTATGCTTATTTAATAGGACGAGATGTACTAATAAATAAAAAAATGCTTAAAATTTATGGCAGTAAGAAATATTTCTGAAGGGTTCTGAGCCATTATGGCATGCCAATGTGTGTGTGCATTATTCTTTTTTGGTAATGTCTTTTAAAAAGCAAAACAACATAAGAAGACATTATAACACTTACAGTATGTATTCCTCTCACTGTTATTTTAGGAAGAAAAGACTACAAGAAAAAGGTCTCAGATATACAGGGTAGTGCAGGGAAAAGAGAAATTTTGGAACTAGGTGTTGGTGACCTTGGGGCGTCAGCAGTTGTTTGGGACCAATGTAACCTCATTTAGAATCCGATGCCAGTAGTTATAATGGAGCAGTGGAGTGGTGAACAACAAGCGTTCACTGTGAAAGCCTTTTGTAAGAATAGTGATAGTGTGGCAGGAATTTCGGTGTCAATACCAGTTAGGATGTCATGATTAGGGAATCCATTCGGGGAAGGGTGAACCAATCCCGAGAATTTGGGAATCCCGCATGTCATTCCAGGGAATCCTGGGCTCCCGGGGATGACACAGTACACTGGCATCTCATATGTGAACGGTTTTACAGTAGAATGACCAACACTTATTTTTAATAAAACTACTGCAATATGTTGACACCAATAAAAAACTAACCTTATCTACAAGCAGTTCATGCTGTCATATAAGTACATGCATCTAGTTCAAGGGTGCCCACACTTTTTCGGCTTGCGAGCTACTTTTAAAATGACCAGGTCCAAATGATCTACCTACATTAAAACTGCTATATATATATATATATATATATATATATATATATATATATATATATATATATATATATACAGTGGTGTGAAAACTATTTGCCCCCTTCCTGATTTCTTATTCTTTTGCATGTTTGTCACACAAAATGTTTCTGATCATCAAACACATTTAACCATTAGTCAAATATAACACAAGTAAACACAAAATGCAGTTTTAAATGATGGTTTTATTATTTAGGAGAAAAAAATCCAAACCTACATGGCCCTGTGTGAAAAAGTAATTGCCCCCTTGTTAAAAAATAACCTAACTGTGGTGTATCACACCTGAGTTCAATTTCCGTAGCCACCCCAGGCCTGATTACTGCCACACCTGTTTCAATCAAGAAATCACTTAAATAGGAGCTGCCGGACACAGAGAAGTAGACCAAAAGCACCTCAAAAGCTAGACATCATGCCAAGATCCAAAGAAATTCAGGAACAAATTTGAACAGAAGTAATTGAGATCTATCAGTCTGGTAAAGGTTATAAAGCCATTTCTAAAGCTTTGGGTTTCCAGCGAACCACAGTGAAAGCTATTATCCACAAATGGCAAAAACATGGAACAGTAATGAACCTTCCCAGAAGTGGCCGGCCGACCAAAATTACCCCAAGAGCGCAGAGACGGCTCATCCGAGAGGTCACAAAAGACCCCGGGACAACATCTAAAG